>NC_056751.1:719897097-720074597 GCF_019279795.1 Protopterus annectens | reverse complement strand
TTGTTCAATCCCTACGGTAAACTGACTGTTCTGCATGATATGTTACAGATATCACCCTGACATTTTACAGCTGACTTGGCTTACTGTTAACCTGTTGTAATTGTGTTGTGCAGGGTGAGAATCAAACAGGACGTCTTACTGTGAGACGACAATGCTATATATATCTATATATATACATATATATATATATATATATATATATATATATATATATATATATATATATATATATATATTTATATACAATGTATGCTATATGAATATTTGTGGGTTATATATATATATATATAATAGACATAATACATATATGTGTGTCTGTCTATATTTACAGATGTATATTTGTCTGTATATCTATATCTATATGTATATATATATATATATACATATACATATACATATACATACATACATACATCTACAGATATTAATACATTTCCTTTAATGTTGATTGACTGTGCTACATGATGTGATTGACAATACCTCAGGTTTAGGCACAGCTTCTATGGTGTAGTGGTAATTCACTGTGGCTTTGATGTAGGGTCCTGGGTTCAAGTCTTGCAAGGGTTGATTATTTTGTTGCTAGGCAGAACAAGGGCTTTTGGAGGCAGATTGATTAAAGCAATTTAACGCAGTTGTAAGCGGGTTTGTGCGGGTTTGCACGAAGCTAAGTGATGCTTACGTCTGCTTACGTCAACTTAGCTCTGCTTATGCCTGCTTATGGCCATTTAAATCCGCACTAATTTAAATAAAGAAAAGAAAAAATGGGAGATAAGAAAGTGGTGAAATGGGGGCAAACAAGGGGTAAAACAAGAGAAGTAACAGTTAGGGATGTGCAGGACGGGTGTCTGAAAGGACCACAGCTCTGCATTTCTTCAGCAGCAACAGTTGCTTTCAATGTGGCCAATTTAGAATTTGTAGCCTCACACCCTACAGGGAGGGGTGTGGGCCTCATACAATATGGATAAATGTTGAAGATAGATTCTGCAAGGGATACATGTCTGTGGGTGAAATGCAGAGCTATGTATGGGATGTGAGTTTTTTGTTGGACAGGTGCCCTTTGTGAGAGTGGGATGTTAAGGTAGGATGATAGGTAATTGTGGGGAGGAAGGTTTGGTAGGAAAGGTTGCATTTGCAGACAGACAGGACAGACAAGACAAAAGACAGGAGCGGTGTATGACACATGGGGGGTAAACACCCTGACGGGGATGGTGGTTGGGAATCTCAGGCTCATGAGCCCCCCAGATGGTAGTAGTGGCAATGATGTCCCCACCCGATGGCAGTCACCACTACTCCTTCACAGCCCTGAAGGTGGCTGTGGTGGAGGCTGAGCTGGAGGGACCTCCTGCCCCTCTAGCTATGTCAGCCTGCCTTGCACCTGGCGCAGGCGGTCATCCAGCTCTGTCTGGACGATGCTGTGCACCATGCCACAGACCTCATCACAGGTGACAACGTCCTCACTGCCCCCACTTGTGGGGGGGTGAGCCCCGTCCCCTGCAGCAGTTCCACCTGAGGGTGGTGCAGGACCAGCAGATGAGGGAGGTCCGGGTTGGGTCCCAGACGTGCTAGGTCCCGGTCCCTCGGCCAGGGGGGGGGGTGGGAGAGGCAGATCTTCTGGGATATGCCTTTCCGTGCATGTTATGGTGTGTTAATTAACAGAACATATTGGTTAGTGATGAACATAACATTACAACATTAGTTAATATAGCATGCATGGTTATTCCCAGTTACCCAACAAAGTGCAATTATAACAGTGCCATAGCAAACAGAACCCATGCATGTATGTATGGAATGGCATTTAGAGTTGCAACAGCATGCCAGGTAGAGAAATGTTAGGCAGGCAACAACAATGGTGATTCAACAGGGAATTTCAGTATGCACACAGTTTAAACAGAATGATAAGCAGAATGGAACAACAGTCCCAACAGTAGGGGAGGTTTGTCAGAACATACCCATGTTGGTTTCAGTGTGATGAATGGTTCAGTTGTGTGGTGGGGGAAGGGAACAGATTACATTGACAACTGCTTTCTAGTATATTTGTCAGTACACTACTATTCAATAATCTACATTCTGACCACTTAAACTCTAGCTGGGCCATGGGGCTGCTACAGCACACAATTAGCTGTAGCTTTTAACAGATGACTTGTACACTTATTTTGGTAATACACCTCATACCTATTTCTATGCTGATTTCTGTACCTGAGGGCCCTGTGCAGATGAAACGTGTGCACATTACATTCCTGTTTCTACACTTATTTCAGTTACCAGCTTTTGATCTGGGACTCACACATGTTTGCAGGCCTTGGGGTGTGTGTTGTGCTTTTGGCATACATCTACTGTGACAATTCTCTTGTGTGTGTGTTTCTTGGCAACTGGGGAAACTATCCATGAGACCATGACACTTGAGGGGCTTGTCTGGGCCAGACTGCAAAGTTTGGATGGCTAGCTTGCATGTATTTGTAGGACTGGGGCTGGTCAACACAATTGTACACCTTTCATGGTTATTCAGATCATACTAGCATTCCAATTCAGATTTCTTTATCTGTGTGCTTTGTGTGGAAAATATGTGTTGCACTACCTTATTTTTTGTATTCAGATTGCAAAATTGCAGAAGCAGACTGACATATTAGTGGCATTCCCTGGATTCGAACCTTGGTGTGTGTGCAAAAGGTAAGTTCAGGCCTGATTCTTACCAGACAGAGCTCCTAGGGCAGTGTTGCATATTGCTTCTAACATTTCTGTGTAGTACATATTTCTCTGACCAGTACATTTCTTCTCACATGTTGCATTATTTGTTTCCCATTTTCAGTACACAGTATACATACACAACAAAGATTGTTGTCCCATATTGCACATTTCACGGTTTTACAAATACATACTGCAATTTAGATTCCTGGTTACACAGTGTAGGTTTTAGGTCTGCACCCGTTAGCCTTAAACATTTTACAGTACAGTCATGGCTACATACAGCTGCAATTGAAAGGTTAACAAGGGACAAGTGCTAGCAGACACACAAATAACTCACATTCTGATGGAAGTATGTACTGTTGCTTTTTACAAATATTTCACACGGCCATTCTAAACTATGCAGACAAGCAGTGCTACGTCAATTCATCTCAGTTAATGCATTCTGCAGGACATACACATTTCTATTTTTCTGGTACAGATTAACTGAAACACACCAGGTTTTGGAATAACCTTTATTATTTTCACATCATAGCTGGGTACAAGTCAGACATCCACAATTACTATTCCTGCATGGTCTGCACAAGGAACTGCTTTTCATTTCTATGTGTTACTGTAGCCTTAACATATGGCACTTTCTTGGCAGGTTCACCCAGACACACTCATATGTATTCTACTATTCCTGTCCTGCATATTGTACCTTGTTTGCTACTGACATCTGTCTTACACAGCAGCTGGCACTACTCCATTGTAACACTGGCATTCTGACACGGGACTTTACTCCTGCTTTTCCAACAATTTATGTGTGTATATATATATATATATATATATATATATATATATATATATATATATATATATATATATATATATATACAGACAGTACTAACATTACTATTTGTGATTTATTACTGATAATATTAGAAGGTATTCTGTACTCACCATAATACCGGCACAGCTGGGGCAGTCACTGGCCATGAGCCTGGACATTCTGGGACCTCTCATCAGCAGCTGTATGGGGAGGGAACACATATTAAGCACTCCTGCACAGTCACAAGTTTTAACGGTTTTCCATACTTAGTTGGAGATACATAAGACTACATACTTACAGACATGTGGGATATCCCATGCCTGAGCTTCTTGGATCCACTGGTCTAAGGTATCACCCCCCCTCTGCTTCAGGTTGTTATAATGGTGACATACCTGCTCACCAGTCTGGGGTATGCCAGTGGCACTGGTAGGATCACTGGCAAGCTGGTCCCAGGCCTCTGCTTTGTACTGGAAACCCTGGTACTGTCCCTGCAGCAGCCTGGCATCATGGTTTTTCACTAGGAGCCCAACCATGACCTTGGACTCCTGGATACCCCAATGTTGCGTCCGAAAGTGTACTCCCTCTCTGACACCTGCCATTTTGGTCCTGCTCAGAGCTATCCCAAATAGTTATGGCTGTATTCCCGCCTGTGTGGGTTAAATAAGGCCATTTTCCCGCACTTTTTCCAGATTGGTTGGCTTTGAATATGCTGAACTTTGCTTAGCTCCGTGCAAATCTGCAGAGCACTGATTAAAATTGATAAGGATAGCTTAAAGCAGGTGAGCAACACTTATAGTAGCTACACATTGACTAAACCTATCATTTTTTAAATTAAATTAATTACTTTTCTTTACATTTGTATTTTCCATATTCCCACCCCTACTGTGCTATATGTGGGCCATATGATTAACATCTGTCAATCAAATCCATTAAATGTTAATTAAATATATGGCAGAGGAGGATTCAAACACAGAATGTTATACAGACTAAACCATGACAGTACCACTATGCTACAGTAACTTGATGACATATTCAATCACATTAGCACTTGACTTTCATTTTCAGGATTTCAGCTAAGCTAAGCATAGCAGCGCACCACGAAAACAAGCTATGCTCCATTTAAACTTCAGATTTACTTTATTAAAAAAATTACATTTGATTAATTTACATTGCTTTCCTCTTGCCCTACTGCTACCCTGCATGTAGGGCAAGAGTGCATACATTTGGGGGTGTGCACTTGAGGGCTGCTACCTTCATGGTGTGCTTGTGTTCTTTTTTTTTTTTAACAGTGTCTGCAGACACTGAAATTCTTGGGGCTTACATTTCAGTGTCTGCGGACACTTGTTAGTACATAATATTAGAGCTAGGCTCTAATATTATGTACTAGAAGTGGTGTATGGCACTTTCTGGGTACAGGGGGTGTGTATATTGTCAGAGCTCTGGTCTCAGACACACCCCCTGCACTCATCCATGGCTCCATGTCCATTTAAGTGCAGAGGCAGCACACCTTCATACATATGCATGGCGCACTGCCGTGCTGCATTTAAATGGTCGTTTCCGTGCAGGAATAAGTTATTCCTGCACGGAACATTGCTGAATCCTGGGGAATATATTTCTGTTTCTAGGCTTTCTAAATATGAACTGGCATTACTTAATAACCCTTCTTTGCAGGTTATCAGATGCCCTCATTTGAATCCAGCCTCTCTCATTCCTACTGCTGATGAGGGTGAACTGTATGACTGTGTTTTTGTTATTAACAATGTGCTTCCTCCTGGACTCGATCTCCAAGATACACCACTACAAAATCCAGACTTAATCTTATTTGTTGATGGATCTTGTATCAGATGGGAAGATGGACTATTAACAGCTGCCTTTGCAGTTTGTACTATTGATAAAGTTCTTTTAACTGGGCAATTACATGGACATGTCTCAGCTCAAATTGTTGAATTAGTAGCTATTACTGAAGCTTGTAAATTAGCTCAAAGGTAAACTGTAACTATTTTTGGTGACTCCACTATGCTTGGGAGGGGGGGAGTTGTGCATGATTCTGGTAATATCTGAAAAAAAGGGGTTATTTAACATCTACAGGGACAAAGATTAAGAATGTTGATTTTTATTAATAATTTACTAGATGTCCAACTACTACTTCCCCATGGAATAGCTGTTCTAAAGTGAGCCGCACACAAACCCAATGTATCATTTGAGTCAGTGAGTAATCATTTTGCTGACATAGTGGCAAAACAGGCTGCCTTATTAAATCCTTTTCAGGTTTCTTTTTTCAGCCTTTCCAACTTGATAATGTACCAATTTCTTTGCAAGAAGTTTTGGCTTTTCAGAATCAAGCTGACAACTCTGAAAGGTTAAGGTGGATTCGTGACAACTGCTTTTGTTCCCCGGACTCACTTTGGTGACATCCAAATGGAAGGATAGTAGCGTCACAAGCTCTTTTACCACAATTAGCATAAGCTTATCATTTGCCTTCCCATCTGGGAAAAATGCACTCCTAAATCAACTTTTAACTGAGTGGTCTGCCCCTTCTGCCTCAGAAGTGGTTCAGCATTATGTAAGTACTTGTCATATATACATTTCTTATAACATTTCTAAATCTGTACCTGTTCCCACACAGCACATCAAAAAGCTGTGGGACCTTTTTTGTTGTATTCAGTTAGACTTTATTGAATTGCCATTATGTGCTAGATTTAAATATATTTTGATTATTGTCGACATATTTTCTGGAAGGGTAGAAGTATATCCATGTATTAAGAATTATTTATTTATTTTTTTTTTATTTATTTGAAGTTTGTTTGCCAGGATGGTCCATTGGGCTGAATGAGCCCATTTTCAATGGAGTCCTGGGGAGAAAAGCTCCATAGATACAATATCAAATATACAAGTAAAGAATAAAAGTAAAATACAATAAAATAACATAATAGTTTGTTAAGGTGTCAGAATAGTACATATAAGCACAAGTAAATGTTAATGCAACAGGAAAACACAGAAGAGCATATGCAACAATTCATATCAGTTTACAATTTTTTAGTCTCTATGTTTGCTAGCAAAAAGAAAAGAAAAAAGTGTTAAGTAAGACAATAGTTAGTAGGTGTGTGCAGAAGATACTAACATAAGAGATTAATTACAATATGTATGTTCCCATAGGAGGGATGAGTTTGTAGACTAAGGGGGTAAGGTAGTAGCTGGGGATGTTATGCAGGATGGGAACATGAGCATTCCCAGAGAGATGATAAATGTGAGTGGAGGAGAGATTTAAAGATGGGAAGGCTGCTGGTGCTGCGGATATGAGGTGGGAGGGAGTTCCAGAGATGGGCAAGGGAAAAGGAGAGTAAGAGTTTGCCTGCTGGATGGGCTGGTTTGTAGAGTTGAATTAAGTTCTGAGTGCTGGTTCTTAGGGGTCTGCTAGGTTGCTGCATGGTGAAGGTTGAGGTGAGTGAGGGGCAGAGTGAGGGCTTGAAAATGAGCTTGTGAGCATGAGTTAGTTGTGTGTAGGTAAGGTAGTTTGGGAGCTCTAGCCAGTTTAGTTTGTGGAGGGCAGTACAGTGATGGGAGGAGGATATGTGCCCAGTGGTGAATTTAGCAATTTTGTTGTAGCAGGAGGAGAGTTTTGTTTTGATTGAGGATTTTAGGTTGGTTAAGAGTGGGGCACCATAAAGGAGAGAAGGGATGAGGTATGTGGTAGATAGGAGGAATCTAGTGGATGGGGAGAGGAAGCAAATATGGCGGTAGAACATACAGAGTTTCTGATGCGTTTTACTAATGTTTGTTTGTATATGGGAATCAAATGTAAGCTGATTATCGATAAGAGCTCCTAACAGTTTAGCACTGGAAACAATTTCTAGGGATGTTTTTTTTGACTGGTTATGAGGAAAGAATTTATGTCGATAGTTATGCTTTTGGATGGGAAGAATAACATAAGTTTGGTTTTTGATGGTTTGAGAGCTAGATGGTTATCATGCATCCATTTTTCAGTGGTTGAGAAGGCATCTTGAGTTAGTTTTATAAGGGAGGGAATGGAGTTTGCAGCACAGATAATAGCTGAATCATCTGCATATTGGACTATTTTAGCATTTGGGATATTGTGGTGGAAGTCATTAATGAAGATGTTGAACAGTAAGGGACCTAATATGGAACCTTGGGGTACACCAGTGTCAGTGTTGAGGAAAGAGGAGGTAGATTTCTTCCATTTGACAGATTGTTGCCTGTTGGAAAGGTAACTGGAAAACCAGTTGATACAAGAGGGTGAAAGATGTAGGTTAGAGAGTTTGGTCAGCAGGAGGGAATGGGAGATGGTATTGAAGGCCTTAGAAAGGTCTAGGAGGAGGGTGGAGACAATGCAGTTAGAGTCTCTACCTTTATTTACAGTTTTGAGGAAGGAGAGTAGTGCAGTAGAAGTGCTGTGACCGGGTCTGAATCCATGTTGTGTTGAGGTTAGTAGGTGGCTGTTGGTGAGGTATGGTAATAGTTGTATGTGGATACATTTTTCAAGTAGTTTAGAGATGGGAGATAAGATGGCGATAGGTCTAAAGTTGGAGATGTTATTGTTGTTTCATCCTTTGTGGAGGGGAATAATGTAGGCTTTTTTCTATATTTGGGGTACATAACCTTCTTGGATTGACCGGTTTATAAGTATACAGATGGGGGAGGCAATGGCTTCAGCAGCTGTCTTTAGGAAGAAGGAAGGGATATTATCAGGGGCATTAGAGCAAGGTTTTAATTTAAAAAGGATTTCTTTTATATTAGATACAGGTATGGGTTTGAGAGAGAAGAGAGGGAGGTGGGAGGTGGAAGAGCCTAAGGAGGAAGGAGTAGTGGGAATTGTAGCTGGATGAGTGGAGTTATTTGTGAATGATGTTGTTAATTTAGATATGGAATCAATGAAGAAGCTATTAAATAGGAAGGCTAGGTCGGTATCAGAAGTATTGTGATCAGGGTGTGGGTTTTCCTTTTTGCCAGGGTTGAAGAGGGAGGAGATACTATCCCAGAATTTTTTTGGGTTAGTCTTGTGATTGGAGAACCTGGACTCTGCCCTTCTAAGCTGGGAATTTCTGGTTAAAGGTTTATAGTGCCTGCATATTTGAACTGTTTCTTACTGAAATTGGTACACCTTGTTTGCTGTAGCATAGACTAGATCCAGGCCTGCTGAATCTAGCTTTGTTTGTATGCTTGTTGTTTGTTTGCTTGTTATTTCCCTGGAACGCTAATTCTAACTAAAATGTGGCTTCTCAGCACTTCTGTGGATCTCTAGTGATATCTGCATTGCTTACTGTACTTATTTCCTTGTTTTACTTGAAAGAAAGTTACTGTTTGTTGTTTTTGCATTTAAGTTACCTGTAACACATTGCACTTAAGTTACCTGGCACTTGCTCACTAAAGCAATTATATAAGTCAGCACTAAAAATTAAAAGCACAACACCCTCACTCCCCATTGGCCCTTGTTTTCAGTTATAAAGGAATTCCCAATATTATTCTAGCATGTCCAAAGGTCAGTTGTCAATCTCCTCTCCGGTCCAGCTGGTGAACCTAGGAATCTTGAGGCAATGTTACAACTGCCTCATGTACACAGACAACCCTCTCCTCCTCCCAACAAATTCCAACACATGTGAGAGATGCAACCATATAGCCAAACTGGAGGCTAAGCTCTCTCAACTCAGTACTGGCATAACCAGTCAGGAGGAGAAGGAAACCACACTCACTACAATTCCAGTCTCACATAGACCTACCATGACAGCAAACCACACACATAATCACACAAAAACATACTCGGAGGCTCTAAATAAAGATCTGCCTAAGCAGCAGAGACCTCCAAAGCAGACACCCAAGCAACCGCTACCCCAAAACAAAACACGTGCAACACATATCTCACAAAGCCAGTGTGCCGAACAGTCACAGCCCTTAAGGCTAAACAACACACCTGATACACTTGTAATAGGTGACTCTATCGTCAGGCACACTGACGTCCCGCTCACCAGGCTGAACAAGGAGAAGGTCACGGTGAGCAGCCTGTCGGGCTCTATGATCCGCCACATAACACAAGCACTCAGGTCACTCCAAGGCAAGTACAAATATGACTCAGTCGTTGTCCATGCTGGTGTGAATGACCTGAGATGTACCTCCCTGGACTACATGAAAAGAGACATAGAGGAGCTCTCTGAGCATGTAGCCCAGGCCGGTATGACCCTGACCTTGAGTAGCATCTTACCCTCACCAAGAATGATGCCACAATATGAAGACAAGATGATCAATTTCAACAATTGGCTTAAGTATTGGTGTCATTCAAAGGGGAGCAAATGCCTGTCAGCCTGGGATGATATGCTTGACAAGCCACGATGCTTCGCTAGAGACGGCTTGCACCTGTCACCCCTGGGCTTTCAGATATTGGCAAAGGCTCTTGCTACCCCCATAGTGCCTTTTTTAGGCAAGGCTCAAAAGACAAACCCACCTCCATAGGTATCACAAGGGATAAGAAACTAAGAGTAATGCTACTCAATGCCAGAAGTCTAAACCTCAAGATGCATGCACTTGAATCTCTCCTTAGCATGGAGAACATCGATATCTGTGCAGTAACAGAAACCTGGTTCAGGGCTCCCGAGAGCACCCCAGCACTACCAGGTTATACCTCATACCATGCTTTTCGGCCCCAAAACTTGGACCAAACCACAAAAGGAGGGGGAATATCAAAATTCATCAAATATACGCACACCTCCAGGTTGGTGGCAAAGCATGAAGCATCAGAGACTATCTATGTGCAACTAACAGTGAGTAAAACTGCCTTCCAGTTTATAGCCTGCTACAGACCACCCTCCCAAACACAGGAACCACACTCGGCCTTCCTGAGAACACTGGAAAATATGAAGGTCTCTCCAAACACGATTATATTGGGCGACTTCAACTACCCAAACATAGACTGGGAGCATTACTCTAGCTCCAACACCCTAGCCCAAAGGTTCCTAGAATTCATAAACTCAAATGCTATGGAACAACTTGTTACCACTCCCACAAGAGGGGAAAACATACTGGACCTGATCATCACCAACATGGGGACTCTATGCTCCAGACCAGAAGTGTATCCCTCACTGGTAAGATCAGACCATAAACTGATCTCACTGGATATTCACATCCCGACCCCACCCCCTGCCCAGAAAACCACAGTGAAAAACATCTCTAAAGCAAATTTCACACTCCTCAAAACCGAGGTGGAATCCTTCAAAGCCCCCGGGCCTGTGGAAAATACGGCCCAGACCGCAGAATCCTTTATAAATGCATTCTATGAACACCTTCAGGAATGCATGGATCATGCAATCCCAAATAAAACCAAGACCCAATCCTCCAAAGGCAGATGTCCTGTCTGGTGGATCCCAGCCATAAACAAACTATACAATAGAAGGAGGAAGCTACTACATGATAGAGCAAAATCCCAGAAAGGGAAGGCATCTCTGATCAGTATTAGCAAAAAACTAAGGGCACTCATAAAATCGTCTAAGGCCAGCTTCGAGAGAAAAATTGCACAGGACACTAAGGATAACCACAAGGCTTTCTTTAGTTATGTTAGGAACCTGGGTGGGAATTCCCAGATATGCTCAGAATTAGTCCAAAATGACAAAAAATACACTGAACCTACAGATATTGCCAACATCCTAGCACAGGTTCAGCGCAAACTTCTCCCCCCCCCCTCCCCACCAAAAGGGCAAATCTTACCCAGCAGAGTGCTGCCCCCCTGACATCTCAGATGCTTAGGTAAGAGCCGCCCTCTCCAAAGCAAAAAACACAGCATCAATGGGACCAGACGGTGTCCCGGGATGCATCCTACATGAACTGCAAGAACAGCTAAACCCAAACATAAAACTACTGTTCAATCTCAGCTTTACTACAGGATATGTACCCAAAGAGTGGCGTACAGCAACAGTGGTCCCTCTCCACAAAGGTGGTGCCTCAACGGACCCTGGAAACTATCGCCCCATAAGCCTGACTAGCTTGGTCTGCAAAGCTATGGAAAGGATCATCATGGACTTCATAAATAAAGATATTGGGGACCTACAGACACTGGATCCTACCCAGTTCGCCTTTGTTAAGGGCAGATCCTGCCTCTTAAACCTGGTCAACTTCTTTGAAACAGTCACCAAGGCCATTGACGAAGGGAAGGTGGTCCACACAGCCTACCTGGACCTCGCAAAAGCCTTCGATACAATACCCCACTCGGGTATTATAGATAAGCTCACCAGCTTAAATATAGACCCCTATGTCACTAGATGGGTTGCAAACTGGCTAAAGGACAGAACCCACATGGTTAGAATTTCTGGAGCCATGTTGGACTCCAAACCAGTTACAAGTGGCGTCCCACAAGGCTCAGTCCTGGGACCTCTCTTGTTCGGTATATATTTCTCGGAGGTACAGGCCAACACAGAAGGACTGTGGCTGACCAAGTTCACAGATGACTGCAAACTGGGCACCATAATCGACTCTCCAGCCGACACAAGCATCCTCCAAAAAGGCCTCATAGAAACAGACAACTGGTGCCAGAGCCATGGCCTCAAGCTAAATGACAAAAAGTGTATAGTCATCCCCTTTGGCAAAAACAAAGTGCCCACAAATTACCACATAGGTGGTAATCCATTAAGTACAGAAGAAGTAATTAGGGACCTGGGGACCCAAGTTGATAGCAATCTCTCATTTGACAACCACGTGGCCAAAGTGGTTAGAAAAACATTTTATATAGCCCACCTAATCATGAAGGGATTCACATCTAGATTAGGGGAGGTCATCGTGCCTCTTTACTCATCCCTCATCAGGCCCATAATTGAGTACAATGCCCCTTTTGGGATGTACCTTACCAAACACCTGCAGCAACTGGAAAGACCCCAAAAGTACCTCACCAAGAGGATTAAAGGGCTCAAGCAGATACCATATGCTGCCCGGTTAAAGAAACTCCAGCTCTACTCAGTGGCATACCGCCTGCTCAGAGGCGACCTGTGCCTGACGTATAAAGCCATGTCCAACCCGGAATTAAGGGACATGCTGCACCTCAAAAAATCCAAATCCCATCGAGCTACACGCTCGAGAGACTTGAACCTCAGCACTGAAATAAATAGAACATGCTGGAGGGACAGATTCATAACCCAGAGGCTCCCTTCACTCTGGAATAAAATCCCAGTCCAGGTTAGGCAGAGTCCCTCATTGACTCTCTTCAAGAGGAATCTTGATGAGTGGATGGGAGATCGTAGGTTTACCCCAGGTATCACTTCTGTGTCAATGTTAGACACAGGCACAGTATACTAACCTCTAAAAAGGGCATAGCAAAATTAATTTAAAATGGGTGGCGAAAGCCAAACATACTCTGGCTAGGCTTATAAATGCCCTAGGGCAGATAGCCTAGTATGAACCTATGAACCTATGAACCTATGATTATTTTGGAGGGTGACATAGTAGGATTTGCGGTCAGAAGTGATAAGTTTCTTAACTCTGTTGCTGAGTATTTTGTATTCAATTAGGGTGGCTGGGGTTTTGTTTTTATAGTAGTTTTTCAAGGCTTTATCACGGAGGCGCATGACAGCTAATGTATCTTTGGATAACCATGGGATGGTTTTACTCTTGATTCTTTTTGTTCTTAGGGGGGCCAAGGTGTCTAGAAGGTTTAGAAATGATGTATTAAAATAAGTGAGTTTTGTCTAGGGGTAGTGTATTTAGGGGACTCCAGTTAAATTGTTTAAGTAAGTCAGAGAAGGTGTTGGGGTTAAAGTTTTTTAAGGAGCATACAGAGATGATGGTATTTGGCAGCTGTAGAGAGGGAGAGTGATGGTGAGCAAAAGTAGGAAAGTGGTCACTGAGAGAGTCAGGGAGTGTACCACTACTTCAGATAAGGTGTGGGTGTGATACCAGAATCCAGTGTAGGGTGCTTCCAGAGGAATGGTCCTTAGATGGTCTGGTTATTGAGTTGATTAACTGGTGAAATAGAGGTTTATATTTAGGGGATTTGTTGGGCATTGGACAGAGGACCAGTTGATGTTAACGTCACCTAGGATAACAGTTTCATTAGTAATGTTGGTGGAGAGCCAAGAAAGAATGTCCTCAAGAATAGTTATGTTATCACCAGGAGGGCTGTAGAGGGAGGCTAAGCATATTGTTTTATGCTTGTTTAGGTGGAGTAGGGCTAGAAGTAGTTCAGCATTGGCAAATTGGGGAACTGGCTTAGAATATGAAGTAACTAAAAAGGAAGAGGAGTAGAGTAGAGCTACTCCACCTCCTTTTTTGTGGGTTCTGTCTCTCCTGATGATATTGTAATTTGGGGGAGTTATTTCTGAATCTTTTATGGAGGGTCTTAGCCATGTTTTGGATAGTGACAGTATGTCAGGATTGTTATGGAGAAGCCAAGCATGGAGGTTGGGGATTTTGTTACATATACTTTGAGCATTTATTGCTGAGAAGGTGAGGGTTTTTGTAGATGAAGGTGTGTAGGAGGGGGTTGTTGAGGAGTTGATGGAAGAGGGACCAGGGTTAGGGTGTATGTCACCAGAAAGTAGAGTGGTGATAAGTTGGTGAAGATGAAAAGAAAGGTAATTAGAGAGTTTTATGTATGGTTTAAGGGTTGTATGTTTTGTAGCGCAACTCAGACTTGGATTAATATGTTTGTGGGTGGAAAATAGTTTGAAGGGGAAGAGTAGGGAGGGGTTGCAGAAGTATAGGTGAGGGCTTATAGAGGTGGAGGAGTGTTTGTGTTGTTTAGGGATTGGACTGGTTATGTGATAGTGAGGGGAGTGAGTAGTGTAGAAGGGTTTGGTGATATAGGTTAGATAGGATAAGCTTAGTAGTAGTAGATGGGTAATAGGTGAGGAAGATTTTGTTAACATTGCTGTAGTTTTAGGGTTGTAGTTGGGGTGAGTGATTGGTGTGAATGAAGTGTAGTAAGGCTGGGAGTAGTTAGGCTAGGTGATTGAAAGGTGGTAGGGGTGGATCCAGGAAGTAAGGGGTGGGGAAGGAAGAGGCTAATTGGAGTGGGTGTGGTTAGTGGGGTATAAATGTAGAGGTAGTGGGGGTGGGTGGGAATTGGGGACAGGGTAGGGGAGCGGAGTGAGCCCGCAGGGTGAACAAAGCGGGAAGAGCCAGAAGATGAAGGCCAAGGACGAGGCTATGGAAAACAGTAAGGATAGGAGAAGAGACACAAGGTAAGAAACATAAGGTAAGTAGTCACTGGGGTTAGGGACAGGGTGGTGAATCAAAGGTGGAAGGAAAACATAGAATTTGCTAGGTGGAGAGGTAGAGAAGGCAGTTGGAGATTCTATTCTGATTTACAGCAAGCAGCTATAAAAGCACTTTCTCATATGGACCTTGGTGATGATGTGATTTCTGGAGCAGGAATATTACCTGCCTATGAGACAGTTAAATCAATTTGGGAGTCAAGGAAACTTTATAAACTATTAGAAGTATTGAGTAATGCCATTTTAGCAAGATAAGTTTAATAACTATAGAAATGATTGCTATGGGTGATGGAGTATTGAAAATAGAATGGCACTTGATTTTGTGCTCACTCATGCACAAGGAATGCTGTTCATTTATCCCTGATAATGAACATGCCATATATTGCCATCTGGAAATTATCCAGAAGGTAGCTAACTATCAGATATTAAAGAAGCAGATACTTCACAATGGCCATGGTTAACCAATCTGTTTTAGGATGGGGTGGCACTGTCATGAAATTTATTGTGCTCATTGCTTATTATATTTGTATATCTGCTTTTGTTTCTATGCAAAACTTTAATAACTAAACTGATTGCATCTCAGTCAAATTCAGTGTTACAAAACCTATATATTGAAGAGTTTGAAATAATGTCAATTGCAGAACGTTATCAATAAATATCAAATATCAGATGAAGATGAAGAGGTGGTGTTTAAGGATTTGGGGAAATGTTTGACAATGGGCAGGATTCACGAAGGCTTGCACGGAGTGTAAGAGACGTGTAACACTCCATGCAAGCCTCGCAATCCAGGAACAGCCCTAAACTCCGTGTAAGAGACCAGCTAAAACGTCTCTTACACGGACTGGGCGTGGACATGCTAAATACCTCACTTGCATCCAAAAGGTATGCAAATGAGGTATATTAGCGATCCACGAAGCAGAAACCATCCCGTGTAAAAGAAATTTTAGCTGAAGAAATGTACTCAGTTGACAACTGAGTACATTTCTGCAAATTTCACAATGGAGCCATGTCAGCTCCACATAAAGGGTGCATATGTGTCAGGCAGCATGCCAATGGTCAAATATGTGGCCATTGGCAAGGTAACCCGAAACAAAATTAATAAAAATATAATTTAATAGTCACATAGCAAATGAGCACAGTCTGAGTAGTGTAAGAGATACATAAGGGGGAGGAATAGAGTAGGAGATAGGTGACATCACAGGGGGGAATGGTAGAAAGAAATGCAGTTCATTGGAGGTCAGTGTAACATGACAGACACAGATCAGGGAAAGAGGAGTGCCACAAGATAAGTCTGGGAAAGTCAAGAAATGGAAGGTGTACACTGTTACTTACACTAAAGTTTCTTGCTGGGCATGCATGCATGCTCACTTGTGCGTGCCATGAAGCGCAAGTAGGGCAGTGTGTGCACGTGTAAGGCAGACTGAGCATGTGGGAGCGTGTCGGTAGATGTTTAACACTGTTTGCGTGGGTGTGCGTGCGTGTAGGGCAGACTTAGCATGTAGAAGCCTGTTGGCGAACCTGTAACACTGTTTGAGCTGGTGTGCGCGCGTTTTAACCCGAATAAGTAGATTCTGAACCATGTAAGCACGTGTGCGCGCATGTAAGCCACTGTGAGCGTGTTTCTGCTGGTATGCACGTTGCTCCCCCCTGAGGAAACAAAAAGGAAAAAGGAAGCAACAGAATTAGTAGGAAGCTAGCAGGGAATACCGCTGAAGCTAGCAGGTGAAAACAATTACAAGCAGGCAATTACACAGGCAGAATAGTAGCCCAGCCCAGCACTTAAAACTCTGCAAACAGTAGTGCAGGATGTTTCTCTTAGAAGACACTGCAAGACAGGAGTAAGCTAATAGAAGTGAAAACTGAAAAAGCTTCACTCAGAGCAGAAATGTTAGGGGCTGCCATAGCTGTCATAATGAGACATAGGCGACTTGCTGAGGGTGGTGACAATGCAGATGGTGCCAGACAACCCACACTGAAGAGACGGAGAAGAGTGTACAGGCCCAGGGTCACCTACCACGGGTTACGTGAGCTGGAGATAGTAGAGTGTTATAGAGTGGACAGAGAGCTCTTGCAGCAAATAGTTGAGCTGTGCAGGCCACGCCTCACACACAGAACCAACAGAGGGGAACCCATCCCAGTGGAAACCAAGGTATGTGTTGGCCTAAGAATACTAGCAACAGGTACCTTCCAGAGACCAACTGGTGATATGATGGGGATATCACAGGCATCAGCCTCCAGGGTACTGCACCAGTTCCTGGATGCCATGTCAGCACATGTCGGTGATCATGTATATTTCCCTAATGCCCATGAGGTATTGGCCAGCAATATGCGTCTCTTCCAGCAAATAGCGGAATACCCTGAGGTAGTGGGTGCAATAGACTGCACGCACATACACATCAAAGCACCAGACAGTGAGCGGGGTAGGGCCTACATTAACCGCAAGGGCTTCCCCTCCATCAACTGCCAGGTCATGTGTGATGCCCAGGGCATAATAATGAATCTGTGTGCTGGCTGCCCTGGGAGTTACCATGATTCCCACATCTGGCATTTGACGCAGCTGTACCAGACATTTGCCAATGGGGACATCCCACACGGACACCTAGTGGGGGATGCAGGTTATGCACTGGAGCCGTGACTGATGACACCCATCAGAAACGCACACACACACCTGAACAGGAACGCCATAATGAGGGACACGCACAAACACATAATGTAATAGAGCGTGTGTTTGGGCTGCTCAAGTCACGGTTCTGGTGTCTGGACACATCTGGTGGAGCCTTGCAGTACACACCAACTACATGTACCCAAATTGTCATGGTATGTGCTATGCTACATAATATGATCTTGCGAAAACAGCTGCAGCAGGACCAGCATAGGGCTGGGCCAAACAGCCCCCCACCATTGCCAAGGCCATCACAGGCAGAGCGTGACTCAGAGGAGGAACAACCTGAGCCTGCCCCAGTAGGCAGAAGGAGGCGTGCCCAGTATGCCCTGGCCTTGGCAAAGAGGCAACGCATAGCACATACACTGGCTCAGTAGGAACCCTGGGAATGATACCCTCTCTGACTCACTCAAATACTAACATGGATGCCTAAAATGACATGACCTGCTCACAAACATGTACAGGGAAGTGTAATATGCGCATCCGACAGAGGCAGCCCTGCAGCAACACCTGAGGCATGAATGCCATGTGTCAAGTAATGTAACACCATGTACTATATGCACACCTGAGCACCCTGACTAACATCCACCCTCACCAAGCATGAAGCCACAAAATGACGATGGGATGATCAAGTGCAATAACTGGCTGAAGTAATGCAGTTAGTCAAAGGGGAGCCAATGTGTTTCAGGCTGGGAAGACATGTGGAGCGTGACATGATGCACCACCTGCTAGGGGTGGTGTGCACCTTTCAGTCCATGCCCCATGGATACTGGCAAAGGCTGTCAGTACCCACAGCATGCCCTGAATAGATAAGTCTCAAAACACAAACCCACCTTCATAGGTACCACAAGGGATAGGAACCTAGATGTAATGCTACCCAATGCCAGAAGTCTAAACAGCAAGATGTGTGCAGTGTAAATGCACACAGTATGGAGAATGTAGGATATCAATCCTGTAAAAGAGAACTGGATCAAGGCTCACATCAGCACCCTAACACTACCAGGTCACACCTCATACTGTGCTGTACAGCCGCAAAACATGGAACAAGCTACAAAAGTAGGGTGACTAGCAATAAATGTCAAGGATAACCACACCCCCATGTTGGTACCACAACAAGAAGCAGCATGGATTAGCCATGGTCAAATACCAATGGCTTAAACCACCTCCCAGTATATAGCCTGCTGCAGACTACTGTCCTAATACCAGGAACTGCACCTGGCCTATGTTGGAATACATGAATATATCAAGCCCCCCAAACCACATAATATTTCTTGACTGAAAATACCCAGACATACACCGGGAGCATTATACTAGCACCAACACAGTCGGAGAAAAGTTCCCAGAATCCATAAACCAAAATGCCCAGGAACAACGTACCACTCTCACAAGAGGGGTAAGCATACTGGATGTGATAATCAGCAACATGTGTACTGGATGGCAAGATGAGAAGTGTATCCTTCACTGGTAAGACCAGAGCATAGAGTAATCACACTGGATATACACATCCCGACCCCAGTCCCTGGCCAGAATACCACAGTGAAAAACATGTGTAAATCATAGGTTGCACCCCTACAAACCGATGTGGAATCCACAAAAGGCCTGTGCAAGTGCAGAATATGGGACACACCACAGAACATGTTATACAGGCATTCCATGAACACAGCCAGGAATGCTTGGAGTATGCAATCACAAATAACAGCGACACAATGCCATACACGCAGGCATCTGGCATGCTGGACTCCAGCCATTACCAAACCATGCAAGAGAATGAGGAAGCTACCACATGATAGAGCAAACATAAAAAAGGAAGTAATCACTGATCAGTAGTATGGCAATAACATATGTCCACACATACAATCCACTAAGGCCAGCCACAACAAGTAGAATCTGTGAATCCAGAGGCAATGTGACACCTGTGCCAAGTACACAGACAACCACAACTCCCCCCAATAAATACAAATATATGTGATAGATGCAACCATGTATCCAAACCAGAGGTTAAGCTCCCCCAACTCAGTACTGTCAGAACTAGTCTGGAGGAGAAGGTAACCACATACACCACAAACCCAGTCCCACATAGACCTACCACAACTGTAAACCAAACACATAAACACACCAAAACATTCCCGGACGCCCTAATTACAAACACACCACACCAACAGAAGCCTCCAAAGCAGATCACAAGCAACCACAACCTCCAAACATAGCACATGCAACACATAGTACACAAAGCTGGTGTGCCAAACAGTCACAGGCCAGAAGGAGAAATAACATGCCTGATACAGTTGTAATAGGTGTCTGTATAGGCAGACACACTGCTGTCCCACTCACCAGACTGAACAAGGGAAAGGGTACAGTAAGCTGCCTGTAGGCTGCCACAATATGCCACATAACACAAGTAAGCAGGTCACCCCAAAGCAAGCAGAAATATGATGCAGTCAATGTCCATGCTGGTGTGAATGACCTGAGATGTACCTCCCTGGTCTACATGAAAAGAGACATGGATGAGCTCTCTGAGTATGTACCCCAGGCCGGTATGACACTGGCCGTGTGCAGCATCCAACCCTCACCAAGAATGATGCCACAGTACAAACACAGAATGATCATGTCTAACAGGTGGCACAGTTACAGCTGTCAGTCCAAGAGGGTCTAATCTCTGTCTGCTTGAGATGTCAAGCATGACAAGCCATGCTGCTGTTCCAGGGATGGTTTGCACCTGTTACCCCTGTGCGTCTGGATACTGGATAAGGCCTTTGCCACCTCCATAGAGCCATATGTAGGCAAGGCCAAAAAGACTACCCACCACCCTAGAAAACATAAGTGGTAAGAAACATAAGGGTAATGCTTACCAATGCCAGATATGTAAACTGCAATATGCATGCCCCTGAGGCACTTCCCAGTGTGGAGAACATCGATGTCTGTGCAGTGACAGAAGCCTGCTGCAAGCCTAGTGATAGCACATCAGCACTACCAGGTTATACCACATATCATGCGTTATGGCCCCAACACCTGGACCAAAACATCAAAGGAGGGGGAGTATCCATATGCAGCACAGACATCCATACGGCCAGGTAACTGAGAATGCACAAAGCAGCGGAGACCACCCATGTGCACCTAAGTGTAGTCAAAACTGCTGTACAGTCTGTAGCATGCGAAAGACCACACTCTCACACACAAGAACTCCACCCAGGCATCCTGAAGACACTGCACAGTATGAATGTCCTACCAAATACCAGACAAGGTACACACAAATTACCACATAGGTGGCAAACCATTATGTATGTAAGGAGTAATCAGGGACCTAGGGACACAAGTTGACAGTAATCTGTCATGTGACACTCACAATGCCAATGTGGCTAGGAAGATTGTCGATATTGGACACCGTATCATGAAAGGATTCACATCTACATCAACAGAGGTCACTGTGCCGCTGTACTGTTCCCTTATCAGACCCATAATCTAGTACAATGACTCATATGGGATGTACCGTACGTGACACCTGCAGCAGTTCGGAAGACCTCATAGTTACCCCACCAAGAGGATATAGGGTGTGAAATATATGTCATATGCTGCCTGGCTGTAGACACCCCAGCTGAATGCAGTCACAGACTGCCTACACAGAGGCATTGTATGTCTGTTGTACAAGGCCATGTCCAACACAGGAGTAATGGACATGCTCCACCACAGGAAATCAAAGCCATTGGAGCTGTGAGAGTGACAGATGTCAGCCTCAACACATAATGAAATAGGATGTGCCGGAGGGACAGATACATAACCCAGAGGCTCCCCACACCCAGAAACAGGATCCCAATCCATGTTAGGCAGAGCCCCTCACTGACACCCCTCAACAGGAATATTGCCAAGTGGATGGATGATCGTACATGTATACTGGGGGTCTTCACTGTGTCACGACCAGACAGAGGCACAATAAAGAAATTCATAAATGGCCATAATAGTCACATAGCAAGAGGTCGCGAAAGACACACACACTCTATGAAGATACAAATTGTACAGGACACTAAGGATAATCACAAGGCTTACTTAACTGATGGTAGGAACCATGTTGGGCATCCACAGATATGCTCCAAATCACAAAGATATTACAAACAACATACCAAACACACACACATATTGCTAACATACAACCTGACAGGTGCAGTGCAAACCCCCCCCCAGAATGCAAAATATCTATCCCAGCAGACTGCTGGTCCCCTGACATTGCAGATGCTGAGGTAACAGCCATCATCTGCAAAGCAAAACACACAGCAGCAAAGGTATGTGATGGTGTCCTGGGCTGAGGCCAACATGGACTCCAAGCATAATGGAATGCCAAATCACACTACTGCCCAATGTCAGCCTTACCACAGGATATGTACCCAAAGAGCAGTGTACAACAACAGTGGTCCTTCACAACAAAGGTGTTGCCTGAATGGATACTGCAAACTACCACCCCAGGATCCTGATAAGCTTGGTCTGCACAGCTATGGAAAGGATCAGTATGTACCACAGACATAAAGCTATTGTGGACCTACTGATACTGGACCCTACACAGTTTGGCTGTCGTAACTGCAGATCCTGCCCCTAAACATGTGTGACCCATTTGAAGAAGTTATTAAGGTCATTGATGAGGGCAATGTGGTCCACACAGCATAGCTGGACCGTGCATATGCTTCTAGACAATACCCTACGAGTTCAGTATGGATATGTTCACCAGCTTAAATATATACCCCTATGTCAGTAGAGGGGTTGCAAACCAGACCAAGGACAGAACTGACATGGTCAGACATGCTGCATCCATGTCAGACTACAAAGCAGATATGAGTGGCATCCCACAAGGCCTGGTCCTGGGCCCCCCCCGTTCTGTATATATGTCCCATGGGTATAGGCCAACATGGAAGGACTGTGACTGAACATGTATGCAGAGGAGTACAAACAGCCCACCATATCCGACCCCCAGCTGACACAAGCAACCCACAAAAGGGGCACCTACAAACAGACAACTGGAGCCATAGCCATGTCAGCAAGCTAATTGCAGAACTGTGTATAGACAACCACCATGGATATACAGTAAGTGCCCACAAATTACCACACAGGTGTTAACCCATTACGTACCTAACATGTATTGAGAGACCTGGGGACAAAAGGTGATAGATATCCTGCACTGGACAAACATGTGGCTGTAGTGTTCGCAGAAGCATACTATATTCCCACCCAATCATGAAGGTTGTCAGATGTAGCTAAGGGGAGGACACTGTGGCTCTGCAGTCATCCTTCATCAGCATCACAATTGACTACAATAGCCCCTGTGGGATATACCTCAGCAGACACCTCCATCAACTGTAAAGTCCACAACAGTACCCCACCAGGAGTAGCAAAGAGCATGAACAGATGCCATGTATTGCCTGAGTAAACAAACTGCAGCCCCACACACTGCCATACTGACCAGCTACAGGCAAGCTGTGCCTGATGTATGAAGCTATGTCCAACCTGGAATCAATGAACATGCTGCACCTTGTACAATCTGAATGGCAATGAGCTATGCACATGAGAGACCTGAACCCCAGCACTGACATACATAGGACAAGCTGTACAGAATGATCCATAACACAGAAGGCACCCCCACTCTTCAGTAAACTCCCGGTACAGGTCAGCCAGAGAGTCACCTATCGACACCCCTCAAGAGGAATCCTGATGAGTGGATGGGAGATGGTAGGCTAACCCTGGGTATCACTGTTATGTCAGAGGTAGACGGAGGCACAGTATACTAACCATGACATATGTCATGGCAAACTCCAGTTACAATGTGTGTGAAAGGACAAACACACCCTGTGACTAGCATCAGAAATGGCCTAGGGAACATCGCTAGTGTTTGCCAATGTCCACCCATGTTGTGGAATACACTACCAATGTTGGACGAGCCTGGTGTAGGTAGTCCATATCTGAACATAATGCAACATGGTCATATGTGCACAACTGGCCCCTACACAGTCTGTTGTGCTCACTATGAAGATGTCAAGCAGTGATAGGACTAAAGCCCAGGATACTGTCCACCACAGTGAAAGTACTGAACCAGTACACTATACGGTACTACAGTGTTAGGTCATTATGAAAGTATGTTGACAACTGTCTGCAACGTATCCCATGCAATTCCTGCAGGCACAGTATAATCCCTGTTGTGGCAGACACGAAGCAGTTGGCCAGTTAGTACACAACATGACACCCAACACACAACCATACACGTGAAATATTGTTGAAGTTCACACACACCCAAATATGTGGTGGACTTCAGAGTGCAACATATGGAAAGCTCACACTGGGCATGCTCGCACACTTTGATAAACGAGGCATATGTCAGACAACATGCCATGGAAAGGCTGAACTGGGCATGCTCACACACTTAGGCCATATCTCCGTTTAGCAGTTGGCCACACATATCTGGTATTTGTACGTGTCATTCCAGGAACCAACCACAACACAGCAATCTGCCCAGTGCACACAGTAAATGACTACAGAGACATAAGTGATATAGTGGATAGCCGTCATATGCAAACATCTTCCACAGATACACAAGTTGGTCATAGGAACAGGGAATGCTATGGCAATAAAGACCTGCAAACAGTAGAACAGCACAACAAATATTGTGCATCTGACAATTGAACATATGGGTGTAGAGGTCAATACTAGGCTTGTTGCCCTAGGGAATGACAGCTCAGCCAGAGTGTGCTTGGCATCTGCATCCCCAGTACAGTAGGCTACTGTGCCACTGTAAAGTAGGTCACATAAGGCAACATGTGAGGCTAGTGAGCTGTGCCTCTGTCAAGCAGGGGCACAGTGGAGATCCCAGGGTTTGAATGTGCTAAGCCACAGCCATGTTGTCGGTGTGTGCTGGAAGAGGGTTGCTGAGGATCTCTAACAGTAGGTGGCCGTCAATAACAGACTGAGGGGAGCCCTATCTGCATTCTCTGGACAATTCCACTGTCAACACTGTGTTGTGATGATTATGTGTGAATGAAGTGCCATGCTGGAATTGTTCACAGATGTCCTCCCTCTGTGGGCTACAGCTCTGCAATGTATTAGCTCACTCTGTCTGTTTTACGGCTCATATATGGCTGGTGTACACCTGACAGGTGACTTGTTGTGGAACAGTCATGGGTATATGTGGGATAGCATGATCAATGCAAACCGTACACATGCTCATAGAATGCAATTGTCAAGGATTATGCTGAGTAGCCAGTATAGTCCCCCAGCATGGGTCCTCTGAAGTCGTCCACCCCAGTCTTCACAAGTGTAGAGTCTGTTTGTGCTAAATACAGTTTGTGTGCAGTGACAACCTTGCCTGGGGGTGGAGATGGGATATGGATGTCCAGGGATAGGTGGGTATGGTCAGATATCAATAATGGTGGTCTACCTCTGGTGTGGAACAGTGAGTACCCATGTTGCAGATGGACAGGTGCAATATGTATTCCCCCATGTGGCTGTGGTGTGTGGTTCTGCCATAGCACATGGACCCACAAATTGTAGTGGCTGTAGGGTGAAGTGGTAGAGGCCTGAGTAGTTCTCACACACAATATGCCTGTACCTGATGTTAACAACTGGAATGGTGTATGTGAACACATGCATATCCCGGCACTGTTCCCAGGGAAGCTAAATGTGTGTCCTGGATGTGGGTGTGGTGTTCTGGACTGGTTGTGTTGTGTGTTACAGGTCCTGTGGTCACAAAGCATGGTATAGAACATAACCTGCCAGTGCGATGTGCATATCTAACCCTGACGTAGGTGGCTGCAAATGCATATATATGCTATCCCCCACCTGACAGGTAGTACTACATGTACATACCTCTGTAGAAATAAAGATGTCAGCACCCTATAAATACTGCAGGTGCAAGACAGATGCCCAGTAATTCGAATAGTGCACTCTGCTAATGCGTTTCTCTCAAGTGTTATAATATCGTTAGATAGGGGTTTGAATCTTGCAAATGCTCAGTGGGTGAGTGGGGTTTGTGTGTGTGAAAGTCTGTGTGAGGGAAATGTCAATTTTGGCAACTGGGAAAACACACTACAGGATGCACATTCCCCTTTCTAAACACTGATGATGTCAGCACCCTATAAGTACAGCAGGAGAAGGGAAACCCCCCAGTAATGCGAATAGCGCGCTCTGCTAATGCGTCCGTCTCGAGTGTCATAACATAGTTAGGTAGGGATTTGAATCCTGTAAATGCTCAGTGTGTGTGGAGGGGGTAAGTGTGTGTGCATGTCTGTATGAAAGAAATATCTCCTTTTGGCAACTAGGAGAACACACTACAGGATGCACATTCCCCTTTCTAAACACTGATGATGTCAGCACCCTATAAGTACAGCAGGAGAAGGGAAACCTCCCAGTAATGTGAATAGTGCGCTCTGCTAATGCATCTGTTTCAAGTGTCATAACATAATTAGGTAGGGGTTTGAATCCTGCAAATGCTCAGTGTGTGTGGAGGGGGTTAGTGTGTGTTTAAGTCTGTATGAAAGAAATATCCCTTTTGGCAACTAGGAGAACACACTACAGGATGCACATTCCCCTTTCTAAACACTGATGATGTCAGCACCCTATAAGTACAGCAGGAGAAGGGAAAACCTCCCAGTAATGCAAATAACGTGCTCTGCTAATGTGTCTGTCTCAAGTGTCACAACATAGTTTGGTAGGGGTTTGAATCCTGCAAATGCTCAGTGTGTGTGGAGGGGGTAAGTGTGTGTGCAAGTCTGTATGAAAGAAATTTCCCTTTTGGCAACTAGGAGAACACACTACAGGATGCACATTCCCCTTTCTAAACACTGATGATGTCAGCACCCTATAAGTACAGCAGGAGAAGGGAAACTTCCCAGTAATGCGAATAGCGCACTCCGCTAATGCGTCCGTTTCGAGTGACATAACATAGTTAGGTAGGGGTTTGAAACTGGCAAGTGTGTGTGTGTTTGGATGTGGGGAGTTTGTGTGTGTGCAATTCTGTATGAAAAACATGTTAGTTTTGGCAATCAGGAGATCACACTACCTGATGCACATTATCCTTTCAAAACACTGATGATGTCAGCACCCTATGAGTACAGCCAGGGAAAAAGGACCATCTAGTAATTCGAATAGTACGCTTCGCTAATGCGTCTCTCTCACCTGTCGTGACTTAGTTAGGTAGGGGTATGAATCCTGCAAATGGCAAGTGTGCGTGTGTGTGTGCGTGGGGGTAGTAGGGTGTGTGTAAATGCAAGTGTGAGAGAACAGATCCTTTTGGCAAATACTACAATACACCAGATGCTGCATATTCCCCCAGTAAACACAGGGGATGTCACCACACTATCAGCACAGCCAAACAGGGCTAGTTGGCCAGTAATGCCAATAGTGCGCTCTGCTACTGGGTCTATTACCATTGTCAAAGTACAGATAGGTATGTTTTGGTAACCCACAACTGCCACGTGTGGTTGTGTCACACATTATGACCTTGTGTGGGTCTTTGTGCATAACAATGCATGCCATTGCCTAAACCAGCAATGGCATTGCACACATGATGTATGTGTGTGACACATACACATAAATACCTGTGACCTGCAGTAGTTACCATGTCTGACACATGCCTCGAGTGGATAAATGGTATTTGCAATGCATAACAATATGACTGTGTCTTACTGTGCAGGGGCCGCACGCGGTATGTGTCTATGCAGTGTGGGTGTATATGGTAAAATACCTACAGCAGGGGATACACATCTGGTCTGGGCCATATAGTCAACATGTAGTCGATGTACAGGTGCTGCATGTTCCCACCTGTTGTGGGAGTGGTAACATGTCATTCCACTGCAATTCAGTGACCACATGCTGGGAACCCTTCAACTAGTGTGTTGTAGCTACAGTAATGCTCACGCACAATGTTTGGCTGAATGCAGTCCAGCCATATAAAGACAGTTCTTGAGGCTGTCATATTGCCAGTGTTGTTATGGAGGATAGGTGGTTTTCCTGTGTATGGGAGGGTTGTGTGTGCCAGGCTATGAACCAGATGGCAGTTCGACACACTGTTAGCTGCACACGAATAGGCCCTGATGCTTTGTGCTGTGCCAACAACCTGGAGGTGTGTGTATCTGTGGTGCCTTGGGATACCACCCCCTGTCCATGTGTGTTACATGTGTAGGGGACGACAGGCATGGTATGAGGCATAACCTAGCAGTGATGGGTTGCACCTGTGAGCCATGCATCAGGACTCTGGTACTGCACAGACATTGCAGTTCACCGTGCTGAGGACAGTGTCCAGTGCATGCATCTTGCGGTGTACACTGCTGGTGTTGTGTAGCAGCACTGTTAGTGTTCTAACCTGTGTGATACCCGCGGAGGTGGCTATGTAATCCATGTCCTGCAGCATAAGGCAGTATGTGTGTATCAAGGAGCTTCGCCAATATACATTGGGCCATGGGTGTCACGTGCAAGCTGCTCCTTGCACATCATTGTGGCTTCCCTAGCATGTAAGCACATGTTGACAGCCAGCGGATACCCTATGAATGACATTGGAGACTGAGCAGAATGTAGACATACAACACCCTTCCTACATATAGTGGTAGCATACCTGGTGAGGGTATGTTGGCAACCAAGATCAGGCTCATACTGGCCCGTGCCACATGCTGAGAGATCCCTTCTATGTTCCCTATCATGTAGTCCAGGGAGGTATGTCTCAGGTCATCCATAGTGGCATGGTCAGTGACTGAGTCATATGTGTCCATGCCTCTGACTGACCTGTATGCATGTGTTTTGTGGTGGACCATAGTGCCCCTGAGGCATATCACTGTGACCTTCACCATATACAGCCTGTTGAGCGGGACCCCACTGCAGCGCCCAAGACAGGTACCTGACACATCTGTAGCAGGTGTGTTGTGTAGCCCTACAGGCTGTGAGTGTGTGGCACACAGGATGTGTGCCATGTGTGGCATGTGCTCTGTTCTGATGTAACATATGCCTGTGTGCCAGCTGCGGAGGTGTGTGATGCTCAGGCAGGATACTATTCTGAGTCCCCACATATGCCCCAGTGTGTTCAGCATGCTGTCAGTGTGTGTCTATGTCTGACTTGTATTGTAGTCACTGTAGTATGACATGCCACCTGACAGGGTATGGCATTACTGGGTTCAGGGAGCTCAGTCCCCAGATTGGCTATGTGGTGGCATCCCACACATGTGTTGTACGTTCCTGGCCAAGGGTGATGGTTGACTGCATACATGTGGCAACTGTGACATTGCCACATGACTCACATAAACCACAACTGGACCATAGAGGTGGTTCACAGGTTACCTTTGCACATGCTACCCTAGTAGTGTGATTGCCATGGTGAGTACCAACACATAGGGCCAATGGGGAACAACATACTGAAGGTGTGTATGTGTGGGTGTACTGCTACTGTTTCATAGCACTGGCATATATGACTGCATACATGGGTAAATGCCAGGTAGGACATGTGCAATGTGTCACAGGCAACGTACATGCGAACAGGACGGACAGTGACGTTCTGTCATGTGTAAACTTGACATACGTGATGCGCTATGCAGATGTCACTAGGAGTCCACAGAAGCACTGTAACTCTGCATTGCAGGTGGAAGCAGTGTTCCAGGGAACCCCAAGCGAACATGCATGCAAGCAAAGCTACAGTAAGCAGGGCTGGAAGTAGTTCATTGTACAACAAAGAAGGGGTAACACTAACAGTAAGTAACAGTGCAAATATGTAGGCACTATCAACATGTACCCAGGAATGCACAGTGCAGATGCCCATGGTAGAACTGATATTATGTCATAGTTAATTGTGATTTTGATTACATTGGTACTGCACACATATCAACATGCATAAACATCCACATTGCATAGTCGTTGTGGGCAACTTGACACCATTACTGTACATGTCCATCATTGCATATCACTACTTGCATTAGCTTCCCCCCTGTGCTACCCATGTATGTGGCTATCTGTTGACATCCTTACCACCGGCATGCAATAATGTGCAGCTGTTACACTTTGGTACGTACTATGGGTGCAGATAACAGTTCAGGACAGCCATACAGTTACTGCATCAGGCATGCTGGGATATACACACAGTCATATCAGCACACTGTACTGTTACCAACATGATACTACTAATACACTTCTATGTAGTCACCCTGTGCATCAGCAACGTGTTTACCTGTTCCCACAATGATGTTGGAGATTGCAGGAGGTGGCACAGTGTCATCATATGCACAGGGTGTGAATTAGGTATGCCTGAGTCTGCCACTGATACCACCAATTGACGTGTGTGTATGTGTGTTGGTGAGGGACCGCAGTACAGGGTGGGGCACTGTTGGTGCAGTGTGTGTGCGTGTATGTGTTAGCCCTAGGTGTTAACATTTTGCATGTGTGTATGCACGCACACAGTTCCACCTCATGGCTGCCATATACAGGGGTTTGTGGACAGCCACAGACTGCACCTGGCAGGTCATACAGATCAGTGTCTGTGGGCACGGACACGGTACCTGTGCCTGGCAGGGGTGCTACGGACTGTATCCAGTACTAAGCCAGACTGGGTACTGTCATCAGAAGCGGGAGTGTGTTGACTGGACACAGGTCCCTGTTGGGACTGTCCAGAGCCACGTGCATGTGGTCTCCTGGGGCGTTCCGATGACAGCACAGACCCAGCATTGCTGGGGCTGCTGCTGGCACTATGGGGGCGTGTGCAGGCCTGTTGTCCGCACCGACTGCCAGCTGCTGCTGTTGCTGGCATATGGCCACGTCGACGCCGCAACCGCCCACCATTGCCATGGCTCATGGACATTTGGTTGTGGAACTGCTGTAATATGTCCCCACAATGTCTGTCTATGACATCGGTGAAATTACGGATAGCATCCGCGATGTCACGCATACTGTCAGTCATGGCTGTGCGACATGCTCTCAGCTCCCTCAGACCCTGTCTGGTGTACCTTTCCATACGCGACTGTGCCTGCATGACAGCCCAAAACATAGCTGAGGTTGACAGACCTCTTTGGGCACGTCTGCCAGAGGCAGTACGCCCACGGATGCTCCCACGAGAACCCATGGGCAACTGTCTGTGTGGTACCATCGCAGGACCCTGCCCATGGCTGCTGTGTGGGGAAGCATGTGCCACAGATACCACATTACACTGGTCAATGCCCACTGTATCCTGTCCATCACCTAGGGACAATGGTGACAAAGGATGTACTGGCAGGATGACTGTGCACAATGATGGGGTTGACAGCTGTGTACTGTCAATTGGCTGACCAATGGCGGACCCTGACACACCTTCCTGTACCATTACACAGATATCATCATTACCAGTACCTGTGGCACCAGATTCAGGTTCCCTGCTGCAGGACACCAGAGCAGCACCAGAACCTGTGGGAGGAAGACAGGAAACACAGTTTACAGTGTCCACACAATATTACCAGTGATGCACTTATGCACACATGCACACATTCACACATGGACACATGCACACATGCACACATGGACACAGGCACACATGCACACATGGACACAGGCACACATGCAGACATGCACACGTGGACACATGCACACAGGCACACATGCACACATGCACACGTGGACACATGCACACAGGCACACGTGGTCACGTGTACACGTGCACACGTGGACAGAGGCACACATGCACACATGCACACGTGGACACAGGCACACATGCACACATGCACACATGCACATGTGGACACAGGCACACCTGCACACATGCACACATGGACACAGGCAGACCTGCACACATGCACACATGCACACCCTGCAGTATACACACAGAGCACTACTGAGTTACACTAGTGTTACTAGCACTATCTGGACTATTATAGGTATTGTTAAGCACACTCACCAGCATGGATGGCCTGCCTTGCTGTAACCCCGGAGGGACCTGCGGAAATGATGAGATTAATGTCAGTGGGCACAACTGTGCCATTGATACTGCATATGATACAGTGCAGTAGTACACCAGTTGCCTTTCACACGTCAGCTGCTGATATTGTCAATATCACACATGCACAATTACATACTATGTTGACAGATACATACCACGGACACACCTTACACATGCATAAACTAACAGTGTACAGAACAGTCAAGTGTACATATGGCATATTACCTGCACGCTCCATGTCATGCTGCTGTGTGGATCCAGCCTCCATCATGATGCAGGTGTATTGCTGTTGCTGTTCCGGGGCTGGAGCCACAACACTTAGGAGTAGCCCCTCCAGTCTGGTGAGGGGGGGATGTGTGGCCACCCCACCTCCTGTGGCAACCTGTTGCCTGTGGATATCCGACGCACGCTGACGGACATTTCTGATTAAATCACTGCAGTGATGTCGTACCTGCTCATATGTCCTATTATGAGTGCCAATGTCATTTACCCTACGGACAAGGTCTTGCCACAGTGCAGCCCTCGCCTGCTGATTTTGGCTGGTGTGGGAAAACAGTATGTCATACTCCCGCACCAGGCTCTGGTGTATCTCCTCATCTTCCGCTGCAGAGTAGGCGGGATTACGCTGATGCGCCATCTCCCTGGAAGAGAACACAAACAAGATATCAGCAGACTATGTCAGCAATATATGGCACACATACTATACATGATACTCATGTGTAGTGATATACTACTACTCCCATATGTTGCATGTGTGTGTCTCGTGGTGGATACACAAGTACATGGCCAGATATCAGTGCTCAGCCAACACCTGTACAACAATACCTGCCACATTCCATACAACATAGTAGCATGCCCCATCGGTCAGCACACTGCGACAGGCCCAATGCACAACCTCACTCTGGGGGTTCATACCAAGGTACTGTATGTGGAACGCCATCCACTAGTGTGATGTGGACACAAGTTACTCGGCCTGGATATACATATCCCACCACCACCAGCACAGTAGACTACTTTGATATGTATGTGATTAGACAGTTATTCACTTGTTAGGACTGAGATGGTATCCATGCAGCCCACTGGGCCAGTGGAAGCCACAACCCACACGGCTGACCCCTTTGCGAATGCTTACCACGGACATCCCATAGATTGCATGGAACTTGCACACACATTTCTAACCCAGACCCTATGCACAAAGGTTAGGCATCCTGTCTGGTGGACCCCAGACAGAGGCAGATTGTATAACAATAGCAGGAGGCTACTGCAGGACAGAGCAGATTCACATTAAGGGAAGGCATCTGTGGTCAGCACTGGTAATACGCTATGGTCTCTCATAACAACGGCCGCGGCCTACTCTGGGAGGGAAATGGCCACAAACACTATAGATAACCACAAGGCCTTCTTCAGTTATGTTACACATATGGACGAAATGCCTCAGATATGCTCTGAGTTAATACACACCTACTTAACATTCACCGAACACACAGATATTGGCAACATTCTTGCAGACAGGATCGGTGCACGTATCCCCCCTCCTTCTCCCCCACAAGTTGAAATACTTATCACAGCTGTATGTAACCTCCCTATCATCTCACATGTCCAGGTGAGGGCTGCCCTCAGTAAAGCAGAACACACAGCATCACTGTGACCTGATGGTATCCCTGGATGTGTGCTACATGCACTCCAAGAGGACATACAACCGCATATAAGACTGATATTTAACCTTGGCCGTACTACAGGATATGTACCTGGACACTGGCATACAGCAACAGTGGTCCCACACCACTAAGGAGGCACCTCTACTGACCCTGGGAACTACCACATCATAAGCATAACCAGCCTGGTCTGCTAAGCTATGGAATTATTCAGTATGGGATGCATATACAGCGATATTGGGTACCTGCAGACACTTGTTCCCAGCCAGTTTGCCTTTGTGATGGGCTGATCCTGCCTTTTGAACCTGGCTGACCTTTCAAAATAGTCACTACAGCCATTGCTGAGGACAACGCACAGACAACTGCTGCCAGGATCATGGCCTAACACTGACTGACATGTAATGTATAGTCATCCCCTTTTGGTGGAACTACGTACACACAACATATCACATGGACATACCTATAGATACAGACCTATGACACATTTGGAGGGTTCACAGTATGCAGACTATTAACCTGCTACTTTACATTACCTGTGTTTGTCGCAGTTGGTTGCATTACCACTACTTCTGCTTCCTGCTGCTGCTGGCATGGCTTGCTACTGTCACTGCTGACAGCTTAGACTCACAGTGTGTAGCGTGTGTATTTTTTTTTCTCTCTGTCTCTGTCTGTCTCTCTCCCTCTGTCTGCTTCCAGACAGTGCAATGGACGTATTGCATGTGTGGAGTGTTAGTACAGGATGTTTTTGTAGGTATCTGCATAGGTCCATGTGATGGCCTCTGCAACAATTGTAAGCCAGCATTTGCTAATTGCATGCAGCCAGTTGTGTACTGATTGCAGTTCTCACTGTGATTTCAGGACAGTGCTATAAAAGGGTATGTGAGATAGGCGTTGCCCTTTCAGATTGTAAGGGCGGGGACCATGCTGGTATGCTGTGGACACTGTTCTGTGAGTGTAAAGGTTAGTATCTCTCTCATGATTCAGGCTGTGTTGTAGATTTACATTTCTCCATTCCTCTCTCCTGTTCCCTGTAGTAAGTGTGTATGCACAATGACACCTACAACTATATATATATATATATATATATATATATATATATATATATATATATATATATGTAAATATACATACATTTATATATGTACATTAACTGACATTATTACCTACTAGCTACCAACTAGCATGGCTGTTTCTGTTCACACACTACTATTATGGGAATCCACTAGTTTTGACAGTAATTCTAAATGACATGCTTTGTGTACTACACATCCTATATTCCCTTTACATTCATTCCTACTATTACATGATATATTTATTTTAGCAAAATGTTCTTGTATAAGAGTCATGGCTTAGTGGTAAGTTATGCAGACTACTGTTTCCAAGGTCCTGGGTTTGGGACTGACAGTGGGATTTTATTTTGCTTTTGAACTGACTACAGGACCTGTCAATCAGAGTGACTAAGGCACTTTTAAGCAGTTGTAACCGGGTTAGCGCTGGTTTGCTGGAGCTCACGTGCGCACTGGTGTTTAGCTCCGCACACGCGCACACCCGCTTACAACCGCTTAACAGTGCTTACTCTGGCACACCAGCTATTTTCTTTGAAAGAAATGAAAATGGGGAGACAGGAAAGTTGTGAAAAGGGGTCACAAAGAGGGTAAGACAGTAGGGAAACAAGCTTGGGATTTGCAGGAGGGATGTAGGTAAGGCCCATAGCTGCCCATTTCTTCATCAGCAACAGCTGTGCATATGTATGTAATTTGGTGTGACATTTGAAACCTTCCACCCCTGAGAGAGGTGTCAGGACAACAATAATACTTGTTGTACAGCCAATTGTAATTGATAGTTTCCATGTCCAGCAGACATGTGTGCGGAATGGGCAGCTATGTATGGGGCGTAATTTTTTGTGGGTACAGAGTGCCCTTTTTTTCAGGTGAGAGTGGTATGTCAGGTGAAGGAAGTCGGTATAGCTGGGGAGGTAGGTTGGGTAGGTCAACAGACAGGACAAACAAGACGCATACAGGGGCGGTGTATGACACGTGTGGGGGTTACACAATTGACGGGGACAGAGGTTTGGATATCCAGAGCCCATGAGCCCACAGATGGCAACAGTGGAACTGATATCCCCACCCATAGGCAGTTGCCACTGTTCCTTCACTGCCCAGGATGGGGCTGTGCTGGGGGCTGTGTAGGCGGGCAACAGGCATGCCCGTAAGTTGTGCCACCTGTGCCTCAAGCTGGCATAGGGGCCCAAGAACAGAGTCCTGGATCTCCCTCGCACCACAGTCCGGACCACGGAGGGTGAGTGGTGGTTCTCCTCTGGCCACACTTGCAGAGGGGGGATGAGCCCCATCCCCTGCAGCGCTTCCACCCGCAGGTGGCACAGGGCCACCGGAGGAGGGTCCAGACTGGGCACTAGTGCCAGGTGCACTCGCCAGCTGAGGTGGGAGAGGTGGGTCGCTGGAACCCACCTTCCCTGTCGTCCTATGTTTTGCATTATGTCATGACAGTTTGGGTTAGTGACATATAATACCATTCACAATTAGTTGTAACAGCATGCATTAGTATTCCCATTAACCAAACACCCAGATATTCACACCATTGAACAGCGAGCATAACACATGCATAATTTGAACAGCAATACACAGTCCAACAACATGCAGGGTTGATTGATGGCAACAGGCCATCAGGTTTGGATGTATGAACAGGGCAGATGCATCAACGGACATGCAAATATTTATGACCCAACAGGAGAAATGTCCAGGGGTGTTAATTGTGATTGCACATACCATTTTCACGTGGAATGGGTTATATGTGGTTATAGGGTGGGGTGAAGAAAATAATATTAACACCTTGAATACCAATACATATGCTGTACATTTCTAATAGCTGCACATATATACACACTACTGTTCTAACTACAGTTTCCTATATGATAACTACTTCAACTTGGTGATAGGACTGTTACTGCTACATCAATATACATTTTATTGTTCTTCATACACATTCATAACTAGCTTTGTTCAGCTACATCATCCTGCTACATTTGCTTTATATAGCTATAGACAACTGTGGATGTTTGGTATATCAGACAATCATACTATCTGCATATTGCAGACTGAGAGCAACATATCCAGATTTTGGGATACACATTCCAGCTGCAGCAACACTTTGAACAGATTTCGCTGTTTGGTTTTGCTTCTCACATGCATTTCATTCTGTACTGACTGCAGTATACTTTATTCAGGGGTTATTACTACTGTATTGCTGGATTCATGACACTTTCTCACACTCTCTCACTTGTTTTCATTTTACTATTCAGGATGGTACTTACTTCTAGGCTTTATTGACATGTTTTACCTGTAGTTATTACAATCCTTTCCAGCAGTCTCACTTCTGTCATGTTTCAGTATTTCAACAGGGGTATATTTCACACATGTGATTTGCTCATCTTCTGCAGCTGTACTTTTCAGCCTGCTGCAGGTTGTGTACTATTATATTACAGGTGGGGCATCTTTATTTCAGACTTTATTTCAGACATTTTAATTTTTCTGTTTGGATTACAGACTGCAACACACTTTTGTAATCAAGCAATACTTGCAAACACTCTTACACTTGTTACTTGCACATTCTATTACTTAGTGACTACACTGCACTCTTTTGCTAACTGTCATACTTTTATATTTCTTTACAGTTACTGGGAGAGGATTACTGACCTGCCTGGTGGCGCAACCGCACCAGCCTATCGCCATAGGCTCTGCGGTTCGCAGAACGGACACCTGCAGCTGTAATATAAATGAAGTAATATTGGAATACACATCTCCATAATATCAGCTAGTTTAAATTCTTACATACATAATTACATGTAACTTACGCAGTAGTGGGGCGTTGGGCATTTGCCAGGCCTCCTGGATCCAAAGGTTCAATTGGTCCTGCTTGCGTCTCTTCAGGTCCGCATGGTGGTGATGAACCTGCTCACCAGTCCTTGGAATCCCTGTGGCACTGGTGAGATCATGAGCCAACCGGTCCCACGCCTCAGCCCTATATGCTCCCCACAGGACCTGGCCCTGCATGAGTTGGGCCTCATGATTGTGGACTAGGAGCCAGACCATGTATCTGGACTCCTCAACGCCCCACCTCTGTGCTCGAATGCAACTACCCTCACCTACTCCTGTCATTCTGGCTGCAAGTCAGTTCTACAATCATTTATGCTGTGTATTCCCGCCTATGGGGCTTATATAGGCCGTTTTTCCCACACATATCTGTGATTGGCCATTTTGGAATTGTATCAACTTCACTAAACCTGCTTTGTCATGTTCCACTTTGTATTCATTCCTATATATTTGCTATTACTGCATTTATAGATACTGCTGTCATGGCTTAGTGGTTCAGTACCTTGACTATGGTGTATAGTATCCTGGGTTCGAACCTGGCCACTGCTTTTTTTATGACTGTCTGGACAAGCTGAGGGGTGTGTCTGTGTAAAGGCAATTTTGATACGGCTTGCTCAACGTTGCCTGTCGGTTAGCTTGTTGGCGAGGTGCGCAGCTCCGCACAAACGGGGTACGCTGGTTTAAGCCTCATTTGGCTATCAGCATGCATATTACGCTCAGCTCAGCTAGGGGCACATAGTTTCAGCGTATTAAACCACTGCTCACCTATGGGCACTCATTTTGCACCTGTTAAACCACTGCTCAGCTACGGGCACTCATTTTGCACCAGTTAAACCACTGCTCACCTATGAGCAGATGCACTCACCCTGTTAAACTGTAGCTCAGCTATAGGCACATCTGGCATTTTTTATTGTTTTGTTACCTCACATTTCTTCAATATAAATGGGCTATTTCATTACATTTTACATAAAATGTGATTTTTATATGTGTACATGTTTGTCAGGGACTTGTTTTGTGCTTATTTTGCTAAAAATAAATATTGGCGTTGTGGGGGCTCGAACTATGAATGCCTGCTCTTCAGCCAACATCTCTACCGCTACGCTATTGCTTTTTGGCTTACTTTGCATATTTAGTTCTTATATGCTTTCCCACTGACTGCTAACTGTAGCTGCGCTATGGGCACGCCTGCGCAAACGAGCGCACTCACGGGCAAACATCTTTACGATTTAAAAAAAATTTATAACATGTTCATTTATATATTTTCTGTTCATAGTCTGTGGGGGCATGTGTTGTGTTGTGTTTATTCACATTTCCATGGACTCTGTCGTGGGTGTTTACTTTGGGCACTTTTACTCTTCTGGGGGCGTGTCCGCTTACAGGGCTCGGCCTACGGACACGCCCCCTACTGTCTTACACGGACCGTGTTAGCCTTAGGTGTGATTCAGCATGCTCTCATGAATATGTAGAGCATGCTGACATCACTCCGTTTAACTGCAGCCTCCGTGTAAGAGTTATAACTCTTACACGGAGGCTTCGTGAATCCTGCCCAATGTATTTAAAGATTAAAAAAAGAATATGGTAAAAGTGTGATGCTTTCTAAGCATCAAATGAGGGATTATGAATAGTTAACTTCATTCTGATTGAACCAGAAGATGGAGCTGTAGGTGAAACCGGAAGGTTTGAGTATGTGTATGCATTTTTGCTGATCAAGCAAGTTAGCCAGAACATATAAATGTTTCAAGTTTTGTTCCCTAGACAGCATTTTTTTCTCCTGTCACTTGAGAATGTTTTGAAATAGTGTCAACATAATCAATTCAAATTTGAAAAAAAATGCATAATTGTAACTAATCTATTCCTAGTAGTTGATGTATTTTATATTTGATATTTTAGTATTAGTCTAATGAATAACTATATTAGAAAATTAATTGGTAAGCAAAATTTCATTGGTTGCTGGCAGTGGTATGACTGATAAAGATTGCCTTTCTAAATTATTTTTTTCTATAAAAGATTATCCCCCGGATTCATGAAGCTCAGCGCAAGGCCGGTGTAAGGCTTGCGCCGGCCGTGTGGCATATATATGGAGTAGTAGCACCATATGCATATTAATGAAGGCGTGCAGCCACCACAGCCACATGCATAGGAAATGTGCGCGAGTGCATGGGGCGTACTGAAGTTGCAGAGGGAGGCGTGTCAATGTCGGCTGTCGATGAGCAACCTAAACTGCTGAATAGTATAGTCCGTCTGCAGTAATACTCGCACCTATCAGTGTCCGTGGAGACTGAAACGTATACAAAGCATGCAAGATAGTCCCTGCGAACAGAAAATGAAGAAGCAAACACAAATGCACGATAGGGAATAACAGGTCCCTTACCCTTGAACAAATGACAGAAAAACCACGTGCCCGTGGTCCAACATAGTGTTTATAGCTATACCATGTGGAAGTGAAACATATCATATGCTAGCCGCCAGAAATGCGTCCAGCCCAATGGAGAGGGTCACCAGCTGACCCATAATGTGAGGGAGGGTACATAGATGTGCAGATGTGTCCATAACAAAATACACGAGGAGAAATGTAGATATATGTAGTGACTGTATGTCTGAATCATATCCCACAAGGGATGTAATAGTCACATACAAAAGGTATGTCTGTATCCCACATAACAAATGTGATAGGGAATAGAATACACATGTAAACGAATCAGGAGCATAGAAACAGCTGCAACAATAAAGATACATATATGCCGAAACGAACAGTATGACCCATACCATCGACTAAGAATACCACCTGTCCCACTTTGCGAGCGACAGTACCGCTGTGGCCAGATGTGTCCTGACACAAGCATGTAAACATGGCAAATGTGCAGAGATTATAGGACATAATTATCCCTCAGACGTCATGTAATAGTGGCATTAAACAGTTGTTCTCCACACGTATATTACATAAATGTCATAAGAAAAAGAATAAGCCACTGAAATGCTACAAGACTAAAGCTTAGATATAGGCAAGAGTTGTAAGTTCTATCTGCCGAACTGACCGTGGGTATGTGTTGGCATGGAAAATGTGTTGTGTCCACCGCAGATGTTACATTGTGGCCAATTGAATAGGTGGAAACAGTACCGTAGACTGTGGGGAGGCATTGTCCACAACAGTCGGATATGTGGAAGGAATAGCATGGACATCGGAAAAGGTGCCATCCTCCCAATGAGTACAACAGGTCTGCAAATCCCAGGAGTCATCTGTAGAAGCCAAACTAGTATGTGACACAGCCGAACGGGTAGTACCCGGGTATACCAACTAAGTAACAAAAGTGAAGTATGGGCGTGTACCTACGTGTGTGAGGTATAGCACGTGGGAAGCAAACATGGCAGAGTAGTCCACACAACCATAAAGGTACCCGACACCTGTAGGGCAGTCAATGTGCTACTCTGGTCGTGTCATGGCCCAACAACAAAAGTAGTGAGCTATCGGATGTGAATAATTTGCATGTGAGGGGTGGATGGGTAATGGTAAAACCCGCAAAGGCGATACTGTGTCGTATGCAGAAAAGGTGAACCAGAGGTATAGGAGGGGGCAGTGGGTGAAGTGGACATAAACACAAACACATGGAGAAACAGCTGCAAGACAAGCAGACAGGCCATAGTGTAGAACACAATCCCACAAACATATGTATCATGTAAATGTGCGATCAAAATGTATAGATATGTCACCGTCACATACCCACAAGTTGGTCCTGATGGAACTGGCCATAACAAATGCAACACACCTGGCTGCATAATGGGCTACCCAGCATACCCTCCACATCACACAACCCAGCCCTGTAACAGAACGTCCACCAAATCCACCCATACGTGGCCCACTGGTCCGTTGCAGACACAGCTACACATACCGACCCCTACGCATATGTAGTAGGTATTGTCACCCTAGGCCGTGTCAGGATAGCAAACCATGTATTCCCTGCATGTTAAACCCCCTGCACATTTTCATAAAGCCAAAATACATTTCGATATCGTTTCTGTGTGGAATGGTCCAATTCCTGGAATATCCCTTACGGGATAAGTAACCTGTGTAAATAGTAGAATGGGTATGACGACAAGATGTCCAATCCTGTACATATCTGGACACAAGTCAGAACATGAAGTACAGGTCCAAGACACTGTCCAGACCTGAGTGGTCATGCATAACCCAGTACCCAGGATAAAACACCTTCCCGTGACACACGTGTCCCCACACAAATATGCGGGAGAATATATTGCACACTCGCATAGTGGCAAACGGCAGAAGGTTGAGGAAGACACCCGACATTAACAGGAGAACCCTGATGAAGTGTGAGGGATACCTAGTGTGTGCCGGCATGACCGACCATACCTGACAACCTGTGTGAGCTAGATATCTGGACAGAGCCGTGACTACAAGTGAGACAAAGGTACAACAGCAGGTAGAATATGCAAAGATAGCTGTTAGAAGTTATTCATGTATGTGCAGTCTGAGTACCCGGGAAGTCCACTGGGCAAAGAAGTGCCCAGTAACAGCGGAGGCCGGGTAGAAAATCTCCACAAGCAATACAAGGAAATAAAGGCTACATAATGTTAAAGGTAAAATACAAGAGTAAAAGGCATACAGTCAGGAAATACACATGCATAACATGTCCATAATAAGACAGTGCAAATCCAGAGTTTGTAGTGATAATACAGAAATGTACAACAATGACATACTGGGAGTCAAGTGAGTGACAGCTAAGTCTGGTTAAGCTGGAGGGTAGAGAGGAGCAGGAGTATGGAGAGCTCAGAGGAGTGAGATCCATAGAATGTATAACAGGTGCAAGCAGGAATATATCCATGTGGATGGATAAACATAGATATATCATAGAATGACAGTTTGCACAATGGCATTAATGTCCGGAGTATGAAGTCTGAAACTCAACTGTCTGCCAGCACGTCCCAACATCTGTCCCTAATGCCGAGCTACTGCTGTGCCAAAACACAACAGCATATTACAGAGGTTTGTACCATATCACTCAACTGTCCAGATATTCGCAGAATGACCAGAGTGTTGGCTCATAGTGTTGTGTGCCTCCGACAACCTGCGTCTGTCCGGTAAATAGGTGTGGATTGACGTCACGAAATAATGAGCATTAAGTATAGCACTCCACATCCCGCAGAAGAGTCATGACAATGCAAAACCTAGTATTCTATCAACGTTATAAGCTTGTAAGGAAACTAGTTAAAATGTGTCCCTCTTACTCTCCCCATCATGTAGGGTTTGCACAGATTTGTAGCTCAAAGAGGTCGAGAGGTATGGTCTGTACATATGTTACAGTAACAAGCCATGACATTTGTGTAATGTACAACTGCATACCTGTAGTCACAACATGTCCAAGAAAATAATCCCTGTATGAATGAATACAGGTAATAGTCAAATGTGAATGGGAACCCCCCCCCACCGTGGAGTATGGACCGTAACAACCCCACCCATAATATGTACAGCCAACAGAATAAGCTCCTGATAGGTGCCCAAACACATGTGTCTATAAATACAGGTAAAATGTTCATAATTGGGAGATGCTCCATGTCCACATGCTTCATCTGACATTTGAACTCGGCCAGGGAAGTTCTGTTCACCAGGCGGACAAGCCCATACCCAGATCACTACATGAACACCCTGACAATAAGAAACATGTATGTGATACGACTATATGCCCTGATGTTCTGCATATCCTCGGAGTGATTAACAATGCAGCTGGGGTCCACAGCAGTAGGCAATACGGAATGTGTAATATGTAGTACCACGTTTCCCACTGCAGGGGAATGGATGCCTGTGTTGTAAGTGAAGCGGTGAGGCGTATGTTGATGTAGCTAAGTACTATGGGTATGCATATCAATGAGGCAGAACAGCAACAGAATACTGTTTCCGGCATCCATCCAACGTGAATGCAGTCCCGGTTGACCTACGACCACTGCAGATATCCCTGTAAAGTGTAATGAATGCGTTCGTGCTGTACACACACTTAAATACGTAAAGGTGAACCGTGTGTTTCACACCAGTCCGTAAACCGGACTACAGATTAGTAAGTGTTACAGTCAGACGTATGAAAGGCCGCACAAGCACACATTTATTAAACAGATGAAACCCACAACTTGTAAATGCAAGTGCGCCTGTGTGTGTGTGATCCGCTCACAGCATAGTAAATGAATGCTGTTTCCCCCATGTTAGATATACATGGCTCAAACCTGTTAACCCCATAAAGTATGAAACCGGACAAAGGCATGCAAACTACCGGTACAAATAGGGACAAACCCCAGATATGTGCCAGAACAAACATAGAACGTGGATAGAATAACGGGTGTGTCAGTAGCATGGATTCTCTGAAGGGTATGCAGTCGTAACCTGAACTGCTTGCCAGTATTTCCCAACGTAAGTCTTTAATGAAATGCCACTACATTGCCAGATAGACACAAGGTTATAAAATACACACCGAAGATAAAGAGGCAACCAGCTGTACATTCTGTGACAATCTGTACAGTGGAAAGGTATGGTATGGATATAGATATATGTGTATACACATAATCCACAGATGTAAACCAAAGCAAATTATGAAATGAGGACTGTACATGTATATATGTATACACAACAAACATATGTCCCGTAGATATGACATATGTACATAAATAGGCCACGGCATAGCTAATATGGGTAGACAAACAGACATGCATGAAAGGTGAATAAACCGCTGCTTTCCAAACCATTGGCCAGAAAGTGACAGTCCAGCAAGTTCTACACTTTAAACATGCATATAGGTGTCCATTGCAGGACCCCAAAAATTGATCCATACATAGTGTCAACCGTCATTGATGCAAAATAAGTGACCTCAGCAAATACAATATAGCTGTACATGCAACAGTAACAGGTGCAAGGGTAATGACACATGTGTCGATAGAATGTATGATGTACGAACTGATATCTGGCAAGTGGGGAGTGCATATAAGTGTCTCCACACTTTAGTACCGCTCACATTAAACATGTGTAATGGGTACTGTGGAGGGGTGTCAGGTATGGGAATCATGGGTATGCAGAAATGGGCCTAGGTGTCGTTTGGCAGAGATTTATTAGGTCCGCCCCGTGGGAGTGATGTGGGTATAGCACATGCCTATATTCTCAATAATGGGGCAAACCATCCACTGGATATTGCGTAAACCATTGTGGGAATATGTAGGGCCCTATATCAGTGTCATGTAGGCGATTATCATGGATGGACATGCGTACGACCAAGATGGTAACCATACCTGGCATACTGTCAGAATAAGAGAGCTGCACTAAGGCATAGTACATGAAATACAAATAGGGACTATATTAGATATACCCCAGAGAAAGTCAGAATGTTGATAGAATGCTGGCATAGCCAGGAATACGAATGTTATGAATGTTACTAATCATGACATAGAAATGTCAGTCACTATTATCTAACCGCACAGTTCATAATGCCTTGCCAGTAATTTACCAGAAAGGCACATTACTATGACAAATGTAACAAGAGCAAAGGTCAAACGTCAGGGCGTTTACCCATAATGTGTACAGGTTAGGGGTATGAAGGTAACCTGTCCAAAATACATGTACAGAACTAGTGATACTAGGTGGACAGGTGAGAAGAAAGACGTCAGGACAAATGACAAAACATGTACAAGTCATACGCATGTACTCCGACAAATGCGAATGACAACATATGCCCTGTGAAAGTCAATGTGGAAGGTTAATAGACTCAAAAGAAATGTGTCCCTCAGGGTGTCATGCAGTGTCACTGTTACAATGTCCAGTCCCCCATACTCGTACGTGAGCTCTGCCACTGACAGAAAGCGCAAATACCGGCGTACACATATGGTACATGATAGACTAATTAGTGTGGATAAGCAGCTGTTGGCCTGTGTGAGGAATACAACCCTCTGTGTGGGTGTGTCCTGCAATATAAATGTAATGGCATGTGGCCTGTGATGCCGCCATACAGTGTGTATATTGGTGTCAGAAAGTTGATATCTTGTATCAGACACATACTCCGCAACTGTACAGATTTACGCAGAATGTGCAGAGTTCTGCCTCATATGTTTGGTGTGTTCCACGTAAAATCAGTACCATTCTGGCAAATTCCTGAGAACTGAAGTCATGAAATAATGACAAACATGTGAGTTTAAGACACCAAATCCGTCAGAAAAGTCATACTAATGCAAAACCTATTATTATGTCAACTATCTACGTTTGTAAGAGCAATATGTAAATACTGCCCCTATGTATCCCACTATCAGTTAAGGCTCTGTCCAGATGTTTGCTCTAGGAGGTGGAGTGGTATGATCAGAAACAGATACATGTGTGAGGAAACAGCATTATCGACTGCAAGATAACGCAGAAGGTATGAAAAGCACTGCAGTAGGACGTTCAGTACTGTCCGCAGGTATGTGCTGACATGTCAAATGACACAGCAGTCTACATGAAGTACCTATAGGGCTGTCACCTTTACAAATGATGATAGTGGGACATACCCACAGCCATGCACACAGCACAAATAGACATACACACAGCAAAACTAGGCCATGATACATGAAGCCTCCGGTGTCTGAGTAGAGTGAGAGTACAGCAAGGATAGATGTCTGCCAAGCTATACAGCAAACGCCTGTAAGAGCGTGTAACACCGCCCGTAACACGAACGTTGCACGGACAATGTTGGGATTTGCAACATACCCCATTGGTACGTGAAAGCTATGCAAATATGCGATACATGAAACAGTCTGCTGTCCATGCAAGAGCAGAGTTATGGGCAGAATATATATATATATATATATATATATATATATATATATATATATATATATATATATATATATATATATATATACAGAGAGAGATACAGACATACACACACAGACACACACATACACACACGCACATGTGGCGGGGTTGTGAGCAGAACACAAATGTAACCACTGTACCACACAACAGCATTACGCAGTGACAGAACGTGCAACCGTGAGTAGTAGATCACAGAAATTACACAGGCATACGTCTAGCCTGTAGACAGCGGCATCAAAGGCAAAGACGCCGCATAGATGTTATGGTGAGTGAATACTGTAAAAGCAATGTACTGTTGTCATGCAGCTGGAGACACACACACACACTTGGCAGGGCATCGAACTTACACCTAACTACCCTATCACACTACAGCATGATGCATTTACAGAACACGCTACCGAGATTACTAAACACAGCAGTCCCACAGGCATCCTTCTAGGTGCGTGTCGACATCCGCAAAGGCAAAGACGTCAGCAGGATATATCTGTGGTGTGAAGCGTCTAAAAGCATAACCTGAGTCCCCAGGCGGACGGGAGCACGCGCGCACACACACACACTTGGCAGGGCTGGGAATCGAACTTACACCTAACTACCCTATCACACTACAGCATGATGCATTTACAGAATGCGCTACCGAGATTACTAAACACAGCAGTCCCACAGGCATCCTTCTAGGTGCGTGTCAACATCTGCAAAGACAATAGACGTCAGCAGGATATATCTGTGGTGCGAAGCGTCTAAAAGCATAACCTGAGTCCCCAGGTGGACGGGAGCATGCGCGCGCACACACACACACACACACACACACTTGGCAGGGCTGGGAATCGAACTTACACCTAACTACCCTATCACACTACAGCATGATGCATTTACAGAATGCGCTACCGAGATTACTAAACACAGCAGTCCCACAGGCATCCTTCTAGGTGCGTGTCGACATCCACAAAGGCAAAGACGTCAGCAGGATATATCTGTGGTGTGAAGCGTCTAAAAGCATAACCTGAGTCCCCAGGTGGATGGGAGCATGCGCACACACACACACACACACACTTGGCAGGGCTGGGAATCGAACTTACACCTAACTACCCTATCACACTACAGCATGACGCATTTACAGAACACGCTACCAAGATTACTAAACACATTAGTCCCACAGGCATCCTTCTAGGTGCGTGTCGACATCCGCAAAGGCAAAGACATCAGCAGGATATATCTGTGGTGTGAAGCGTCTAAAAGCATAACCTGAGTCCCCAGGTGGATGTGAGCATGCGCGCACACACACACACACACACACACTTGGCAGGGCTGGGAATCAAACTTACACCTAGCTACCCTATCACACTACAGCATGACGCATTTACAGAATGCGCTACCGAGATTACTAAACACGGCAGTCCCACAGGCATTCTTCTAGGCGTGTGTCAACATCCGCAAATGCCAGGAAGCCGGCAGAGATTGTATAGAGAGTGTACGATCAGACATAGTACTGTCCCATGGTAGACGTATACAACCACACGGCAGTGGTGTACTCGGGGCAATTATACATGTATGGAGCACTACAACAACAATACATAGACACAGTACGCACCACAAACAGTACACCCTTCCAGATAGTCACCCAGTGTGTACTCGGTAGGCATCCATCCTGACGTTGAAGATGGAAATCCGTTGCCTGGATGACCACCATGGCAATACAGGATGTCAACGGCCATGCCCATGCACAGAGGGACATCACCGACACAAGGTGTCACTGGCCATGGCCGCACACCTGGTAATATACATCAGTTCGGACTGTACTGTGTGTCGCTCTACACAACGGCATACTGGGCATGCTCACACACTTAGCTGTTGCAAAGGGCCGTCTTGCATGCAGATGGAGTGTAAACATGGAAGGTCTCAGTTTGGACTGTACTGTGTGTCCATCTACACAACTGCGTACATGGACTGTACTGTGTGTCCATCTACACAACAGCATACTGGGCATGCTCAAACACTTAGCTGTTGCAAAGGGCCGTCTTGCATGCAGATGGAGTGTAAACATGGAAGGTCTCAGATTGGACTGTACCGTGTGTCCATCTACACAACTGCGTACATGGACTGTACTGTGTGTCCATCTACACAACAGCATACTGGGCATGCTCACGCACTTAGCTGTTGCAAAGGCCTGTCGTGCATACAGATGGAGTGTACACACAGAAGGGCACAGTACAGAAGGGCACAGTAAGGTATAACTGTCCTCACGCACAGGGCGGTCACACATGCAGTGACCTGTACACACACAGCTGCCATCACAGCTGTCACAGGTGCAGGTCATACATGTACACACTGCAGTGTACACTGTAGCTGTCAAGTCATCACCATGTCGTCGGTGCAGCACTACACAGCCTTACAGTACCACAACACCATGTGACACATGACCACTGGGCTGTACAGAGGTGTACACCAGCTGTGCAGAGTACACATGTACCAACAGGGATCCAACAGGTGTTATGCATTGCAATGATACCAGTATACATGAACAGGTCAGCTCAAGACATACCACGGGCCTTACACAGCTGTGACACATATAACTGTTGCTGTACACCAATGAACACACATCTGGATATGTCATACATGTGATTGTGTGGATGTGTGCATGGACTGCACACACAACACATACATACATAGCCTATGATGTACCTCGTGCATAACAGTGGCCTAATCAATGCTACACATGCAAATGGAAGGTGGGTCCATATCTGTTGAATGCTCACACTACAGGGGGTAGCAATGTTGACCGGGACACATACCCTTGTGCTGGTCGCCTGTGACACCCGTGATATCATACCACAGTCCATGTGTTATGTATGTCAACACACATGTCCAACAATAGCAATGCATACAAACATGGCAACAGGAGACACATGTGACATCTGTACTGTGCATGCAGCAACCATGCATGTGCAGTGGTCGATGTCCGTAACATAGTTGCACCTAACTACGACATGCAGTCACAATGCAGACCCATCATTGACACCTGTATACGGTGACATACAAACAGCACGTATGGAGGGATGTGTGTACATAAAGTGGTGAACCACCTGTGTAGATGTATGTGTGCAGGGGGTGGCTCACAGTTGTGTCACACACCATCCTATCATGCCATGTACAAACAGTACGCTATGTCACTGTTACGTGATGGTGCTGACATAATGCATACACAGCGGTCAGGTGTTACCAACTATATGTCACATGGCACCTGTAACACCTACAACCTCCCGTGTGCATATAGCAGCACATTTGCCAGATATAGCATTGGTACACATAATGCAATCAATACCACTGCATGTCTATCAAACGTGTCATCATATGGCAGGTGTATCATTCCCAGCACTGCCATGTGTGTCCGAATGTGTGACCAGACATGCCACATATTGCGGGGAATATGTCCCAGTTGTTACACATCCCTGTACACCATTGTAGAGATCTGTACATACGTCAGTGTGGGAAGCATGATGTCGGCCGGTGTGTTGCATCACACACGTCGGCTGTCCGTATACACATGTGTGGTCACCACAGTGTGTGTGTGTCTGTATGTATGTCTGGTGCTTGGTGTGAGGGTGTATGCTAATATACAGTGAGAAATGATCACTAACCCCATGTGGTGACTAACCCGTAATGGTGATGCAGTGCACTACCCTGTTGATGCCATAGGTCCCAGCCATACTGGCTACCTGTGCATGTTCCTTCTCTGTGACACGTTGTGTGGGTGCATAGTACTGTGATGGTGATGACCACATAGGCAAGGGTCCCCACCTGAACACTATGGGGTGTGCGTTATAGTGGTGTACACCCCGTGAATGTGGCCATGTTCCCGTACTGTTACAGGGTCCTACTGCTGCACAGTGTGGCCTCCAGCTACCAAGTGACACCTCACATCATCATTGGCCAGACCGCTGTGTAGAACCCCTGCACCATGTCACCATACCTGCAATGTGTCCTGCTATGTATGTCATGTCTCTGTCCAGTGTAGCCTGTGGCACTGACCACAAGCATCAGGTGCAGTATATGTGCGGACATCTGTGTCATGTTGGTGTTTCCAACAGTCAGGTTGAGGGTACATGTAGCATGCTGATATTGCCAGACATGCCTGTGAGTAATCCACAGTTACACGTGGGGGAATGCAAACACTGCTACCTGTAGGCACATGCAAGTACACCATAGGAGGGAACCAGGGTATCACAACCAACATGGTGCTACAGATGTAACCGAGACACATACTATGAACACATCACAATGCATGCTGCACCTGCACTACATGGTATGACCGGTGCATGTCGACAGTACACAACCTATGTCACATACACATCTCTCAGTATTCACACACAACCACTGCAACATACACATCCCTCACTATGCATACACAGGTAATATTACATACACCTCTCACTATTCTGTTCACCCTGTGCATCAGAATATTTGTGCATAACCCTGCACCAATGGTGTGGATGACAGGGATGCGGCACAGGCTTCATCATATGCACAGGGTGATATGTTTGCCAGGGGCATAGGCTGCACCAATGGATAACATCATGTGTGTGTGTAAGGGCTGGTGAGTTGATTGGACATGTCTGTTCAGAATGCATGTGGATGTTGTGGAGCCCTACAGTTGTGTTTGCTGTGTGCGTGTATGTGTGTACACAGTTCTGCCATTTGTGAGGCCTACACGGGGTATAATTGACAGCCCCAGATTGTAAAGACCAGGTTGTACAGCTCACTGTGTCTGTCCACGGCCACATGACCTGTGCCTGCCTCGGGTTGCACGGGCACTACCAGGTGAAGGTACAGAGTGGCTACTATCCAACGACATATGTCCGCTGGAACCGTGTCCCCGCTGAGAACATCCAGGGCCACGTCCATGTGGCCTGCTGTGTCCTGGTGTTGACAGCGCAGCACCAGCTGCACTGCTACTGCTACCAGCACATTGGGAGTGGGCATGTGAGGTGGCACGCTCACGTCGACCTACACTAGGTGGTGTTGCTGGCCTACGTCCACGTGGCCTACGCCTCACTCCTACCAGATGTTCCAGCACAGACAGCTCCCGCTCGCGGATTGCCATGCCTCGGTCAAAGATTCCGACCATTTCACCCAATCGCCTATCCAGAACATCTAATATTGAATACTAGGAACAGTCCACAAAATGTAAGCACAAACACAGTCAGTTCCTATGAAATGACTAGCCCAGCACAAAAGGCACCAGTAGACACGTCAGGTTAATCCTCCAAAATTTATTTCACAAAAAGGTTAAGCGCTTTCATCACACCGTGACTTCTTCAGAACACTACTAAATGCACTCCAGACACTTATATATGCTTCATACATCACATGACTTGATACATTCAACCACCTGACATACTTATTATAAAAAATCCTTTAAAAGTGCTAAAAAAACTCACTTACAACTTTCATTGATTTCCCCTGTTGTAACACACTGTAAAACATTTGTGCATATTTACATTCATCCTATATATAATGCAAGTGTCTGATTTGCCACCTAACCTCTCTGTCGCTAACTTTCTTTTTTGTATCTCCCCCCTCAGAGAAATTGGAAAGTGTTGAACGCTGATAGTGAAGTACTGAGAATAGTGGGAGTCGAGCCCTATTTCGTTTATAAGAATGGGTACAACATGAAGTGTCTTTTGGAAAGGAAAGATAACAAGAAAATAAGTAATGCATATAAGGGAACAAAAAAATGTGGGACCTGTCAGCAATGTCAATACATTTATGAAGACACGACTGTCTCCCTACAAAACTATAATAAAGTTAAAATTAATTTTAGTAGGGGGAATTGTAGGACAAAAAATCTAGTGTATTTGGCTATGTGTACCAACTGTCCATGTTTTTACGTGGGCATGACTACTAGATGCCTACGTAATAGAATTTATGATCACTATTATAGTATTAGGAAAAAAGATGAGAATAATGCCCTGTGGAAGCACTTGAAAGATAACAAAAAATGTTCGAAGTTTAAATTTGGAATTTTGGAACATGTTGATGACAATGTGAGGGGGGGAGATACAAAAAAGAAAGTTAGCGACAGAGAGGTTAGGTGGCAAATCAGACTCAAAGCCCTCCGAGTACCCGGGAATTAATGACCATATATCGATCAAACCAATTTTGGATAATACCGGGTAATTTAGGCAAAAAGAGTTTGTTATGTTTAAAATGGGATGTTACTCAAAGAATGTTTTATTTTGCATTTATTTTGCATGTATCATGGAAATATTTATATTAGTAGTTGTGAAATTTTATAAGTTTTATATATTGGTGTGCATTTGCATTATATATAGGATGAATGTAAATATGCACGAATGTTTTACAGTGTGTTACAACAGGGGAAATCAATGAAAGTTGTAAGTGAGTTTTTTTAGCACTTTTAAAGGATTTTTTATAATAAGTATGTCAGGTGGTTGAATGTATCAAGTCATGTGATGTATGAAGCATATATAAGTGTCTGGAGTGCATTTAGTGGTGTTCTGAAGAAGTCACGGTGTGATGAAAGCGCTTAACCTTTTTGTGAAATAAATTTTGGAGGATTAACCTGACGTGTCTACTGGTGCCTTTTGTGCTGGGCTAGTCGTTTCATAGGAACTGACTGTGTTTGTGCTTACACTATCCAGAACATCAGCAATCTGCTGTTGAGCATTTGCCAATGCCTGGATGTTGTCATTTAGGGTATGGATAGGAGCCCTCTGCAGCCTCTGCCCTTCTCTGTTCTGCCGTTCAGCACATGCCTGTGCCACCATTACAGTCTGGAACATGCGTCTGGTGATACCAGCTACTGCGCTCTGTCCTGCAGGTGCATGTCTGCCAGAGGTCCTCCTACGAGCAGCACCGGCCACATGCCTGTGTGGCACATCTGCAGTCATTACACTGACACCATGGTGTGTAGACACACCTTCTGTAGCCACCACACGTTCCTGTTCCACGCTAACAAACGCTGACTGTCCTTCGTCTATGGCCACTGGTGATGCAGTATGTGTTGGCAGCAGAACTGTGTGCGGGGAAGAGGGGGACATAGCTGGGATGGTAACCATTGGCACAGATTCAGCCCCTGACAACCCTGTCAATACCTCATGCATATGTTCATCACCGCTAGTATCTGTGGGGACACTAACATCAGATGGACCGCAGGAGGGTAACGCACCTACATCACCTGTGAATGCAAAGAAATACTGTAAAGTACAATAGACACAGACACACACACACACACACACACACACACACACACACAGACACACACACACACACACAGACAGACACAGACACACACACACAGACACACACACACACACACACACACACACACACACACACACAGACACACACAGACACACAGACACACACACACACACACACACACACACACACACACACACACACACACACACACACACACACACATACAGACACACCATGCATGTGATTTGTCAGATGGCATGCAGCATGCCTGTGATATAGCAGAGGGTATGCAGCTCAGACATTAATAGTGTTAGTAAGCATACCTCCCTGGGGTGCACACTACAGCAAGCAGGTGTCATATCAGTAGCCATGCAGTTCACACAATCATGGTAGTATGCATGCATCCCCGTGATACACCATGTGGCCCAGAACAGGATAACAGTACACATGGCTGACGTGACCTTGACATGTAATCTGCTGACATGTGCATTAACATGCATACATGTCTGACACAATGGTGTCCTGACACATGTACAGCATCATAATGGGCTTCACATTGCAGTGTTGTGTGTATGCCCTACAGATAGAATGCATGTTTAGCAAATGTGCATGAGCATGGGAGGGTAGTGTGAGCGGTCTACATTGCTATACAGTGTGAAGTACAGACACTGTGCCATTGCATGGCATCATGAGGCATCTATGTTGCTGTAGAATGCATAATATGTACACATTGCATAGCCATAACTGCAACACAGTCGTGATGTTCAACAGATCGTATATGGTAGACTTCAGTGACACCTCCAGTAGCTGTGCACAGACATTTAGGATGTCCAGTGTACCACATCAACTGTATAATCGGTCAACTACGGCTATAATTGGACCATGTGTGGACAATGTGCAACAGGGTGTATACACATCCCATGTACTGTGTGGCTACATGTCTCTGGCCATCCCCCATGGCCATGTGTGCACATGTGTTGGCCAAATGTGTGTGATTGCCATCTATCTCACATGTCTGTGTTGTCCCATATGACATACACCCATAGATGTCAGATATGTCACAATCCACAGGGTATGCAGACAATGGGTTGTATGTTTGGTATGCGGGGTATAGGTCAAGCGATAGTGTGACAATATTGCAGACAGAACACTACGTGTCTGGGACATGTCAGGTGGCACATCACAATGTGTGCACCCAATGCAGGGGCATATGACACAATGGTGACACCTGTGGGCTGCCCATATCACAGCTCACTGTGTGGTACTGTGTGCGTACTACACATGTTGTTCCAATGCATACTACATATGCCTCCATTGTAGAACACCTCCACCGTTGTATGCACAGCTGACCACACATGTCGCAATGACAAGTACTGTGGTTTCAAGTCGGTGTATCATTTCATTTGTATATATTGCACATGGGTGGCCTGTGTGAATGATGGGTGATGCGACCTGCATATCGTGACTGGAACAAACATCAGGTGTGCAAGTGTTAACTGGCCACATGGCAAATAGATCTACACTGTAACATACCTGATACTGATGACAGTCTCACCTGCAACGGACTCCTGTCTGTGCGGCAGGCCAGAGGTACCTGTATAGGGGTGACACAGCAGTATGAACATTATCCATGACTGTATGACAGCCACAGGTTGCACTGTGCATGTGAACACATTCACCTGTGTAATAGCATATAGCATGCACATGTGTGCATACACAGCATAGCATACTGTAGTATGCAGCATGTGTGTCCACATACCTTGCATATGTTGTTACTTTACATAATGTACAGTGACACATGCAACTAAATGGGATATAATAGCCATATGTGCAGTACTGACTTACCAGGCAACTCCAGGCTCATTGGTTGGGAGACACCCACCTCCACGATGGCAGCTAGTGTTTGTGGATGCTGTTCCCTGGTTGTCCCCAGACTGGCCAGTAGCTCCTCGGTGTGTGTGAGTGGGGGCTGGGTTGGTGGCCCACCACCTGTTCCACCTTGTTCCCTGGCAATTGCAGTGGCACGCTGTTTTGCATGTCGTATCAAGTCTGTGCAGTGTCTGCGCACCTGCTGGTAGGTGCGGTTATGGCCACCCACATCGTTCACCCTCCTGCATAGATCCTGCCACAGGTCATCCTGCTGCTGGGCATGCTGTGGCACATGGCTGAACAACAAGTCATAGTTGTCATGGAGCTGTGGGATGAGGACATCATCCTCCTGGCGGCTGTATGCTGGGAGGCATGTACGGGGCATTATCTGTAAGACATAATGATGGTGACAGGTCACAGTTTCAGAGATGTACAGAGATACTGCTGCACATACATTTCTATGACATCTACTACATCTGCACAGTTATCTTTGCAAAGCATCATAACACTGACACGACTGACGTGTTTGTGTCACACACGTCACACCCATTATGCATTGGATATCATCACCATATATGTGTGTCACCTCATTACAGTGTTCATACTCCATGTAAATGCTGTCTTGCTGTGGGCATGTCTATTTGCCTGCACTTGTGTTCTTACCTATCTGCACATGCCTGGATGTGTCCACGGTAATGCTGTTGACCTGGATGCTGTGTATATTTCACATATCAACACAGACACAGCCGTAATGGACTTGAGCAGTGACAATGCACACATATGCATGGACACCTGTACATGCATTTGTTTTGCCATATACATCTACACAGCACTGTACAACTGTTCAACATCCTGCCATGGATCGCCTGTATTGCACATGTGATAGACATGGGACAATGGCTAGTCAGACGACATTCACAGGGATGGTTATCAACCATAGCATGTGCGGGCACAGTTTCCAAGCTGTAACAGACAGCCATTATGCCACCGCAAGGTGCATCAGTGCCACATTACTGATCCAGTCAGTTGATAGTACATCTACCATGCGGCCATAACACCATGTATGACTGGGATGACATGTGCAGCTTTGATGGACAGGGTTGCACGGTATGGCGGGAGTATGTCACATATATGGCACAGGGATCTGTCCAGCCTGTGGCGATCCTAGTATTAGGATGGTGGCTGTCCATGACATATGTCTTATAGATCAGGATATGGACATGTAGCATGTCCATCATCATGGTGTAGCAAATGTTTTTCTGCAAGGTAGACAGCATGCTGCATAGTGGAGGTGAGGATTGTGAAGGCTGGTATTGCACATCCATGCATAGCCATTACCCCTTAAAGGTGGTATGTGATCCAATATTGGTCACCACAGTGCTGTTTATGCCTGTCCAGTGATCTCCATGCTCATGGATGGCACCCTGACATGACATGGGTACCTCATATGACTACCTAAGGGGCCTGGAGACGTCACCAAGTCAGGGGGTGCACTGCACAGCACCATCCCTTACACAGTGTCCATAATGTTGACCACAGCCTAGGTAGTAGTTTATGGGTACAGGGATGTTCACCTAACGGTGACAATGCTGGCATCATCCATCAGACTATGCACATATGTCACACACCTCACCCACACAGCCCATTCTGTATGTTGTTCACAACACTGACACAGCTATACTGATAGGTCATGGCCATTCACAGCCTTACATACACAGATGCCTAACATTTGTCTGTGTGGTATGGGCTACAATGAGGGTGGGGTACAACACATTAACCCTGTTCTACTGTAGCTGGCACTGGTGTGATGTGCACATGTCACTCTTGCACCTTTTGTAGTTGTGAGTCTGTCAACAGGCCACTGGTGGAACACTCCTGTGACATACAAAGGTATTTGTAATCAAACATCCGTGCTATCTTGTACATCTGTACTGCTAACATCTACAGTGATAATGGTTCATGGACATGCACACCATACTCAGCAGGGTTATAGTGTGGTGCCACCCAAAATTACTGTCATCACCACTTGTGGGTTGATATTATCCAACATCCTATCTGTATTGTATGGTCATGCTAGGCACTTGTTCAGAACTTGTGAGCATGTCATGAGCTACTGATTACTATAGCACCCATTCCACACCATTTCCCACAGGTACACTGGCTGTCCTACACTTCCCAGCTTGCTTATGGTACAACAGCTGTTGTACACACGTAACGCACATATCCTGTGGGACATGGTTGTATATACAGGCATGTCCAACTGTCACGTACCAGTGCTACTGCCTGTCTATATGAGGGATATGTCATACATGTGGCAATAGAGCAATTGTCTCATGTACACATTCAATGCTCACCTCCCAACATACGACACTACAGCCTGTGGGGGATGCACTTCTGCAGACGTGCTGGGGGCATAGCTCTCAAGTGTACCTCATTACGAGGAACGTACCTCATTTGGGGTCTTAAAAGGTGCATGTTCCTCAAGGTTCCACATTGAAAGGGTCTGTCACACATTCATTGTTGGAAATTGTTTACCTGCTAGCCATGGCTAAATAGATGGGAATCATATTAATCCATTAGAATATCTTTTTTATACGTAAAACCAGCCTATGTTAGCCATCATATGCCCTTCCTAGTTGAAGCTGTTAGTAAGCCAGTTGTAAGTGTTCCACGTTTTGCCCATTTATCACACATTATGAGGGCTAATGTTCCTCATTTTGGGGACAGGAGGTTGACAGCTATGGCTGGGGGTAATGCTGTCACCAACCCTGACTGCACCTGACAGTCATTTGGGGATGTGTAACATTCGCAACACACCCCACCCATCACATAGTCTCACATGATCTACACCACTGGCCACACCTACGAGGACAACTTGCGCAGTACGTCTCCATACTCAGTGTAGGCACCAGAGGTAGCCCCCATCATGGAAGACAACATCACCAACTTATTTCCCACAGACTCATGTGTGCCCATCACATACAGCCAATAGGGAGTTATAACATTCACAACACACCAGTCATAGGTGACTCTGTAGGGAGTCACACTGCAGTTCCACACAGCAGGCTACACAAGGCGATAGTCGCTTACATCTTGCTGTCGGGTAACTGCTTCTGCAACATAACCTATGCACCCATGCCACACCTCACCAGGTACGATGTGACTGTCATTCTCCATGTTAGTGTGACTGCCCTGTGATGCCACTTCACAGACTACGTGTGCAGGGACATGCAATAGCTCACCAGTCTTATAGCCCTGAGGGTGTGGGCCAAGCCCTGGGGAGCATTTTGCATTCTTCCGGACACAATACCACTGTACAATGACCGACTGTGTCACTTCAACAGTTGCCTATGCTTCTATTGTCATTCCACAAGCATCTGGTATCTGTCCGCTTTGACTGACCTGGTCAAACACAATGCTGTGGCACAGATGACTTGCACCTGTCAGCCCTGGGAGTACAGCTCACATGTAAGGCTCTTGCTGCTTCTATACTGCCTGTCTTGCACAGTTTCCAATAACTGTCACCGGCAGAATGGGAACTGGCAAGCACGACATGGGGTCATGTGACACAATGCTTGCATCTTCCTCTGTGATGCACGCAGGCAAGGCACACCTTATAATGCACCACTCAAACATCTCTGCACTGACTGGGACCTGCCTCTAGGCTCTGCAGAGCACACCTGCAATGACAGGTTATATACAGACCATACCTTTCAGGCACATACCTGGACTGGCACACCCACAGCTGAGGGGTTCCTATATCCCACTATGTTGTGCACACATCCTGGCTAGTTACTTAGCACAATGCATCAGAGGTGCTCCACGTGCAACTAACTGTGTCCAGGACTGCTATACACATTGTAACAAGCTACAGAGTCAACATCATACCCCACGGTTAACATACCTTATTTGTTGGTATATTGGACAGTGGGCCTCAGACAGCTACTATTGATGTGTGACTGACACTACCCCACACTTAACTGGGATAGCCACTCATGTACCGACACATCCATGAGTCATAACCTCTGCTCTGCTGGATCAACCCATACACACCACCTCCAAGACCTACATTAACCTCGACATGAACACTACCACCATGTGACTGGTGTTACACACCTGGGGTTATCCACTCATTGGTGGATTCCAAACATATGCTAATCAACCTTGTTAGCCACATCCCGGCACCACACCCATCACAGCATACACAGTACATGAGTACTACAACACCTACTACAGACGTCTGCTGACAGCGGTTTTTAACGTCATGACACCCGTGCAGATGGACAATGCACATACAAATGCTGACACATACCCCAGTGCACTTCATTAGCATGTACACAACTGCATGGATCATGCTATTCCACACAGAGCCATGATGGTACATACCAGATAACAGATGCCACTCTGGCGGTCATGTTCCATGGACATATGATGTACAACAACAGGTGTAGGCTGTTGCACAGTGGTGTACATTCCCATGGGTGGGGTGGCTCACTGGTCAGCCGTGGTAGGGCCACAGGGTCCCTCATCACATACTCCAAGACTAGCTACGTAAACATGACTGCGACACATGTGTACCACCAGGCATTATGGTGGTATGTCAGTAGTCGATGGCAACACCCACATCTGCTGTCACATACAACAGTCACTCAGGAACATTACAGACCCAGGTGATGTTGGCAACATGCTGGAGGATGGATTCAATGCTAACATTACACCCTCTCACTCACTACAGGGCCACAATCCATACAGGAACATTGTGGTGTCCCTGTGGTCACACCTACACAGTACTGACCTGCACTCTGTATGTCCTGGGACACTGGCCCCATGTCACCTTCCAACGTCCCAGGCTGTGATGTCCACCAACCTCTGAATGACACGCCTCCCCACTAGGCCACCATATTCAGTAATAGCCTTGTTTCAGACATTGTAGCCCCTGAATGGCACACAGCAGCATTTATCACACTACACACAGGTGGCACCACAATGCACGAGTGGGACTATAGTCCTACACACCTGACTGGACTGTTCTGCATGGCTATGGAGCACATCATCAAGGACGTCATTCACAGAGACATTGTTGGGCTCCCGTCCTTTGCTGCCACCCGGGTTGGGCTTGTTAGGGCCAGAGCATGCCCCCTACACATGGTGGACTCCTTTCATACAGTTACCAGGCAGTTGCTGATGGTACGGGAGTCCACACATCCTACATTGTCCTCTCATTGCCTTTCAGCACCATTCTCCATTCTGGTATTGACAACATACACATCCACCTGCACATCGTACCCTATGTCTCAGGATGTTATGCAATGTGGCTCATGGACAGGACACACACAGTGAGACCAGCATACCATAGTACCTACTACATGTCAGGTACATTTGGCATACCACAGTCCTCAGTCATATGGCCCCTCATGTTCAGTATATGCTTCCCTGCAGTACAGGCTAGCACAGGGGACTTTCCCTGCCTAGCTTTCAAACCCCTGCATACAAAGCACCATGATTGCTCCACCAGCTGATACTGACTCCATCCATACGGGTGTCGCTGTGACAGATACATGATATGACTATCATGGCATCAAGCTGCATGACACAAGGTGCATGAACATCACCTTTGCATTACACCATTCACCCACTGACTATCACATGGGTGGTAGTCCCCTACATACATATCACATTGTACATGTTTGCAGTACACACATATGTTGCGCCCACTCCTGTGGTTACCATATTGCCACTGTGGCGTGGATATCCTTCTACGTGGCCACACCTTTCTGTACTGGGTGTATAGCTGGTACATAGGCACCCATTGTACCTCTGAACTCAAGACATCTACACACATTCAAGGATACACCACCCCATTTAGGGTGTACCTTACACAACAGCTACAGCTTTACATACCACAACATTAACACGCCATGACGTTTACTGAGCTCCGACAGTTTAAGTATGCGGCTGCACTATGGACACCACATCTGTACACACTTGCATACTACATACTCAGGGGTGACCTCTGCTAATCAGACAGGGCCCATGTCCACAACATTATTAATGGATATACTCCTCATACGCGACATAAGCAGAAGCCACTGTGAGCAACATGCTCATGGATATGTGCACACACGCCACAATGAGTGGGATGTGCTTGAGGGTTACATTCCCAAACCGGACACTCACCATGCTTTGGAACATAAGTCATATGTACATCACGCAGGGACACTCAGTAGCACTGTTCATGTGATACCTCCCTTGGTGGTTGGGAGACACATGTAGGCCTGGGATCACTGCAGTGGCTGTACTGTGCAGAGGTGCAGGTGACACATGGCTCTGCTGTTCACAGGACACTACCCTAGAGAGGTGCCACTAGTGTGAACACTGTAGTTGTGCTTACACATGGACTTGCCAGACTGCATAGTACCCCACTATGCACCTGTGAAGCTATTACATGTCCTTTGTGCATGGTTACTTGGTAGCCCTTCCATTTAGATTAGCTATCATGCTATTACAATGTCCCATGCCTACAAGCCATATGTATCCTGTTATTGTACATGCCAATAGATGATACCTGTGGTATGCATGATATGCCTGTTACACTGTGTAGAATATCTGTCATATCTACCTACAATACTATACATTACACATATTTCACATAGTATCCCATAATGCAAAGCATACTTGCACAGCGGGACAACCTTAGATATGTCATTGACGTTATATGCCCATACACATGCGTGCTGTGACAATATATCAACATATACTATCCTCTGCTATGGCACGTCCTTGTTGGATATACCCTACCACTGACGACGGGTTGTATGGAATTGTTCTGTTTAACGCCCTCATGTAGCATCCCTTGTGGTGTCTGTGCTGTGTACCTTGTGTCCCACTGCTGGACGCACAGTTTCTACAAGCGTTAGTATGCTCAGCAAGACATCACTACATAAATACCTTTCCCCACTTTATGCATTGTGGACACGTTTAATTAATGCAAACCAGACTATACATACAGTAAAACTAATTAATACAGATCATGCTATACATAACCTTACATATCGGGTGTTCTACATACCTTGTTATCGTTACGGCATTTCGTTTCTATCTCTCTCACAGTGGTATTCGGTATGAGCATACGGTTTGAATGTCTGGCAAGTCATCCTTATATACGTCGATACCTGTAACATGTGGATTCATCCTGCCAATTGGTGTTCCTGAGTGACTAATTACTTGCATATCAGCTGTGCAGCTACTCCATCCGCCAATTACGTGGCAACAGTGGGGTATAATTGAATTCTCCACTTGGGGGTTGCCTATTTGCCCTACCTTCGGGGAGACGGTCTGTATTGTGTTTTGTTATGTTTAATTGCAACTGCTATGCATGGAGACAAGTATACTTTGGATTCATGTCCCCCCTGGATTGTGTCTGACAGGTAGAGTATTTGGTTCAACATGTAGGTGTACCTGTCATCCCAACGTCTGATAACGGAGTATTGCAAACAAAACCTGTAACATGGCTGTTTGTTCCATTATACAACGCCTGCAATTTTGCATGACGCCTTTAATTGTGTCTCTCACACGATATGTTGAGGGTTCTGCAGATGTAATTGACTGACTGGATGTTTGTGCTGCTATTACAGTCTATATTGCTTTAGTTTCTAGTGTGGGGGATGTCTGTGGGTGTACGTAGCATATACAGGTTTGTGGGCCTTGCATTTCTACATAATCCATATATATGTGTGTGGGCTCCGTCCCTAATTAGAGAGCTAACAGTTAGTAGACTTATGTTACGGGATTGTACGTTGGGCCATTGTTAATTGGTTTCTATATCGTCTGCAGGTGAGCTTGCTACTTGTATACGTTTCAGGGTCTACTAGTGATGTGTTCGAGTCCCTGAGGGTGTTGGGTCTGGGGTCATTCCCCCTCCTCTGCTGCCATTCACTCTCTCACTACTGCCATTGGTGATCTTGGAGTTGGCTTAGAGGTGTTGTTTTGGGCCCTCCATTTTAATTTAAGGCTCAGTTTCCTTACTTACAATTTGGTGTCAATAATTGTATCTGCTAGCTTGGCCCTTTGAGCTGGTATGGAATTGAGCTTTCTGCTGAGCAGTGTTATAGTGCCCTGGTCAAGTTCAGTGTCAGAAAGACTGAACACCAATCTGGTGGTTGGGGATGGCTGATGCTGGGCCACAGCATGTAAATGAAAAATAATATTGACTATTATAAGGCTTTTTATTTTGGTAAACAAGGCACCCTTAGCAGTTTTATGTCTGGTTTGCATGTCACTGGAAGACAATTTGATAAAGAGAAAAGGTTTTTGAAAAAGTGTTTACTGAAAGCATTCAATCATTTTCTCAGCTGGGAGAGCTATAAAGACAGACAAAATCAAATAGCACTTACTAATAACACAGGCTGTACCATGCATCTTAGCATGACTAGCCTTTCTATTTCATTAACTCTAGCCTGTCTGTGTGGCTATCAATGTAGAACTTCTGTTCTTATTAGGAAGCAAAAACTTCAATATTTGAAGATGTACATAGTTTTGTGTGTTATTATTAAGTTAATGGGTTTTAGGGGATTGGGAGGTTTGTTATGTTTGAGGACTTTCAAAAAACTAAATGTTATGTAAGATGTGATATAGGCTCAAATGGATATGACAAGAAACAACTGTATAAAAGACCAATCTGCTGAACAGTATATGCATGTAACATAAATGTTAGCACTAGATATTTAACAAAAAAAAAAAACAGTTATACATAAAAGGTGGCAATAGTAACTATATAAGAAAATGATGCTTTCTGTAATGTCTTTCAATCTGAATGGTCTTACAGATAAACATAAAAAAGAACTATATTGAAAAATGTAGAGTGCAAATAGTTAGGCTACAGGAGACACACCTGGAAAGAACTGAATGTGGGAATTTGATAAAGAAAAGATTTCAGGATGGTTATTCAGCAGAATATCTGGGGCAAAGGAAAATATGAGTGCTTATATTAATTGCAAGAGGAGCTCCAACAGCGATAGCAGAAGAAAAAAGAGGTAATAATGGAAGATATATGGTACTAAGGGGTTGCTGGCAAGGGAGGAGGATTACACTGCTATGTATTTACATTCCACCTAAAACTGCTATAATGGAGCTTAAGAAAATTCTGTTAGAAATAATTAACTTTCAGCAAGGAATATTACTTACAGGTAGAAACTGGAATTTGATTTGCAACAGTGACGATGTGTCTAGGGGGCCTAGAAGGGAACATATAACAAAGGTGGGTAGATTTTTGAAGAAATTTATGAAAATGTTTGGCATGGAAGATTTCCAAGATACAAAAACTGGGCTAGGCTAGATAGAACTTATATCTCACAGGAATATGTGCATTTAATTGAAGGTCTTGAAATGCACCCAATAACTATTTCAGATCATGTACCAATAATAACTAAAATAAAAACACAAGGTAATGAAATAAAAATGAGATACTGGTGCTTTCCCAACTATCAGTTGAAAGGAGAGGAATTTAAGGAATGGGTTTTGGAATTAATTCAGGACCTATTAGAAAAGACAGAAATTTCTTCTGAAAATATTGCTAGGGAGTGAGATAAAATTAAAGTGGAGTTTAAAACTAGGGGTGAAATAAAGGAAAGGGTGATATGGTTAAGCAGTAACAATAATTATTTAGAGGGACTGACAAATATTAAAGTATTGCAAAATAGGGGGAATTTCTCAGAACAAGAAAAAGAAGCAACTGCAGAATGCTCAACAGAAAATAGGGGATTACCTTGATAATATGCACCAGTTCAGAAAGGTTGCTATTAAGCAACTATTTTTGATAATAATTCTAGAGCACAAAAACTGTTAGCACAATGACTCAAGCAAGAGAAAGTGGAAAGGGCTGTCACCAAGCTTAGGGAGCCCATAACAAGGAAGATAACAAGAGATCCTGCAGAGACATTAGAAATATTTTGGAAATTTTATGAAAGTTTGTATAAAGTATAGACATATAGAAATCAAGAAAAGGTGCAAATGGAAATGTTTATGGAAGAATTAAATATGCCAAGGTTAGAGGTAGATGAGGCTCAGTTAGTAACAGGACAGGTATCTCAGGACAGGAGTGATGAGATAAAAATGGCTATGTAAAACCAATCTACAGGAAAGTCCCCAGGAATAGATGGTATTGCTGTGGAAGTTTGGAAGCTAAGAGGAAAAAATGATAAAGACCTGGAAGGTTTTATTTAATAGTATTTGGAAAGGAGAAGTACCAGCATCCTAGAAGAAGGTGGTGTTAATGGTAATACCTAAAGAGGGTAAAGATCCATTGCATCCAGCTTCATACAGGCCCATTTAAATACTAAACCATGATTATAAAGTGTTTATGTCTATAATGGACAAAAGAATGGCAAAAGTGATACCAAAATGGATAGATATGGATCAGTGTGGTTTTGTGGACGGGAAGCAAACATTTGACAATATTAACAGAACATTGATAATCCAGAGGGAAGCAGAATGTAAGAAAATGCCACTGTTATTGGTGGGTCTTGATGCAGAGAAAGCATATAACAGAGTAGAGTGGGACTTCATAAGCAGAGCAATTCAAGCATTTGCTTTCCCTGATACAATTATAAGGTTGATAAGGAGTATATATGAGGGATCAGAGGCAAAAGTTAAAGTGGATGGGGTCCTCTCTGATAACTTTTGCTTAAATAGAGGAGCCAGGCCCCAGAGCTGTCTACTTTTCCCTTTGTTTGCATTACATTTAGAACCACTGGCAAAGAAAATAAGGGACTCAGAAATTCTAGGATATAATTGGTATGGTAGTCTCTGTTCGCAAATTATATTATTTTATACATGACAAAACCAAAAATGGACATTACAGTGTTGTGGAACATTTTAAGACAGTTTAAAATCCTCTTGGGATACAAAATTAATGAAGCGAAAACAAAGGCAATAGTGGTAAATTATGTACCCCCACACAAATTGGTACAACAATATCCATATTTATGATGACATGATAAAATGAAGTATTTAGGAGTATGGATTAGAAATGACTCTGTTGTGGCAGCTAAGGATATGTGGGAAGAGAATAAACAGAAGATAATACAAAAATTGAGAAACTGGAAGTTTTATTATATGGATATGGAAATGGATATGGATAGTAAGAAACAAACTATTAAAATGTATTTAGTCCCTTTAGTCTTTTGCACAGGTCAAGCATATTTTTATCAACCAGAGGAGAAGCTGTGGATAGCAATTAAAAAAGAGTTGAATGACTTTATCTGGGAAAGGAATACAGAAAGGGTTAAGTGGGATAAGCTGATTCTTCCAATAGAACAAGCCAGAGTAGGATTGCCCAATTTGAGGGGGTATTTTATAGCAACACGGTTAAGGCTCTTATACATAGCACAATAAGAAAGCTATAATTCAAACTGGACAGGAATGATGATGATCTAGGGGGAAGCTCAAGAAATAAGGAGAGATTGGTATTTTGGATGCAGATTCTTAAGGAGAACAACAAAACTCATACAGAGTATTATATTCATAAAATAGCAGGTAGTATTCTAAGAACTAAACCAGCACGAGAATGGAGAAAAAAGATTCTGCCGATAGGGATGACTGTGGTTAGGGATACAATAATAGGCAAGAGGGGGTTGGAATTTGTTGGAGAAAACTAGCAAAGTAGCCAAGGTATTGGGGAAAAATAATTAGGAAGGGAAAGGTGAATGGGAAGTGGCCAAGAATTTATTTGAATTGCAGGTTAGAGATTGCCTTTCCTATCAAGGATTGATATCAGAGTACAGGCAACGAGAAAGAAACAGGGGGGTCCTAAATGAAAGACCAGCACTGGTAGAGTTTTTAATAGAATCTAGAACAGAAGCTGCCTTTAAAAAAAGAATAATTAGTAGAGCATATAAAATATTGCATGATAATTATAAGAATCAATCACAGGAGCTTAGAAAGGATTAAAAAGACAGATTGAATAAGCAATTCACAAAGAGACAATGGGGGATATATGTACATCTCCCAAATATGCAACAAAATCTAGAAGATTTAATATCTTTGCCTGGAAGTGTTTACATAGGTATTTTTGTAACCCAAGTAGACTCCAAAGAATTTTTCGTCAGGTGGATAGCAAATGTTGGAGGTGTGACGGACAAGAAAGAGGTGGCTGGGAACATATTATTTGGGAGTGTAATGAGCTGGCAGACTTTAGGGATTCCCTGCAGATCTCTATGTTGGAGATGATGGGTGAGCAGATTGAATTGCCTGGGGATATGATTTTTTTGAGCTATGATGCAGTATCGGAATTGCCTAGACATAGTTAAGCCCTGCTGAGTCTAATTATGGTGCTGCCAAAAAAAAGCAATTACTAGAAAATGGAAATCAAAATCTAGACCAACTTTACTATAAGTAGTGAATATAACATAGATAAAACAACTGGAATTAGGTTCATTAGAAAAGGGAGGGAGCAAACTACATAGGAAACACTGGGAGTTGTGGGAACAATATATGCAGAGAAGGAATGAGGTTTAACAGGCAGTATTTGAATGAGCCATATAATGCTTAACTGTGAATGACTGGATAGATTATAAGTGATGTATAATGTTTGCAACTACAGTTGTTTCAGTGGTGTCTGAGATGTATAATATTTGCAACTAAAGTGGTGTCAATGTTGTTTTTTATTTATATAAATGTAGGATTGTCTATGTCATACATGGTAATTTAATTAAGATGTTTACTGAAAAAAAATGATACCCTGTCCTTATGGAACACTAAATATGGAGGCTTGGATGATAAAGCCTGAATTTCTGAAACTCTCCTAGATGATGTCATAGCTGCCAAACATACAGTCTTCCAAGAAAGAAATTTTAACTCACACTTTGCAGCTGGTTCAAAGGATGGTTGAGTCAAAACTTGCAACATTAAATTCAAATCCCAAGGAGGAGTTGGGTCTTTGAAAGGTGGTCTCAGTAAAAAGACCCTCTTAAAAAGGCTTTACATAACCTGGAAGAAGACAGGGTAGAATTGTTCACTCCTATATAAAAATTAGAAATTGCAGCTAATTGCACTTTAACTGTTGAAAAACTTCCTCCTTCATTAAAAAAAAAGTTAAAAATTCAAGAACTTTTGATACTGGCACTGAAAAGGGCTCTATGTTTTTCTGCTATGCCCAGATGACAAACTCTTTTTATTTGCGTCTGTAAATCTTTCTAGTGGAAGCTTTGTGGAAAGATAGTAGTAAGTGACAAACAGAGGATAAGAGCCTGAGTTGTCTAGCTATCAACATACTTGGCGAAACTATGAGGCCAACTTTAGGCCCAAAATATCTGGGTGAACTTGGTGGGATGGATGTGACAATGGGTCTGGAGTTGGATCCAGAATCAATGGACGGTGTAGTAGATAAAACCAAAGGAAGGGAAACCAGATCTGGCGAGGCCAATAAGGGGCAATGACGATGAATGAGCTCCTTAATCAGTATGCTTTCTGAAGAAATCTGGAGATTAAAGATGTTGGTGGATAAATATAAAGGAGAAAAGGGGGGCAATTGTAGAGGACAACATCTCTTGGTGAATCCCCCCTGTGGGGAGGTCAGGGCAAAAAACCTGTTGCACTTGTTATTCAGGGAAAATGCAAAGAGGTCACAGCATGGGTGGCCCCAGTGTTGGAACATTTCTTCCTCCACTTTCGTATTGAGAGACCATTCATGCACTAACAAAATGTTCCTGCTCAACTTGTCTGCTATCATGCTGGTTTTCCTCAGAATGTGCATTGCCACCAGAAATTGATTTGATGAGATTGCTCATTACAACACTCTCATAGCTTCATGACACAAGGGGCAAGATCTGGTTCCTCCTTGTTCGCTGATGTACCATACCACTGACATATTGTCCATTTGTATCACAATAGTTCCTGTGGGGAAAGAGTTTTGAAAGGCTTGCAATGCTAGAAGCACTGCTCTCATTTCCAGGACATTTATATGCATGTTGACCTCTTTGGGGGACCATGTGCCTTGAACCATCTTTCCCAAGAAGTGTCTCCCATCTGAGAAGCATCCATGGTCACTATGATTTTGGGTCAACGGAGAATGAAAGTATGGCCTTGTAATACCTAATCTGAATGAACCCACCACTGGAGATACTGTTTGCATGCTTGAGATATTCTGGTCTGGTCAGATATAGATTGATGAATAATGGACCACTGGGTTGATAAAGCCCATTAAAGAATTCTAATGTGATATCTTGCTAGTGGAGCTAGAAATAATGCTACTGACAGTGACCCCAGGACCTGCAATATTAACTGAGTAGAGAGTGAAGAATTTTTCAAAATCTTTTTGACTTGAAATCAGATAGTCTGTACCCTTGGCATGGTAAAATATACTGTCAATGACAGTGTGTTGAACCAAGCTCCTATGAATTTCAGTATTTGGGATGGTTCTAGTTGAGATGTGCTGTGATTCTTGGTGATTCCTAGTTGAGAGCATAACTGGAGTACATAGTCTCTCATCTTTATTAGTAGATGCCTGGTAGAAGTGGTTATGAGTATGGAAACATGCGGAATAGGGTGTTTCATGTATATATGCAAAAAACATTTTTTTGATTTTTCTGTTTGCATATACCCTGATTTTGTGAGGATTGGTAGGACAAAGAACCATGTAAAATTTAAAGCCTTAAACTCTAAGTTAAGTGACAGCTCAGTACACTCTAATTCTGAGATTTTTAATTTTTTTTTCCAAATTGCACCAATAGAAATAAAATATATTCACAAATCAGTACACAAATGGCAAATATTAGTTTTATGCAGTAGTGCAACGACCTCACTTTGATCCTCTGGTAGCCAGTGTTTCTTACAGTCTAACAGGCATCCATTACCTCCAGTTTCCTTAACCAGTGGTGCGTATGCATTCAAGTCAAGAAGTTTCCAGTATTCTTTAAATCTTCTAAAACCTGCTATTTGTGGTCATGAAGATAGGAAGAACATGTCAAACACTGCCGTAGAAATCATTTATAAAATGTGATGTCTGCATGGTTAAAACAAGCGTCGTTTCTCAAATGCTCGCTGAATCACTGTGATGGCATCTGTGTGCACACCAGTATTTGCATTAGGGTTGACACCTTTTCAAATGAAGCAGCTTTTCAGGCAAAACAATAAAGCCCTGAGCAGGGCAAGCTTAGAAAATTGTGAAAAAAACCCAAACCCAAATAAGCCACCGGGTCTCAATGAACATATCTCCATAGCTCCATTATTAAAACTGAGAGCAGCAAAACTGTGATATGCATTTGCACTTTATGTGAATTTTATCACGTTTTTACCCATGTTTTCCAGTAGTTACAGTAGGTCTTTAAGCTTTTTTGTATTTGTATTTTTATTAAAACGTTGGGTTTGTAATATGTTATTAACACAAGTGTTACACTCATTTATCAAAGGTATTGAACTTATTTTTCCCTTATATTTTCCTGTTTTTAACATTCTTTTAACTGAGTGAGGCTATACAATTTGCCTTTGGTTTACAATGCAGTTTTTATAATACCTGTAATTTCATGATTCATCCACTAGATGGAGGATCAAGTTCAAATATTCAAGTTGGTAATTTTAACCATCGAGTCCTACTAAATGTGTTTCTAATAGTATTTTAACTTTATAATTTATTCTTTGTAGACAAGTGTTTTAAGGATTTTTATGTAAAACATATTTTTATTTCTACATATTTATTCATCAAACATTGTAACATTAAATGTGTTTTAATTGTGGCAACACAGAGATGCAACAAGAAAAGTTTTTGGTTTTAAACTAAATTAACCTTTCAATTAATTCAGTAACCTAATCAATGTAATTAAGTGAATGGTATAAAAGCACTAGTAGTTTGAACAGCCCACATCTGAGGAAGTGATTTTTAAAACGAAAGCGTATGGTGGAGCGTTAATGTGCTGTGTTTCTGTGGAATAAAGTGAACTGAAGTGTGCTGAGCCATCTGTGTTTTTTTTTTCACAATTTTCTAAGCTTGCCCTGCTCGGGGCTTTATTGTTTTGCCTGAAAAGCTGCTTCATTTTGTGGATTACAAGTTTTATTTGGAAGCTGCTGGGAATTTTGTTTTGCTTTTATCTTTTCAAATGGCCAAAGTAGGACATTTTTGGGACAAACATCAGATTTTACAGGCCGACACATACCCACGGTCAGTACAAAGGATAGAACTTAACTTTTTTGCCTAAATAAAAGCTTATTCTTGTAGCATTTTAGTTACTTATTCTGTTTCTTATAACATTTAGGTATTTTAGATACAGAATAACTGTTTTATGCAACTATTACATAAAATATAGGACATAATTATGTCCTACAATCTCAGGACATTTGTCATTTTTAATATTTTTTGTCAGGACACAACTGCACAAAGAGGGACTGTCCCTCGCAAAGTGGGACAGGTGGTAACCCTAATTGGCATTGGTAGTATCAAACCACAAACCGACTAGCCATTCTGGAACACCTGGCCAGCTATGCAACATCTGTACCACTGCTTGTCCCATCAGCTCACCAGTGCTTGATAGAAGTTGAGGTATGTCCAGCAGTTTTTCAATATTTCGACCTGTAACAACAATTGGCATATAATCAGCAAATTCTCCATCACCTTGAGGTAACAGCTTCCCATCAAAATGTGCTACAAGTGGTGTTGATGGTTGAAACTGTGTCTTTACTTTGTCAGCAATGGCTTGTCATGCAGCTTGCCTTGCTCTGTGTATTGAACTTGTGGACATAACCAGATCATTTACATCAACATCAGCCACTTGCAGCATTAGTGCAACAATATGCATCACTTGACAAGAATTTATTCTTGTGTGGTCCAAGCTGGCAACAAAAAGAGGATCATCCACCAGTCATCATTTTTTGGATACTGATTCAGGTGATCCTGTATCTACTGTGCTCACTTCTTCGACAGGCTGTTTACCAGTTACTAAATTCTGGTGGTATTTTGACAAGTTTGCTGCTGCATCATCTTCATCATCATTTTCATGTTCACTCCTGTCTTCTGCCTCTGTCAGCTCTCCTGCTTCTCTGCCTGTTTCTTTCAGCTGTTCTTTATCTTTGTGTTTCATTTCTTCCTGTAGTCAGTTTTCCTTTCTGTCCATTCTTTTTTGAATTCAATGTCCTCTCCACCAATTATCAATTTTATGTCTGTATGTTGATCTTGTAGAAAATCCTAGTCTTCTTGAGTGTTTATCAATAATTTTGCATCAGCATGCCCCACATCAAAAAGCTTCAAAAGTGCATTGCTAAAATATGTTTCTAACTGAGACTGTGTATCTGACTGGTGCTTCTTATTCTTCCTGATTCTAGAATGCTTCTCATATAGCCTTTTGAATTTTGCCACTACATTCAGCTTCTGTGTTTTAGGTATGCTAGCTAACTGCCATAACTGCAGAACTTCATCAGCATTTGAACAACTCGCTGAAAGAGTTAACTTGTTGGTTTTAAGATCATAGAACAGTCTGCATAAAACATGATTGTTGGTTGGAAGCTGATTTGAGCAAGTTGAGATATTAAGGGCAGGTAACTGCTGGCCAACAAGCCAGACATCAGTAGCAGCTCTGGTTGACTTTCTCACCAAGCTCATGGTTCACCATTAGGGGGACTGGACTCTATCAATTAACATTAACACTGCCAGCCACACATGCAGAAGCTATTTGAATTGATAAATCATCAAAAAGTAATTAAATACAATGTTTCACTCTGCACAGTGTAAACAGGAAACAGCATATCATTTTGAACAATGAAAATAGAATTAAATAGTGCACAAGGCTTTAAATAAGTAAAATAGGTTGCAGGAGGTTATGGAAGCTCAAGTAAAACTGACTGGAGATAGATTAATACAACACTGGAATGCAATTAGCAGTACTAGAAACAATGATTCTTTACATGCTGTGAGCTGTCACTTAATGAAGTCAGAAAATTCGAATTTTTTGCATACATACACAACTCACCAAACCTCACATTTTAGAAACCTATGCAAAATGATTAGAGAAAAAATATTCTTGAAAAACCTTAGTGTGGAATCCCTGCAGTCTCATGTTAGCTGCTACTACTGCGATGCATTTGGTAAACACTTTGGAGTTATGGTGAGACCAAAGAGCAGAACTCTGAATTGGTAATGACTGGGTCCCGACATAGGTATCTACTGGATCACCTTTTCATTTTTATGTGATAGTATGCATCCTGAAGATCTATTGAACAATATGGACTGAACTGTGACCATCTGGAACTTGGTATACTGAACCGACTTGTTCAGATTGCCGAGATCCAAAACTGGTCTCCAGTCCCCTGTTTTCTTTGGCACTAGAAAGAATCTTGAGTAAGTTCCAGACTCTTTCTGGTCTGGGGGAACCTCTTATACAACTCTTTTTTAACAGCTTTTTATTTCTAGAGCTGCTGTTTTCCTCTGACTGAGTGGAGTGTTGGAAATTTTGTTTTGTGTTAGAGGTGGTAGGGAAAAGGGAATTATATAACCTCTGGAAATAATCCTCTGCACCACATACCTTTGGTAATGTTTAGCCAGGCTGTCTGGTGCAGGGATAAGTAACCCCAACTGCCTCCACAGGTTGGCAATCATGCCTCCTTTCAGGAACGCTGATAGGGTCTGTCAGAGAAGGAACTTCTAGACCCCCTGGTTCTGCAGATCTCCTCGGACCATGGGGGTGGTGTCTTCCATTACAGTTCCCCCCTTTGCCTCTGGGGGCGCTATCTCCACTTGGATCATGGAAAGGACCCTGGGAATTTCTGAACCATATTTTCTGACCTCCTCTTTGATTTCTAGAAAAGGTTCATTGAGGGGTCAAAAATGTACACCCACTGCAGACAGGGTCTTACCATCCTGTTCTCACCTGAAGAGTGTGCCTTTAACTTTTGGGCCAAACAAAGAACTTCTGCCAAAGGGAGCATTGATGAATGAAGACTTGAAGGGTTCTGCAAAGTCACAGAGGCACATCTAGACAAGCCTCCTAATGGAAATGCCTGAAGCTACTGTGCTTGAGGTTCCTTCAGCTGCATGTGAAATGGGCCACATTGGTGAATTACAAATGGAGTGTAGGGTAGCCAGCTGAGAGGCAGTAGAAGTCTCTGTTCCTGAAGTACTGACTCCTGAGAGTGATTGGGAAATTTCTTTGATCAAATCCCTCTGAAGTCTGGTGAAGTGTGCCAAATAATTCAGGGACCTGAGAGTAAAGGTCACTGAAGCATACACACACTTCACAAATCTGCCCAATGCCACAGACTCTCTATTAGGGGGATAAACAGAAGAACTCTGGTCCATGAGTTCTTTCTTTGTGACTGCCGCTATGACCATAGCATCTGCTGGTACTCCTTTCCTCTAAAACTGCCTTTCTTTAGGTGGTGCCAGGATCCTGCTGGTCTCTCAGGGATCAGCTCAACAGTATCAGGTTCCTTCCATGCCCTTTGTGAGATCAAATCAATAAGTTTGTTGGCAGGTGGAGTCACCCAGGAAGTAGACAGGCCAGACCCAATACTTCCAGAAATACCAGTTACTCTTGTGAAAGGTTATCAGTAGACCAACCACCTCTTTGTTTAAGGATTAAAATGTCTTCAAAGGGATGTCATCAGGTGGTGATCTTGGGGAACTTCCCCTTCATCGAAATCAGCATCCACTCCTGAGGGGAGTCTAACTGCCTCCTCCTGCACTTCCTCTTCATAGAGACTTCTTTGGTGGGACACTCTGGAGAAGTGTCAGAAGAAATAAGAATAACCTGTTGAGTATGCTGGAGTATTTGGGTTGGCTGTCCCTGTGGCACAGAATGTTAAGGCTCAGGGCACAAAGACCTAGGGGATGCAGAAGGAAGATCTGAGATGGGAGGGGACTGCCTGTCCTCTAGATGAGAACACCCTCTCTACCACCTCAAAGACAGAACGGTCCTGGGTGAAAGATGCCTTCCTGACAGTTGAATCCTTCTGACCTGACAGCAATCCACTCAAGGCAAAAACTGGAGCCAAGCTGCCCAATAATGAGGCTCTGAGGGGCAGAGATGGCTCCAACAGCTTTGGAGTTGACTCTAACCCCTTGGATCTGACAGTAACTCTTTGGCTCTGCGAGTCATCTGGATCTGAGTAGCTCAGAGCCAGAGCACTCAGCACTCAGGGATGGTATCAGAGCCGATGATGTATTAATCTTTGGACCTGACACTGATGGTCCAGGAAGGCTTGGATCCAGAGACACTGAAACCTAAGCCATGATTGGTGCAGTAATACTTAGGCCTAGAGACCTTCCATCTGGATTTGTGCTAAGAGGAATTTCTGGAATTTCCTCATCATTCTGTCCACATCTCCTTCTGTTAGACTCTTAGACTCTTAGAACATCAAGCAGATGAGGCAAGAGAGGGAGATCTGGAAATATGGCACCTTTCTAAGAAAGGGGAAGGGAGTCGAGAGGGTACTGAGTCTAAAGAGGATGCATACCTCATTCTAGGGATTGACTTCGGATCTGATAAAACTGGATATAAGGAAGCAGACCTAGTGTCAGATGTAGTCAGATCTAGTGGTTTAGATTTCAGATCCATTTTTTTTGAAAATTTATTTGCAGGCTCTGATTTTGACTCAGAAGGTGAGGGGGGAACACTTCAAGGGCCTGTTATCATACAAAGAGTATTGGTGGCAGGTTTTATTGGATGCTTCAACCCCACCAGGACTCAATGACGTTATTTCTATCAAATCTTTGCTAGCCATGGGTTGAATTTGGGTTTAGTCGTGTATGCAACGGTTTATCTGTGACCATAAGGCACTAATAGGCACATTACATTTTAAATGTTATATTTTATATTTTATATCTACATATATTTACATCATATTGATGGTATAATTTTATAGACAGGCAGATCTAGGACAATATGCATATTTTGGTTGTTGTACATTGTATTGTTCAGATTCCTATAGTTTTTTCAGGACAGTATGGATGGATATGTAACAAATTGTTCTGCATTACCCAGGCATTATATACTATACTTATACATATTTAAAGTTTAGACTTATAAAAAGAACATTTTTTAAGGTTTAGATTTATATTATATTTTGTATTCTTATTGTGATCAGTATAGATAGGATTTTGACAGGTTTTGCACAATGTGTAATTTTTGGTGTCATATACCTTTAAGAAGAAGCATTGTGTATTTTGAATTTTGGCGCCAAAAAGTTTACTTAAGTGCCGAGAGGTTTGTTTTAACTTGTTCTGATGAAGCTTGCCATTCAGCAAGTGAAAGCGCTTAACCTTGTGGATTATTCTGTGTTTTGTTTAATAAAACTACAGTTTGGTTGTGGATTTCACTGGTTTTTGATGACATTCATTTCTTTTGTTCCACTGGCCTTCAAACAAGTTCATTCAACTGCTGAGAGTTTGACTGTGGATACTGCTGGTTTTTGAAGGCATTTGTTTCACTTGTTCCACTGGCCTTCGCATACACTTTTCAGCTGCTGAATTGCCGATTTTTGGTGAGTTTCGTCTCAAGACGCTGGGATTGTCAACGTTTCATGTTTTATTTTGTTCGGTAGTTGCTTGGAACGTTGTTTGTGCTGGTTCCTTCATATCTGGACATGAAGATGGCAAACGAGATCTGAGGCAGGAAAGGATGCGGCAACGTTATGGGTGAGGGAGGAGCTCGAGAGTTTGACATATCCACAAGATGTACAAAGGGGCCGAGTTGGATCTGAGGATCGGATCTAAACTCACATGTTGAGAAATGAATGAAAATTGATGACATCAGATAGGATATTAGCATCTGCCATAACTCTACAGAAGATTTCCCTTTATTCTTTCATTTGCTGTCCTTAAATTATTCTGCTCCCCAAAGCAGACTTAGGCTTGGAATGATCACTATGAACTGGTGGACACTAGTCTCCTTTATGTAAAGATATGGACACAGTGGCACAAGAGTAGGATTAAAGATGTTTAACATTCAGAAAACATCTGACAGCCATACTACATTAGATCTGTGAGGACTTTATAATTGGTGAAATCTGACTGATGTTAATGTAAATTGCAAGATTTCTGTAAACCTTTTACTATGGTATTAGTATCTTGTTATCTTCTGTATGCTTCATAACCTGGGCAAAAGTCATGGGAATTTTACTGCTGTATTTTTAATGGTTCTGGCAGGTCTATTGCATTGGTGGCCTCTTTGGATTAGAAAAAATACTTTTGATAGTTTTAATGTAGCCATTCTGTAGTTGATAATGTCTGGTAAATGGCTTCCCTTAGAAATTATTTTTCTTCCAATCCCTGTAATGTCATTATGAGATTATGACTGGATGTCTGCTGTGACACCTATTCTATGGGGTTTGATACAGCAGGCTCCCCTCTAGCATCTTTATGGTTTTCTTGTATATTGATCCCATTCTTAGCTAAATTAATGGAGTGAGCCTTAGGCTGCCTACAGTTCTGATGGGATATATTTTCTTGGGTGCATATGATACATGGATGCTATTACTTTGATTCCATGGACTGCAAATGGAGTGCCCTCCATTTTGATGGAAACAAGTGGGTCTGTTACATGCTTGGTTTGTACTTAATAATGCAACATCTCATTTTTTCCTTTCTGCTGGAAGAACTGTTTCCTTATGTACAGTATTATTTGGTTTTCTCCTACTGTTTCAAGTGGTAGGAATACTGCTTATCCTCATAGATCTGTCATTCTTAACTCTGACACTGCCCTCCTGAAGGGATGGATGGTGCTAGACAACTGGTAGAATTTCATGCTGCTGTTAAAAGAGTTACTTAATGTCTCTTTTTTGCTATGTGAGGAAAACGTTTTTGTTGCCACCTTCTAAGAAAGAAGCTTTGGTATCAATGTTCTACTGTGTTTGAGGCATAATGTTTTGAATTAGATCTCAAGGAATACTTTACTTGTCACTTTACAAAGGCAGCAGGTGTATGTCCAGTCTAGTTGTATTTGTTCATGCATTGCTTCTTAGGCAGGCTATCATTCCCTTGATTCTGCAGGGATTAGAACTGAGTAATGACATTTTATTGTACTTCTTCTCTTCTTGAAGGGAATGCTGGAAAAGGGATATCTCACTGGACATTTGATCTAGCTCAGCTCAGGTTGTTTCTTTCTTTCAGCTTCATATCACATCTCTTAGATCACAGTTACTGGATAGCACACTACTTTCTTATGTGTTTGAGTCCTTTTGGCATTTATTTCCTGAAAAGATCTTTGTCAAATGTAATTGCGTGTAAACAGAAAGGATCATCTGCATTATATGCTAGTATGTGGGGGTACTGAGAAAATAACAGTTTGTTTTTCCAGTGTGCTGTTTTTCTTGGTATCTGGGATTTTGTGTTTGAAAAGGTGGTTTCTTCATCCATCTTTAGAAAATATAACTAGCAAGATATCTGGTCAGTCCTAGTCACAGTTATAGCACGGACTGACCGGATACCCTGCTAGTTATATATAGATATGGAACCTCAGCTGCTGCGGGGAAAAACTGTATCTTTCTTCTCAATGTCTTGTGGGTGCTCCTAGTCCTTACGAGCTACCTGTCGGATGTAATTCAGCTGTCCTTAGGTAGAGAAAAAACACCCAGTAACCAGTTCCTCTTCCAGTAGAAAGTTCCTTTATTGGCAGATGAGTGCTGCTTAGAAGACTAACAATGGTTACAACTTGGCTTTTTATTCCATTTTTGGTATGTGGGCACAAGGTAAGCTACTCCTATTACATCATAGGGGCATATGGGGGAGGGATTAGTTTATTAAAATCACCCCTGATGTCATGGTGGGCCTGAACTTGTGTATTTGGGGGTGGATCAGCTTACTAACACTGCCTACCTCTTGCTTTAAGTTCCACTTAAAATTACTTTTAAGAGACATTTTAACAAAAACATTTTTAAAAAAGCAATATTTTTTTGAAAACCATTTTTTCTCAAAAATTCTATTTTCATAGGATCAAAATCAAATTTGTCACATCTGTGTGTTTGGGGGTGCGTCATCTTGTTAACACTGCCTACCTCTTGCTTAATTTCCACTTAAAATTAGTTTAAAGAGACAATTTAACAAAACCAACATTTTTTTAAAAAACACTCCCCAGGATTCAATAAACTCCGTGAAGAAATAGTGGCATTCCTACACGGAGTGAATGGTATCCGTGTCCACATCCTCATCTCAGCAGCGTGCCTTACATATTAATGAAGGCACGCTACTGAGATGGCTCTGTGGACATGCATAATGAATGAGAGCAGGGGGTGCGCTGCAGTAATGCTTGCAGCTCTACAACATGCCCCCTGCACTGTCAAAGTGCCATACGAACTTTACTAGGCTTTTAGTGTCCACAGACACTGACAGCAGATTTAGAGATGTGAATCAATGCAGAGTGTGTGTGACAGGAACTGTGACACACCCCCTGCATTGTCAAAGTGCCATACAGCACTTTACAGTAGAATTGTGTCCTCGGACACACACTCATACCTCTCAACCTTGTACTGCAAAAAAATCTGGACAAAGACCAAACAAATGGTGGGACAAAGGTCCAAAATAGGGACATAAACTGAGAAAGTTGCTACAGTAACAGGGTTTGTTTTAACAGACATTTTCGGAAGGATTAGAAGTCTGAAACTCAAATGTATGCAAGTATTTAGTGACTTCGATCCTCAGATCATCCCACTGATTTGCAGAAAACCATGAATTTTATGAGGAAAAAAGCAAAAATATGAGCCAAACATCTGTACATTCTGCAAAAATCTGGACAGTTGAGAGGTATGCACAAACCTCAATCTCTTCCAGCAAGAAATCGGGATAAAGCCATGAAACAAACATGGGACAAAGGTCCCAAAATAGGGGAAATTTTAAACATATTGCTCATACAGACTTAGAGAGTTGATAGAATGACAGGTTGTGCATTACCAAATGTTAAATATTATTGTTATCAATATATCTAATTAACGTGGTTATATTATTTTTTTTCATTTATAAGTGAAATTTAAGTGTAGCTGAGTGGGTTTGCGCTTCGTGGTGCCTTGCTCAGCATTGTTAAAAATCTTGTAAAGGCTAAATAGAACTTTATAGCTAAAGTCTTCAGTGCCAAGTTAGAGTAGTGGTTAGAGCTCTGGCTTTGCGTGCAGTAATTCAGGGTTTGACTGCCAAGACATGCCATTCATCTTCTGCACAGGAAATCATTGTTAAATTAATTTTGGGAAATCATTGTTAAATTAATTTAAAATATTGCTCATACAGACTTAGAGAGTTGATAGAATGACAGGTTGTGCATTACCAAATGTTAAATATTATTGTTATCAATATATCTAATTAACGTGGTTATATTATTTTTTTTCATTTATAAGTGAAATTTAAGTGTTGCTGAGTGGGTTTGCGCTTCGTGGTGCCTTGTTCAGCATTGCTAAAAATCTTGTAAAGGCTAAATAGAACTTTATAGCTAAAGTCTTCAGTGCCAAGTTAGTGTAGTGGTTAGAGCTCTGGCTTTGCGTGCAGTAATTCAGGGTTTGACTGCCAAGGCATGCAATTCATCTTCTATACAGGAAATCATTGTTAAATTAATTTAAAATATTGCTCATACAGACTTAGAGAGTTGATAGTATGGCAGGTTGTGCATTACCAAATGTTAAATATTATTGTTATCAATATATCTAATTAACGTGGTTATACTATTTTTTTTCATTTATAAGTGAAATTTAAGCATAGCTGAGTGGGTTTGTGCTTTGTGGTGCCTTGCTCAGCATTGCTAAAAATCTTGTAAAAGCTAAATAGAACTTTATAGCTAAAGTCTTCAGTGGCAAGTTAGCATAGTGGTTAGAGCTCTGGCTTTGCATGCAGTAATTCAGGGTTTGACTACCAAGACATGCCATTCATCTTTTACACAGGAAGTCATTGTTAAATTAATTTTGGGAAATCATTGTTAAATTATTTTTTTTAATGATGTAGTAACTGATATTTGTTAACCAGGGTAGTGTAGCTGGTCCAGAATTGCAGTGTCAGTGGATATATGATGTAAAATCCCCCATGTAAACACAAGTGTCCCAGACAGTACATTCACAACCCAAGGTAATGTAATATGTAAAGTAAAATATATACACCTAATATGTTGGTAATGAATAATTAATGTCCAATCTGTAAATATTTTTTTAATGAAAACTTAGCTCTGCTTATCCGGTTTGAGCATTACTTAGAAGTGTAATTCTAAGCAGTAGTCAGTCCAGCTAAGCGGATTTGTACACTGCTAAGCACTGCCAAGTATCTGCCTCTTTAAGCACTGCTCAACTCAGCTTAGTGAGTTTGTGCACTGCTGAGCTGTGGTTAGCATTTTTGAAAATGGTCCAATGGCAGCAAAGGGCAGGAATATGGCCTTATTTAAACTGCACAGGTGTGAATATAGCCAGAAGCTGGGCTCCTCATATGATACCATGACAACAGACTGCTGTAGGGCGAGTAACAGGACTCACAGTACAAATCAGAGGCCTGGGACCATCTGGCATGCGATCTCCCCAGTGCCACTGGCATCCCCCAGACTGGTGAGCAGGTTCGTCATCGCTATGATGACCTAAAGTGGAGGAAGGGGGGGCGCCCTTATTTATTTATTTATTTATTTATGTATTCCAGTTTGATGACCAGGGAGGTCCACTGGGCTCGGGGAGCCGTTTTCAGTGGAGGCCCGGGGAGAAAAGCTCCACAATAAATAGTTTAGTTACATGAATTAATTACAAAGAATCTTTGCATAACAAACTTAGAAACAGGTAGCATTCAGAAAAAGAAAACATGCAATTACAATTTTGTTTAGGCAGGAAAGACAAGCATATAGCATAGTGGCTACATATTACAGTTAAGTTATTTATACAATCTACACTTGTGAGTGAGGTTAGCTTGGTGTGAAAGTTAGCCAGGAGTATAAGTGGAGGAGAGCTTGAGAGGTATGGGGTGAAGAGTACAGTTGCATTTCCTGTTTGAATAAAGATAGGAATGAAGTTGAGTTTTAAAGTTTTCAAGGTTGTCACAGGTTCTCAGTGAAAGGAGAGAATTACATTTTTAGCTAAGGAGAAGGATAGTAGAAGCTGACCAGCTGGGTGCTTGGGTTTGTGGACGGGGATTAGGTTTTGGTGGGTAGATCTAAGGGTTCTATGGGGGGGTATATGGAAGTAGAATATTGGATAGTGCAAGGCACTTAGTAGGTTGGAACAGGAATCTGTGGGCTGTGGTGATTTGGACAAAGTTTAGTTGGTTGGGGATTTCAAGCCAATTTAAAGAGTGAAGGGAGGCACAATGATGGGAGGCGGCTTTGGCTTTGGTAGCAAATCTGGAGGTTTTATTGTAACAGACTTCCAGTTTGGAGGAGAGAGTGGAGGACAGATTAGTAAGCAGATGAGCACCGTACAGTAGAGAGGGAAGGAGATAGGTAGTGGCAAGAGTTAGTCTGGTGGTAGGAGAGAGGAAGTAGCTGTTTCTGTAAAGTAAGCTGAGTTTTAAGTTGGTTTTCTTAATGTTTAGCTGGACACGAGTATTAAATTTCAGGTGTTCATCAATGGTAACACCAAGAAGTTTGGTGGAGGGAACAACCTCTATAGTGGAGTTGTTTTGGCTGGTAATTTGAAGAGAGTTTTTAATCAATAGGGGAATTTTTTGAAGGAGAAAATAGAAGGATTTTAGATTTGTTGGCATTTAGTGAGAGGTGATTTTGAAGCATCCAGTTTTCAGTGGTTGAGAAAGCAGTTTGTGTCAGTGATTGGAGATCTGTTAGGTTAGAGGCGCAGCAAATTAAAGTCAAATTGTCAGCATATTGCACAATTTTGGTGTTGGGTATGGCTTTATGAAAGTTGTTAATAAATATATTGAATAGCACTTGGCCAAGTATGGATCCTTGGGGTACTCCAGTGGGGGTAGGAAGGAAAGTGGAGGTGCCTTGACCCCATTTTACAGCCTGAAAACTGTCTGAAAGATAGCTGGAAAACCAGGAAAGTGTCTTATGGGAGAGATTAAGATTAGACAGATGATTTAGGAGGTGGGTATGGGAGATGGTATCAAAAGCTTTAGATAAATCCAGCAGAACTGTGGATACTATTTTACCAGAGTCACGGGCTAGATTTACAGTATGTAAAAAGGAGAGAAGGGCAGTGTTGTTACTATGTCCTGGACGGAAGCCATGTTAGCTAGTTGAGAGTAGCTGGTATTTGATAACCATTTTTCAAGAAGTTTGGAGATTGGGGAGAGGATAGCTATGAGGTGGAAATTTGTGACATTACAGTTTTTTATCACCCTTGTGAAGTGGTAGAATATAGGCAGCACACCATAGTTTGGGTACATAGGATTCTAGTAAGGATCTATTGATCAGGATACTGATAGGGAGAGCAATACCATCAGTGGCTATTTTTAAGAAGGAGGATGGAATGTTGCCGGGGGCATTTGAGCATGGCTTTAGTTTTGAGAGTAATTTCTTTATAAGGTAGGTGGAGACGGGTTTAAGTTCTAAAGTAGGGGAAGGGGGAGTAGAGGATGAGGAAGACCGAGTGGGGTGGGGTGGGTGGTTATTGTTGGTAAAGGTCTTGCTCAGCTCAGCAATAGAAGTGGTGAAGAAGGAACTGAATAGTGAGGCAATTTCATGGTCAGATTTGCTACTGTCAGGACAGGGGCTGTTTTTAGTACCTGGGCTAAGAAGGTAATTAATTGAGTTCCAAAATTATTTGGGTTTTTTTGGATGGTTTACTTGTAGTTTTATGTAGTAAGACCTTTTGTCTCTAATGACATGTTTTTTGGCAAGGTTTCTTAGTTGTTTATATTTAAGTAAAATTTCAGGCTGTTTATATTGGAGGTATGTTTTCCAGGTTTTATCTCTTTGTAGCATAATTTTTTTGGTGTCTTTGGTTAGCCATGGGGTGGTCTTGGTTTTTACTCTTTTTGTTCTTATTGGAGCTAGGGAGCTGAGGACATTTAAGAATGTTGAATTGAAAAATTCAACGGATGTGTCTAATGGAAGAGTTTTTAGGGGGCTCCAGTAAGTTTGTTTAAGGGAGTCAGAAAAGTAGTAGGATTAAAGTTGGAGAAGTTACGAGTATGAATGAATTGGTGGCAGTGTGGCAACGTGAGGGTAGCTCGATGGGTGAAGGCTGGGAGGTGGTCTCCTAATGGGTCAGGAATAACACCAGATTTTATGACTTTATTAGGATGAGAAACTAGGATCCAGTCTAATATGGAGCCAGGGCGGTTGGTTTTGTTAGGTCTGGTAATGGAGTTAGTAAGTTGGGTGTAGTTAAATAGATTGACTGACATGGTGGGATTAGTGGAGCCAAGATGCTTGGGACAGGAATGCCCAAGAAGTTTGTAAGTATCTCACCCACAGCTTTACCAAATTCTAGCATGAGTATGTGATAGACAGATATGTATAATGTTGTTTTCTCCCTTACAGATGCAGATGAGAGAGCTACCAATATTGAGGCCCATGCTGACAGATTGGCTAGGCTGCACCGAGAATCTGGCGAGTACAGATTTATCTTGCAGTATATAGTGTAAGAAATAAAAAGGAGTAAATTGTTTACTGCCAGTAGGTATAATGTGTTTTTTGAGTGTACTGAATAAATAAAAAGTTTGTCAGACCAATATTTATCTACAGGATATGCAGTACTAATGAGCAGCAGAGACCAGAAAAGACAAACTTTCCAGATTTTAAGTATTTTTTTCTGCATTTTCGACTTTTTAAGCCTTTCGATTGCTATTTCTGCCTGTTTTATTCTGCTATTACCTATTTTTACTGTTTTTAATAGCTTGAATTGTTTATTGCACTTGCTTGTTTAAGTTTTGCTTAAAAGTTAAACAACAGGCTAATACACTCAAGTGTACTAGCTTTTGATAGCATTTAGTCGAAAAACACAGCATTTATTGTATTTTCTGCCTTTCTGAAAAAAACTTGAAAAAAAAAAAAAATACTCTTGTTTTCCATACTTTTCTAATAGTTTGTTCCAGTGATCAGATTTTGCTGATCCCTGGGCTTTGTCTTGGTTCCTGTTTTCTCCATTTTCCTTGTTTGGTCAAGGGGTAGTTTCTTTACTCACTAGTGGGAGTAGGGAGTACTGAGCTGCCTGTTTGTCCTCAGAGGAGTGGTTTAAAGCAGTAACTTGTAGTTTATTGGCCATTTTGGGTCATTTCCTGTCTTTTCCAGCCCCCTGCTATAAAGCACGCTTTGGCGGGCTTTTCTGGCTATAGAGAACTCAGCACAGCTCCTCGTGGTGTCCAGCAGAGTTCCTAGAGCAGCAGAGACCAGAAAAGACAAACTTTCCAGATTTTAAGTATTTTTTCTGCATTTTCGACTTTTTAAGCCTTTCGGTTGCTATTTCTGCCTGTTTTATTCTGCTATTACCTATTTTTACTGTTTTTAATAGCTTGAATTGTTTATTGCACTTGCTTGTTTAAGTTTTGCTTAAAAGTTAAACAACAGGCTAATACACTCAAGTGTACTAGCTTTTGATAGCATTTAGTCGAAAAACACAGCATTTATTGTATTTTCTGCCTTTCTGAAAAAACTTGAAAAAAACAAAAAAATACTCTTGTTTTCCATACTTTTCTAATAGTTTGTTCCAGTGATCAGATTTTGCTGATCCCTGGGCTTTGTCTTGGTTCCTGTTTTCTCCATTTTCCTTGTTTGGTCAAGGGGTAGTTTCTTTACTCACTAGTGGGAGTAGGGAGTACTGAGCTGCCTGTTTGTCCTCAGAGGAGTGGTTTAAAGCAGTAACTTGTAGTTTATTGGCCATTTTGGGTCATTTCCTGTCTTTTCCAGCCCCTTGCTATAAAGCACGCTTTGGCGGGCTTTTCTGGCTATAGAGAACTCAGCACAGCTCCTCATGGTGTCCAGCAGAGTTCCTAGAGCAGCAGAGACCAGAAAAGACAAACTTTCCAGATTTTAAGTATTTTTTCTGCATTTTCGACTTTTTAAGCCTTTCGATTGCTATTTCTGCCTGTTTTATTCTGCTATTACCTATTTTTACTGTTTTTAATAGCTTGAATTGTTTATTGCACTTGCTTGTTTAAGTTTTGCTTAAAAGTTAAACAACAGGCTAATACACTCAAGTGTACTAGCTTTTGATAGCATTTAGTCGAAAAACACAGCATTTATTGTATTTTCTGCCTTTCTGAAAAAAACTTGAAAAAACACAAAAAAAATACTCTTGTTTTCCATACTTTTCTAATAGTTTGTTCCAGTGATCAGATTTTGCTGATCCCTGGGCTTTGTCTTGGTTCCTGTTTTCTCCATTTTCCTTGTTTGGTCAAGGGGTAGTTTCTTTACTCACTAGTGGGAGTAGGGAGTACTGAGCTGCCTGTTTGTCCTCAGAGGAGTGGTTTAAAGCAGTAACTTGTAGTTTATTGGCCATTTTGGGTCATTTCCTGTCTTTTCCAGCCCCCTGCTATAAAGCACGCTTTAGCGCATTAGCTGATTTAGCGGAGCTGCCACTGTTACACACTAGGGCAGCCCGGTTAAGCAGGTTTAAACTATTCGGCCTACCTAAAGTCCACTCTTCAAATTTTGCCTTAAAACTACCTTCCTCGAACTATACTACTGATCAAATCAGCGTATCCTATAACTAAAAGATCTTCTCTACTTGACTCCAAGTAGACTATTCTCTATCTGTTAAACCTAGCACTTGCTCCTACAGTACTTATTACTTTGATACGGCACTCTTGTCATAGATAGTACCCCAAAAGGCAACCCCCATTTCTCGGTCACCCACGTCCCCGGATTCTTTTTAAAGTTTTTTGTCTATCCTTCTAGCATGTCGAGGGATCAGTTGCTAGTGTCCTCTCCTGCTCAGCTGGTGAACCTGGGAATATTGAGGCAATGCTACAATTGCCTCATGTACACAGACAACCCTCTCCTCCTCCCACAAAACACAAATACATGCGAGAGATGCAACTATACGGCCAAACTGGAGGCTGAGCTCTCTCAACATAGGACTGGCAAGACCAGTCAGGAGGAGAAGGTTACCACACACACTATAGACCCAGTCTCACATAGTACCATTACAACCTCAAATCATACACATAAACACACAAAGACATACTCGGAGGCTCTGATCAAAAATCTACCAAAACAGCAGAGGCCACCAAAGCAGACACCCAAACAACCACCACCTCAGAACACAACACCTACAACACATAGACCTCACAGTCAGAGTGTCAAACAGTCACAGCCCTTAAGGCCAAACACAATGCCAGACACACTAGTCATTGGTGACTCCATAGTCAGACACACTGACGTCCCGCTCACCAGACTGAGTAAGGAGAAGGTCACAGTAAGCTGCCTGTCGGGCGCTAGAATCCGCCACATAACGCAAGCACTCAGGTCTCTCAACAGCAGGTACAAATATGACTTAGTCATTGTCCACGCTGGTGTAAACGACCTGAGACGTACCTCCTTGGACTACATGAAAAGAGACATTGAGGAGCTCTCTGATTATGTAGCCCAGGCAGGTATGACCCTGACCTTGAGCAGTATCCTACCTTCACCAAGAATGATGCCACAATACAGAGATAAGATGATCAGCTTTAACAATTGGCTTAAACACTGGTGTCATTCAAAGGGGATCCAGTGTCTGTCTGCCTGGGATGACATGCTGGACAAGCCACGCTGCTTCGCAAGGGACGGCTTGCACCTGTCACCCTGGGATTCGGATATTGGCAAAGGCTCTTGCCACCCCCATAGTGCCTTTTTAGGCAAGGCTCAAATTCTAAACCTACTACCCTAGAACACAAAAAGGAAAAAACTAAGGGTAATGCTGCTCAATGCCAGAAGTCTAAATCTCAAAATGCACGCACTCGAGGCCCTTCTCAGTATGGAGAACATCGATGTCTGTGCTGTGACAGAAACCTGGTTCAAGGCTCCTGAGAGCACCCCAGCTGTCAGGTTTTACCTCATATCATGCGTTCCGCCCCAAAATCCGGACAATACCAAGAAAGGAGGGTATCCATATTCATCAAGGACACCCACACCTCAAGACTGGTGGCAACGCACAATGCATCGGAGACCATCCAGGTGCAATTAACCATAGGCAAGACTGCTCTGCAAATTGTAGCATGTTACAGGCCACCCTCACAAACTCTGGAACCTCACATGGCCTTCCTGAAAACACTAGAGGGACAAATGTATCACCAAACACCATCATACTAGGTGACTTCAATTACCCTAATATAGACTGGGAACACTACTCAAGCCCAAACACCCTAGCCCAAAAGTTCCTGGAATTCATAAACTCAAATGCCATGGAACAACTAGTCACCATCCCCACAAGAGGAGATAACATACTTGATCTCATCATCACGAACATGGGAGCACAATGTTCAACACCAGAAGTACACCCTCACTGGTGAGATCAGATCACAAACTAATCTCGCTGGAGGTCCTCATCCCACCCCACCTGAAATAAAAGACCACAGTAAAGAACTTCTCAAAAGCTGACTTCACACTTCTAAAGACTAGTGTGGTCTCCTTTAAGGCCCGCGAGCTGGCGGAAAACAGTACTCAAGCCGCTGAATCACTTACAAATGCCTTCTACCAGCACCTGCAGGACTGCATGGATAAGGCAATCCCAAGCAAAACAAAGACTCTTTGTACCAAAGGCAAGCGTCCAGTCTGGTGGACCCTAGCCATAAACAAACTCTACAACAAAAGGAGGAAGCTACTACAAGATAGAGCAAAATCCTTAAAAGGTAAGACACCCTTGATCACTATAAGTAAAAACTAAGAGCCCTCATAAAATCATCCAAAGCAAATTTCGAGAGAAAAATAGCTAAAGACTCAAAAGACAATCATAAGGCCTTCTTTAGCTATGTTAGAAACCTGGGAGGAAACTCCCAGATATGCTCAGAACTAGTTCAAAATGATGTGAAGATTACTGATCCTACAGACATTGCCAACATACTGGCTGACAGGTTCAGTGCAAACTTCTCCCCTCCCCAAAAGGAGAGATATCTATACCAAACGATTGCAGCCCCCAAACATCTCCAGCGCCCAAGTGAGAACTGCTCTCTCCAAAGCAAAAACACAGCATCCATGGGACCTGATGGTGTCCCCGGCTGTGTGCTCCACGAACTCAATGAGGAATTAAACCCACAGCTAGGACAGCTGTTTAATCAAAGTCTTACCTCTGGATACGCACCCAGGAGTGGCGCACTGCAACTGTGGTCCCACTTCACAAAGGCGGTGCCTCCACCGACCCTGGAAATTACCGCCCATTAGCTTGACAAGCCTTATCTGCAAAGCCATGGAGAGGATCATAATGGACCTCATAAATAAAGACATTGGGAATTTGCAGACTTTGGATCCAACCCAGTTTGGCTTTGTCAAAGGAAGATCATGCCTTTTAAACTTGGTTGACTTCTTCGAAACAGTCACCAAAGCCATTGATGAGGGAAAGGCAGTCCATACAGCCTACCTCGATCTGGCTAAGGCCTTCGATACAATACCCCACTCGGGTATCATTGAAAAACTCATCAGCTTAAATGTTAACCCATACATCACAAGATGGGTTGCAAACTGGCTGAGTGACAGAACCCACAGAGTCAGAGTTGCTGGCGCCATGTCATACTCAAAGCCTGTCACAAGTGGTGTCCCACAGGGCTCAGTCCTGGGCCCACTCTTGTTTGGCATCTACTTTTCTGAAGTACAAGCAAACACAGAAGGGTTATGGCTGACAAAGTTTGCAGATGACTGCAAACTGGGCGTCATAGTAGAAAACACATCTGACACAGATATCCTTCAGAAGGGTCTCACAGAAACAGATAACTGGTGCCAGAGCCACGGCCTAAAGTTAAATGCCAAAAAATGCATAGTCATACCCTTCGGGAAAAACAAGGTTACCCCTAGCTACCAAATAGGTGGCAATCCACTGAGCACAGAAGAAGTTATCAGGGACCTGGGGACCCAGGTTGATAGTAGTCTGTCATTCGACACCCATGTAGCTAAAGTAGTTAGGAAGACCTTCTACATTGCCCACCTTATCATGAAGGGATTCTCATCTAGATCAAGGGAGGTCATAGTCTCCCTTTACTCATCACTCATCAGACCAATGATTGAGTACAATGCCCCATTCGGAATGTATCTGACCCGACACTTGCAGCAGCTGGAGAGGCCACAAAAGTTCCTCACCAAAAGGATAAAGGGTCTCAAAAATCTGTCCTATGCTGCCCGACTGAAAGAACTCCAGCTCTATTCAGTCGCTTACCGCTTGCTCAGAGGTGACCTTTGCCTAACATACAAGGCCATGTCAAACCCAGATTTGATGAATATGCTTCACCTCAAAAATCTAGATCCATCAGAGCCACAAGGGCGGAGACTTAAACCTCGACACGGCTATTAATAGGACATGCTGGAGGGATAGATTCATCACCCAAAGACTCCCTATGCTGTGGAACAAAATCCCGGTACATGTGAGGCAGAGCACCTCGCTGGCCTTGTTCAAGAGAAATCTTGACCAATGGATGGGAGATCGCAGATATACCCCAGGGATTACCTCAGTGTCACTGCTCGACAGAGGCACAGCAAAATAACGGGTATAGTTCCCCATACTTAAGGGGTGGCGTAAGCCACAAAACGATGGGCTAGGCTTGCAAATGCCCTCGGGCAGATAGCCTAGTATGAACCTATGAACCTATGAACCTATGTAGAATCTCAGCTTTAATAAAGCACTGTGTCATACTACTCAAATAAAGATTTAATACCACAAACTGTTGTGTTTCATCTAGTTTGTTGAAGAAATTGAATGTGTACAGGTTTGTTTGTGTCTTTCGGCTTTTCCCGGTTAGGGGACGCCACAGCGGAACTCCGGTCCGCTAATGATTGGCAGTTGATTTTTATGTACCAGCTTGCCAGACCTGACACACAACCTTCAACGAAGGTATGCCCATTCACGCATGTCTCCATGCAGAAGACGCTCTAGCTGAGAATTTAACCGGACAGCGTCTTACTGTGAGGCAACAACGCTGATTCCCAACAAATATGGCCTAGACAGCATGCATTAACTGAGGTTGTTTTGATAACTAGCTGTTATGCAAAAATGTAGATTGTGGGGCTGTAAAACAAGATATAAATGAAACATAAAATATGTCCTGCACTAACATCTGAAGCTTGATTAGTAATGTGTAATGGATTATAGTGTGTCCCCTGCAGCATTGTCTTCTGTTAACTTTTGCCTTTCAGATCTATATAGTCCTAACTATGGGTATGCTGATGCAGGCATGTATGAGAGTGTAATAAGTGGAGACTGCAATTATTATGAGGTCAGACTGTCGAACCAAGTGAGTATTATGCAGAAATCAGTCAAGCAATTGACAGCAGTTCCCCAGTACCTCGGTGTGATAAGACATAGATATGTTGTTCATTTGTGCACACACAGACCATGGTTGGAATCCAGGGACTGGTACTAAGATGTGTGAATATTTACACACAAGTAATCCTGGATATTTGTAGAAACAGTCATGTAGTGTTAACAGACATTTTCTCCACAGGTTTTACAGGTAAATAAAGGTTTGTAGTAGCTGCATGATGGGTATACTAATAAAGTGTGTCCAAATGTTCCAGTGTCCAACCACACGTCTGCAAAAGACAGCAGGATAGGTACATACACCCATGCACTCTTCCCAATATATGTCACTCAAGTGTCATGCTAGTGATCACTGTTGCTAATAACCTTGGGCACAGATATGAATCCAGCTGAAGAATGCCAGTAGCACACTCACACAACATCAGTGCAGGGTACACCTTGTTAGTCATATATGTAACTCTGATATGTATGAGTCCCCTCCAGTCAGGTACCCAGAGTAGTCACACTTTCCCCATACCATTCCAGTTTGACAGTTTAGCAGTAATGTATGTGCTACAGAAGCTATGGGCCACAGGTAGATGTAAAGTGAGTGCAGACTTGTAGAGTATTGAGCAATACTGCTGTAAAAAATAGAAGCCTATACAGTTGTTAATGGATGTTTTTTTCTCTCCCCCTCACCCCTTATCTGCATCAATAATTTATATTCATATACTACGGGTATGTTGTTCTCAAAATCTAATGTTGGGACTTGTGTTCTATTATTGTTCATATATTTAATTGGTTACATAGTAACATACCTTGCTCAAATAGCATTGTTGGTAGCCTGTTGCCATAAATGTAACTGGCATGCTGATACAATTATGATGGTTATTCCATATATGCATGTGTTCTGTTTGCTATGCAATTGTTTGAATTATTGTTGTTCTGGCTTAACTGGAAAACCCATGCGTGTTGTTATAACTAACTTTGAAACTTCATGACTAACCAATATATTTTGAATATCCTCCACACCATAGCACATTTGGGAAGGCAGATCTCAGTGGATCCGCCTGTCCTGCCTCATTTGGCTGTGGTACCGGGCCCCAGCACATCTGGGACCCAACCTGGAACTGCACCTACTGCTGGTCCTGCACCACCCTCAGGTGGAACTACCTCAGGGTCCGGGGCCCATCCCCCTGGGCATGGAGGGGAACCTGTAACCTGATGACAGTTCCAGGGCATGGTGCGCAGGTTCATCCAGACACACCTGGATGTATGCCTGAGCCAGATCGAGGGTCGACTGGTGCACCTTTAGGGGCAGCCCAGCTCTACTGTCCAGCCCCCAGCACAGCCACCTTTGGGGCTGTGAAGGGGCAGTTGTAACTGCCCATGGGTGGTGCTCAGTCCCAATGTCACTGTCTGGGGGCACATGGGCCTCTGATTCCCAACAATCCTCCCTGTCCAAGGTGTTTACCCCCCTCACGTGTCATACACTGCCCCTGTCTGCTGTCTTGTGTGTCTTGTCTGTCTGCCAAAGCAACCTCACCTACCCAACCTACCTCCCCAAATGTACCTACAACCCTTCCCCAGCATACCACTCTCACCTTAAAAAAACAAACAAAAAAGGGCATCTATCCCTCAAAAAAAAATTGCCCCATACATAGTTTTACATTTCTCCCCCATGTACACTGACGTAAATCTATCTACCCTCAAATTACACAACAAATGTATGTTGCCCAAACCCCTCCCTGTGGGGTGTGAGATGCTAAATTCCAAATTTTCAACACCAGTCACAGCTGTTTCTGTAGAAGAAATGTGGAGCTATGGACCTTTCCCACACCCATCTTGCACACCCTTAGCTGTTTCTCCTAATGTTTTACCCCCTGCTTGCCCCAATTTCACCACTTTCCTATCACCCTTTTTTCTTTTCCCTTTTTTTTTGGAATTAGCCCAGGTTTAAGCAGGAATAATCAGAGTTAAGTGAATCTAAGGGAACCTAAGCACCTTTTAGCATCTTTTAGCATCTCACAAACCCGCTTAAAACTGCTTTACTCTCTCTGTCTCCATCAGCCACTGTTCTGCCTAGCAAAAAAATTATCAGCCCTCCAAGTTTCAAACACAGGACCCTGTGCACTGCAGTCAGAGAAACTACCACTATACCAAATGAACAACAAACATTAGCTGTGCTTCAGTAAATATATCATGCATTATAGTCAACTAATATTAGGGAAGAAACTGTAGAATCAGAGAATCAGGAAGGCTTTTGTGTGTGTGTGTGTGTGTGTGTGTGTGTGTGTGTGTGTGTGTGTGTGTGTGTGTGTGTGTGTGTGTGCGTGCAATTATATATATATATGTATATATATATATATATATATATATATATATATATATATATATATATATATATATATATATATATATATATATATATATATATATAGATATATACATATATATATATATATATATATATATATATATAAAATGAAGTGCAGTCATACCTCTCAATCCCTTAGTGCAAGACATCTGGACAAAGCCTGAAAAAGTGTGTGGGGGGGTCAAAGGCCCAATAATAGGGACATGTTTTAAATATTGATTTTATAACCTTAGAAAGTTGCTGGAGTCTCACGGTTTGTTTTAATGGTTTACCTTTGAATGGGAGAAAATCATTTCTCCGAACGGCCCTTTGTGCGACTCGAAATGACGAATCCATCATTTCGAATCGCACTAAAGTTTGAAAATCAGCAAATCGAAAAGCAGATTCGCTGATTTTTGAACTTCAAGTTCGAATATATATTGTAATGCAGGGGGGCAAGCCCCCCACACCCCCTACTTTATTATTCTACCTCCGAGATTGGACTAGAGTGGGGAAAGGGACCATTTCCAGATCCCCACTATAGTGCAATGTGCATCCTAAATGCCGAATCTGCAATGAGCGAATGTGAATGTGCATTCGCTCATTGCACATTGGGTTCCTTTTTTTTCGCCTATCTGCAACCTTGTAAAGTTACTTACTAACAATTGTCTTTCGACAGTTTGTGTTTCAACTTTTCAAAGGCAAACAGTTTTAACATATATTTTCTGAAAGATTTAATTTCTGAAACACAAATGCTTGTCATTATTTAGTGACTTCAATCCTCACATCATTCCAGTGATTTGTCAGAAATCCACAACAGTTGTGGGGAACAGACCAAAAATATGAGCCACACATCTGGACATTCTGTGAAAATCTGGACAGTTAAGAGGTATGAGTGCAGTCATGTAACATTAGGGAAATAACACTGAGCTGCCAGTCATTCAAAAGGAACACACCACTACACCAAATCAGCTCTGGGGAATTACTGATGCACGCATCTCTCAACTTTTTACTGCAAGAAATCTGGATGGATACTGACAAAATGGGGGACAAAGGCCCAACAGTAGGCACATATTTTAAACTTTGCTCTTATAAATATAAGAAAGTTGCTAGAGTAACAGGGTTTCTTTTAATACACATTTTCTGAAGGATTTGAAGCCTGTAGCTAAAAGCTATGGTCATTATTTTGTGACATCACACCTTAGATTATCCCAGTTATTTGCCAGAAATCAACAAATTTTCTGATGAACAGACCAAAAATATGAGCACAAAATCTGGACATTCTGTGAAAATATGTACACTTTTTGCTATGCTGATGCATTTGTAAATTTATCAGGCACTACAGGGATATACCTTTAGGGTGAAAAACATCACTGCCAAATTATGACCCAGAACCATTTGAACTGCAGTCAGGGCAACATACCAGTAGGCCAGCTGACCTCTTCAGTACAGCAACTGATTTTACAATTAGGTCCTGATAGCCAGTCACACACTACTCCAATATAAAGTGGCCCAAATCACGGTGTACCTTGGCCTCTGACACAGACACCGAAACACTACACAGACAAATAAATGCTGCAAAGTGTCACGTGATGTGTCACAGTCTCACCCTACAAACATACACAGCTGATAGACCAGCAGCAACTGTAGCAGCATGCAAAGCCAGATAGAAAAGGATCTATGACACTCACATCTGCTTGTCTGCTTACTCACCCCAACACACATTTACACAGTACACTGCTATAGCATCTGAAAGTCTGTTAACAATGGCCAGACATTTTTGCATATTTTTAAATATTGATTTTATAAGTTTAGAAAGTTGCTAGAGTAACGGTTTAACATATATTTTCTGAAGGATCTCAAGTCTAAAACCCAAATGCTTGTCATTATTTAGTGACTTCAGTCCTCACATCATCCCAGTGATTTGTCAGAAATCCACAAAATGAATGGGGAGCAGACCAAAAATATGAGCCAGAAATCTGGACATTTGGTGAAAATCTGGACAGTTGAGAGGTATGAGTGCAGTCCTGTAACATTAGTGAAGAAACATTGAGCTGTCAAGCATTTCACCCAACATCTTCTGAACTACAGTCAAAGGAACACAACACTACACCAAATCAGCTCTGGGGAACTGCTGATGCATTTACAAATATAACATGCACTACAGGGACGTAAATGTAGGGAAAAACAGACATTGGCAAAAAGCTGTCTACCCAGAACCATTTGCACTACAGTCAAGGCAACATACCAGTAAGCCAAATGACCTACAGAGTATAATGACTGTTTTAACAAACATATCCTGATTGCCAGTCACACACTACTCCTATATATACTCACCCAATTCACAGTGTACTTGGAATCATGAGGTTTTAAGGGATGTGTCTAAGTCTGCCCCTACAAACATACACAGCTGATAGACCACCAACTGTAGCAGCATGCACCATCAGATAGAAAAGGATTGATGACACTCACATCTGCCTGTCTCCCTACTCAGCCCAACAAACATTTACACAGTACACTGCTATACAATCTTAAAAGTCTGCTAACAATGGACAGACATGCATACCTCTCAACTGCACAGATTGTCTAGGTTTTTAACTCATATTTATGGCCTGTTCCTCATAACATTTCTGGGATTCTGCTAAATCACTGGGATGATATCAGGAATGAAGTCACTAAATAAGGATAAACCATACCTCTTAACCTCTTAGTACAAGAAATCTGGACAACGCCTGACATAATTGTGGGATAAAAGCCCCAAAATAGGGACATATTTTAAATATTGGTGTTATAAACTTAAAAAGTAGCTGGAGTGACAGGGTTTGTTTCAATACATTTTTCTGAAGGATACGAAGTCTGAAACACAAATGGATGCCATTATTTAGCGACTTCGATCCACAGATCATCCTAGTGAATTGCCAAAAAAACTTGAATGAAGAACAGACCAAAATAAGAGTCAAACTTCTGGACATTCTGCGAAAATCTGGACAGTTGAGAGGTATGTCATATACATATCAGTTTCAGACTTCATATCACACAGAAAATGTATGTCCAAACAAACCCTGTTAATCTAGCAAGTTTCTAACTGTAGAACAGCAATATGTATAATCTGTCTGAAATTTTGGAACTTTGTCCCCCATTTTGTTGGGCTTTCTCCACATTTCATGTGTTAAGAGGTTAAAATACTCCCACACCTCCATAATGTCATCCTCACAGGCAAGAAAAGGGGCAAGGCTCACATGAAGGACTTAACTGTAGCACTGTTTTGCCATGCCACTGGCTAATGGAAAGACAACACAGCTGTTCTGGATACAATTAGCAAGTGGGAGACAGTAATTGGTGCACGGGCCATCACCTGCTCATGAGCATTACCTACAAAAGGCAAGCTGCTACCTATGCAAAACAGGTTTGAACTTTTCTATAAAAATACTGCAAAGAGAGAAAGCTACACTTCTGAAATACTCTGGGAAAACCCTATGGCACTATAACAGTTATGTCAAACAATTAAGCATGTAATAGAATGCAGAAGTGGGGATGCAATAATGGGAAATAGGAAGTTAAATAATAGGTCTCAACAAAACTTGCTGGACTGACATGTTGCTGTCCAGCACCTATGGCCATCCCTGCTGGCTCTGTCTGCAGTGACATAGATCACAGCTCTGGCTCCTGACTCACCCCAGCAAAGGTCAGCTCACATATGACTCCTACTGGAGTGTCTGTTGTACAATACTGACTGCACTGCCAGGCCAGCTACCTGAGATGTTGTAAATATTCACGTTAATTGTGAATACTACTATGATACATATGCTTGTTTTACAAATGTGAGAGACCTATATAGGGTATGTGCATTCTAAACAACTGACGTGGAAGTGTGTGTTGAACTGTATGTTCTAAAATTATATACTGAGCTCATATCTTTCAACTGTCCAGAGTATTGCACACTGACCACATATCTGCCTCATAGCTGTTGTCATTTTCTCATACAGTTGTCTTTTGTCTGGAAAACCAGTAAAGACTGAAGTCATAACATAATAGCATACAAATGAATGTCAGATGTCATATCCTTTAGAGTATTCCTGTGAATGCAAAACCTACTTTGCTATAAACTAAGTGTGTTAAAGCAATATTTATAAAGCATTACTATTTTTGGGACTTTGCCCCCCCCCCCCCATTTACATGTGCCTTTGTCCAGATTCTTGTTCTAACAGGTTGAGAGGTATGACTGAACTACACAAGTGTAAATACAGTGTGCCATACTGACAAAGAACAGAAATGTATATCAAGCATTACCTGTACACATGTATGTATTGATAATAGTACAATAATCTCAAATTTGACCCAGAGGTCAACAAAACTGTACAGACCATCAATAAGAAGCTTGGATCACTGTATAGAAACAAGACACTTTTAACCCCACTGGCTAAGACTGAAATCACCCAATCACACCTACTCCCTACTCTTTTATATGCCTCACTTGTACTCTCAAACCTCAATAAAACTGAACTAAGAAAGCTGTCCCATAGCTACAACCATATTGTCAGATTCGTCACTGGCTCCACCTATAGAATTCATCACTGCCAGAACCTGAAACAACTAGAATGGCTAGAACTGCCCAGCTTAATTCAAATCAATCAACTCTCAATAGCGCGCAAAGTTCTGTACCACCCTAAAGATATCTCCACTCTTATAAATATTATTAAGTCATATAGCAACCTGAGATCCCTACAGTCAGCCCACAAATTACTGGTCCAAACTCAAAAAGCTAATAACTCAGCTGGTGAATCCCTGTTCGCCAACTTTGTTGACAAAACCTGGAATGCCTTGCCAAACTATATAACCCTACAATCCTCCAAAACTCTCTTCAAAAAAAAACCCTCAAACAGTATCCCAAATTGAACTGGCTATGCCCATGTACCAGCCCAAATTAAGTTATAAACTGATAGCATAATCAGTAATTATCATAACATCTAACTACATCACCAAGATCTGTATCCAATCTTATTTGTAATTGTGTCTGTCCATGAGAACTGTGAGTCCCTACTAGGGACTAACTCTGAGTTACAATCTTTCTTGTAATTGTGTCTGTCTATGAGAACTGTGAGTCCCTACTATGGAACACTACTAAACCAATGTACATAAGGTTCATAGGTTCATAGGTTAGTACTAAGCTAACTGCCCTTGCGAGCCATTTTAAGCTTAGCCAATTATCCCTTGTGAGACTCAAACCCTGCACCTTGTGTTTGTAAGGCAAACACCTTAACCATTAGGCCACCCTCCCAACCCCATAAGGTATATTACCACTTTGTTTTTATATATTCTAATTATTTTTCTAACTTCTTGTGTAACCTTTGTATGTTTAACTATGTGGAGCTTTTCTCCCCAGGCCTCTGCTGAAAATGGACATGTATCCTGTCGGACTATCCCGGTAAACAAATGTAAAATAAACAGATAAATAAGTAAATAGTAGCTGGAAGCCTCAAACATACAGACATGAGTTGCAAAACATCAGGAAAATAAGCTGCACTTGTTTTACAAATATACAATCTTAGTTTCAGTGCATCAAACAGAAATAAATGTCTACAGCTACAGCTTGTTGTATTGCCTGAAATAGAAATAATTCATCATCTTCTTTCAGCTTTTACCTGGTTAGGGGTTGCCACAGTGGATCACTTGTCCACTTATGATTGGCAGTGGAGTTTTACAGTGTCAAGTTGCCAGCCAACCCAGCGCACAACCTTCCACAGAAGCCACACACATGCGAGGTCAATTTTGAGCATCTAATCCACCTACAGCATGTCTTTGGGAGGAGACCAAAGCACGCAGAGGAAACCCACATGACTACTGGGAGGACATGCAGACTCCGCCCAGAAGGCACCCCAGCTGAGGATCGAACTAGAGAACCTCTTGCTGTGAGGTGGCAACACTAACCACTGCACCACCACGATCACCCTTGAAACAGAAATAATTACTAGTTTGATTATAATTACTAGACTGAAATTGGAAAAGTGTTTAACTGTGTTATGACTTGGTGTCTAAGCCTACAACTAGCATCTATGTGAGCACCTATATAGCTGGATGGACTCAACAATACCTGACTGGACAAAATCACATCCCACAAGGTAGAGTAAACTACTGTGGTGGATAGCAGCAATACACAGACCCCATAATAAGTGGAAATATTGGTTGTACAGCACCATGAAGGTGCAGGTGATAAATTGGAAGCAATCTCACCTTTGTCTGAACAAGCAAATAAGGACAGAGGTGAATTATTCTTAGGCTAACTATGAGTGCAGAATGGACACAACCACCAAGGCCAATCACAAGGCCTTCTTCACATATGTCTGCAATCTCAGAGGTAACAACCACATCTGCTCTGTACTTTTGGTCAATAACACCATATACACATATGCCATAGATATAGCCAACCTGCTGCAGACAGGTTAAGTGAAAACCTCACCCTCCTGTCATCCTATCAGTAAAGAAGGACATGCACAGCTCCTGCCCTCCTCCTCTCATCATCAGGGAGCAGGTCCGTAATGCCCTCTCAAAGGTAACAAACTGAAGTCTCTATGGGACCTGATAACATCCCTGGCTGCATCCTACATGAACACAGGCATGAACTCTCAGCTCCATTACACACTGTAGTCAACCAAAGCCTGAGCATCAGTGTTATCCCATCTGCATGGAGGACAGCCACTGTCATCCCTCTACACAAAGGTGGAGCATCCACTAACCCAGCCAATCATATGTGCATCAGCCTAACTAGCCTGATCTGCAAGACCATGGAAGGCATTATCAAGGACCTTATAAATAGGAGTATCGGCAACCTGAAAGTGTTTGAGCCCACACAGCTGGCATTGGCAAAGGGAGATCAGGACTGGTACACCTGGTCGACTTCTTTGAAGCAGTCAACAAACACATGGATGAGGGTAAGACAGTGCATACTGCCTACCTTTACCTAACCAAAGCCTCTGACAATAATCCTCATTTGGCCATAATACATAAGCCTACACAGCTAGGCATCAATCTGTATGTTTTCAGATGGGTAGCTAACTAGCTCAATGATAGTACCCACTCAGTCAAAGTAGGGGAAGCCACCTCTCGTAATAGACCCTTAAAGAGCGGTGTACCCCAAGGATCTGTCTGGGGGACTCTACTGTTTGAGATATACCATTCTGAGGTACAAGACAAAACCAGTGGTCTGTGGCTAACCAGGTTTACAGATGATTGCAAGCTGGCCACTGTATTCCATCTCCCTAGTGATGTGAGCATCCTCCAAGAGGCCCTTACACAAAAGCATTCCCTCAAACTGAATGCCAGGGAATGCATCATTATCTCTGTTGTGGTAGATGTCATCCACACTAGTTATGGCAGTAATAACAATGTACTGAGCATGTAATCAGGCATGAGGTAACTTGTGCACCAAGGCTGATAGCAACCTGACAGTTTCCAACTGCACTGGCACCATTGTACGGAAGGCTGTCTACATGGCCCATGTCACAAATAAGGGTATGTCATCCAGGAACCAGGAGGCCAGAACATCCCTGTACTCCTCCCTTATCAGACTCATTACCGAGTACAACGGTTCATTTGGTATCTACCTTGCCAACCACATGCAGCAGTTGCAGAGACCACAGAGTTTCCTGACCAGGAAAATCCAGGGTCTACAACACCTAGACAGATAGACTGAAAGCTCTGTCATTCTACTCAGTCTCATACAGACTGATCATAAGTGACGTGTGTCTGGCATACAAGGTCATTCCCAAACCAGCCTTGATGGAGTTTCTGCATATCCACTCCTGCAACCCACATGCAATTCCCTCACCTTGTCCGTGACATGAATAGTACTCATTGGCAGGATAGATGTGTGTCTCAAACAATACACTGTCTGTAAAATACACTCCCTCCCCATGTCTACCAGAGTACCTCCCCAGCCGTCTTTAAGAAGAAGCTGGATGACTGCATGGGAAACACAAACAACACCCCTAGGATCTCAACCGGGTTCCCAACTGGACAGGGGAAACAGGTGCTGACTTTGAAGGGACATGGGCAAAAATCTGGGTAGGCTTATGAGGACATCCAGGACAACAGCCTAATATAATCCTATGAACCTATGCACCTAGTACTTTACACATTTCCTGTATGTATTGCAGACTGTCCTGCAATGTTGTCATACATGAATCTCTATGAGTCTGAAATGTGTAGTTACTGCATTGATAGAGTATTCTCTTATTCCTTTATAAGTTATCACATATCGTTACACCTTGTTATTGTGTCAGCTCTCAGAGTACTTGCATATGCATGTGGTGACACTGTATAGCTCACTCCAATAGCCTTGGTATTGGTCACACTTACCATTTTACTAATAGACTCATCACACAGTAGGATTTGTCACCCTTTCTTGAGGGCCTTGCAGTAGCTGTTAAAGAGAGGGATTGTGGCAGTCTGAACTACCTTAAAGTCTGGGCTGAAGGGTCCATGGATAGCAAAGTTGTGCCAGACTTTAACAGGAGTGTGTGTGTGTGTGTGTGTGTGTGTGTGTGTGTGTGTGTGTGTGTGTGTGTGTGTGTGTGTGTGTGTGTGTGTGTGTGTGTGTGTGATTCAAAACTCAAATAGCAAAGTGTGTGTGTCAGCTACTTGGCCAGGAACCCGAAGTACTGGTTGGACAGAGAGGCTGACAAATGTCTTGGATTGACTGATCTGCTGAGATGTTAACGTCATAGGAGTACCAGTGTGGAGTGTTGTTGGGGATGTGGGGATGTGGAGAGAGAAGGAGAAATGATCCCCACACTGACTGTGACCTCTGTGTGCTCTGAAGAGTAATTGTACTTTAATATGCATGTACTTGTCATTCTACCATTGTGTTCATCCCTCACTGGTGGTAGTGACTAGTAATTAGGCTCCCTGATGACTGGGCCAGTGTGTGGGGGGGGGGGGGGGTGACACACTGACAGTACATCCTGGTGGATACAGATGGCATATCACATCATGCACCGTCATTGAGCCCCTCTCAGTCTGACAATGTCATACAGGGTTATTTCACAGATTGTCCAGATCTCCTTGACCATTCCTGACATGCTCTGCCTAGATAAGTGTGTACTCCACACCTGTATCTGACTGCCTCACACCTATGGCAACCATACCTGGTGACCCCTGCAGCAGGACATCAAGTTACAGGTAGTAGTAGTGGGTGGATGCTGGCACTGGGTCAGCAGCAGTGCGTACATACTATATTGTGTACATGGGTGCAGTGTGTGTTAGATGAAGGTCCATCACTTACTACTACCCCTCACGTATCTCAGAGGTGTATATTAGTAACAAGAGTAAGTGGACATAGCTGCACTGCATGTTGTTGAGGGCCTGTCCAGAGTGTGTCTGTTGTGGTCTGATTGTGTGTTGGACATGTCATCATTCAGATACTTTGTGGTCTGTATAATGCCTTTGTGCCACCTCACCTGTATGTGTCTGCATGTGTGTGTATGTGTGTGTGTGTGTGTGTGTGTGTGTGTGTGTGTGTGTGTGTGTGTGTGTATCAGCAAACATTATAGTGCAGGTATTAATTTACATATGTTGTCTTCCCCTCACAGGTGAATATGAGGGTTGGTGTCTCTCCCCCTCACAACCTGATGTCAGTGCCTTTGCAGACTCTGATTATAATGGTGGTCATAGTGAGGCACAGGTGGGGTTGTTGGGGCCTGAATATGTGCCACTGGTTGGTATCCCACTTTCACCCACAATATCCCCGCACACAGTCAGTATTCCCACACATACCCAGTCCCCAGCAGCCACAGATAATGGACAGTTGGAGGGTGGTTGCATGGAACAGGCTAGTGTGGTGACTATGGCAAATGTGAGTGTAGACACTAGCCATAGCCAGAGAGCAGGTGAGGTCCCACACAGGTGGATGAACAGGGGTGCTTGAAGAAGGACTGCTGCCCATCAAACTCCTTTCTCAAGTGTCACAGCAGATGTCACCAAATGCATGTTTTGGTCCATCATGGAGGCACAGGCACATTCTGAATGCAACATCAGACAGATGCTCAGGGTCATGAATGCAACACTTCCTGCCATGTCTGACGATCATCACGGCCTTGGTGATGCCATACATTATTATGCTGTTATGGATAGATGGTGGGATGAGACATTGCCTGTCCTCAACTGTGCAATGTCTGTACTGGACATGTGGTGGAAACAGCGAGTCAGCCACATGGACATAGGTCAGCAACAAGACCAGCTAAGAGAACACGTGGCTGTGCACATTTCACACTCCTGTAGTGGCAGTGCCACCAACATTACCAAAGGGAGGGTGCTGTCCACACCACAATGGAGCAGGCCATTGGCACGTGTTCCTGGCTGGTCCCATCAGGAACACAGATCCAGCAGACAGCAGTCACCTTCGGAGAGTAGTAATGAATCTGGCCTTGGGCCTGGTGGTATCAGTGAGACTCCTGGCAGAACCAGTTTCTGGGTTCGTTGCTGGAGACGGTGAACTTTACATCCTGCCATGTACAGTCCACAGCTGTCCAACATACCTCTTTGTAGGCCAACTACATGGCTTGATTGTGTGCATACAAACACTCACACATCTCTATCACAGGCAGGTCACCATCAGACACACACAGCTCCTCTGCATGGCCCTGTTAAACAACAACCCTCCAGACACACACACATGATGTCAACTGTATGGCCCAGCCTAGGCCTCTGGCAAACCCACACCACAGCCTGTGCATTTGATGATACCTGTGCCACATCCCTGTTATCCATACCATTGATGCAGGGGCATGCTCATATGGGTCTGATGCACAGGGTGACTATAGTATAGTGTAGTAATGTAATGCTCTGTAAGGTGCTGTCTGCTGGCAATTGTTATGGGTACACATCAAAGTGTGTGTACCTTTTTAGCCATGATACATTATTGCTGTTAGTACTGCTGACTGACTCTAGTGTCATGTACTGTACTCTGTTTGTGTTCCAGGTGTCTGTGTATCTGCAGGCTGTGGGTCTGATGACATTATCAATGATGAGTAAGTCAGAGTGGAAATACAGTGACCTTTTAATAGCCAAGGTACAGCTGCATATGTACATGTTTACCAGGTGTGTATGCATGCAACAGTGTGTGGGGGACACTGGGGGCAGTCAGTGTGACCTAGCATACATACCCCCTTGACACAGCCAGCTAGCCTTCATACATGTCACCTGGGTGTTCTCTACTACCGCAGGCTCATACATACAGGGGAGGTTACTTGAGTGCTGGCACTAGGTCCCTCACAAGCTTAGCCATTACTTTAACCCCAAAAGATTCACCTATCACAGGGCCTTCACATGTCTACATATTGCACACACATAGGCAAAACACAATGTGTGTGTGACATTATCAAATGTGGTGCATGGGACACAACTTGTACTAATATGACAGTTGGCAGCACATAGCATGCCCACGGCAAGTACAGTAGACAGGACTTCCTTTGGTTTGCTCGTATGACACCTTCTTTGTGTGACATTACCTTAGCTTACAGTATTTCTCATGACATTAAGGTGCTTCTGATGTGCAATAACTTCTCTATGCAATCAGTACAGAACTGTATGACATGTTTCTTGTCCTACTTTCTTGGGACCTTTTTTCACTGTTTCAGATGTTGTCACAGGTTGCACCTTGCCAAACATGGACTGCAACCTGCAGGGTGGTACAGACATACCTCTCAACTGTACGGATTTCTACAGAATGTCCAGATTCTTGCCTCATATTTTTAGCCCATTTTCTCATAAACCTGTGTTTTTCTGGCAAATCGTTGCCAAATTATTGTGAGTTCATGTAAAAAAACAACGGCAGACATTATGAGTTGCAGACTTCGTACCTTTCAGACTATCTATGCTAATGCAAAACCTGTTGCTCTAACACCTTTATAAGTCTACAGGAGAAATATTTGACAAGTATCCCTATTATGTGGCCTTTGTCACCCCATTATTTATGGCTCTGTAAACATTTCTTGCTCTAAGGGCTTGGGAGGCATGGGTACAGATGGTGGCCATACCTCTGACCTCTGCATATGTGTGCAGATTGTCCTGATGTTTGACACATAATTTATTTCCATCTGTAATAAACTTGTGGTTTTCTGGCCAATGTTTTGTAAAATCATGACATACTGACACTGCAGATTAATGACAGATAATGTCATGTAACAACACATAGCCTTTGGAAGGTGCATTCAAATGCATGACCTGCTCTGCTATCTATTTCCCATGTGTGTCACAGCAATATGTGAAAGGTGTGCTCAATGTTTGCCCCAGCTTCCCATATGGCTTTAACCAGATATTTGTCTGTGAGTGGTTGAGAGGTACGCTGGTACATACATAGACACACACACACACACACACACACACACACACACACACACACACACACACACACACACACACACACACACACACACACACACAAACACATTCATGACCTGCCCCTGCTGATAACCGAACCTCTACCTGCCCAGTTTTACAAACGATACTGCTAGATACATAACAGAAACACCACAGAGTTAATGTAGTGTTGCAGTGTCTGCCACTAGTATTCAAGTGAGTGACAATTGCAGGGGCTGTTAGGATTGCCAGTGGTGGGTTCGGAGATCCTTAACATGGTAGATGCAACTGAAACACACACACACACTGCTGTATGGGGACATGCATTGCAACACTCATGCACACAGAGTTGACACTTCTTATATTAGATGAGCCACCTATCTATTTATGTACAATACACAATGATATGACAATTGCATGCAACACATTGCCTTTGTGTTACAAACTGTACAACTGTGCTTGTAAGGTGGATGACATCTGTAGGGGCTGCAACTAGGTTAGCAATGGGGGAGTTAACAGTGTGGAAGAGGCACACAACATGGTATAACCATTGCATACACACAGTAAAGACAGCCACAGGCAATATGCATGCAGTAACACATACACAGTTGCCAATAGATTACTAACCCTACGTATCCACTTGTATGTACTATAGTGCTACGTACATATGGCATGCACCACATAGATTATATGCTAGGGATATAACTTACTACCTCTTACAACAAGCAATCTTGGGAATGCCTTCATGGATGGTGGGATAAAACACCCAAAATAGCAACTGGTCTTATATATTGCTCTTACATACCTGGACAAGTGATAAAGTAATAGACTTTGTATCAGCATGATATTTCAGACAGGTACGAAGGCTGCTGCTGACATGTCTGTCACTAAGGTAACTGACATATTTTGCAATGATTGCTCATGAATGCCCATTGTTATATTCCACATAGCACTGTGATTTCCAGGTATGTCAGTGGCAGAGCAGTATGGATTATTGTGGCGAACCAGTGACAAACATTTGTTTATAGGCTGATAGGTTGATATGAGGTTACTAGGCTATTGGCCCTGAAGCCCTTATAACCCTCACAGATGAGAGTGTACCCCATGTTAAAACATGTCAGTACCCAAAGCCCTTGTACAGCAAGGACACAGGTGGAATCACAGGACTGTATTTTCTGTTTCTCATGTACTTACATGGGCAGCACTTCAAAAAGGGTATTGAGGCACCTGTCTTGATGTGGACAGGGAGTGTATTCCACAGATGGAGGAGTCTGTGGGACACATACCTATCACACCAAGCAACCCTATTGATATCACAGACAAGTTTGATGATGCACCTACAGGTTGATTGAGTGGGCCTTGACTTGCAGATGTGCAACAGTCCCATCAAGGCAGGGTCTGGATTGCTTTGTATGCCTGACAGGGATCACCTCTGTGGGATCTGTATGGAGCTAAATAGAGGAACAGTGCTGTTAGCCTATCTGTGTAGGGCAGGTGTTTGGGGTCCTGGATTCTCCCAGTGAGGAACTTCTGTGGTCTCTCCAGCTGCCTTTTGTGCTTTGTGAGGTACATGCCAAAGAGGGCATTGTACAAAATAATTGGTCTTATAGGGTTAGAATACATGGGTCTTATGACCTCTTTGTCCCTGGATGAGATACCCTTACTTTAGTGTTGGACCTGCTATGAAGCTTTCTGTACAACAGAAGCAACATGGTGCTTAGACTTTAGTTTGCTATCAACCTGGGTGGCCAAATGCATCACTACTGATTGTGTATGTGGGACATTGTTGTTAATGTGCTAATATGTGGGGATGTCAGTCTCCCGAAGGGGATGATGATACATCTGCAGGCATTCAGCTTGAGGCCATGTTTCTGGCAGCAGTCATTTGTTTTGGTGAGACCCTGCTGTAGGACATCCACATCACTTTGGGTATTAATGACTGTTCCCAGCTTGCAGTCATCTGCCAACTTGGTCAGCCATAGGCCAGTGTTTTTGGCCTGCACCTCAGGGAAGTATACCCAGTATATCAGAGGCCCCAAGAGATCCCTAGGGTTTGTCACTCATTATGGGTGTACTGCTTGACTTGGCTACCCCTATTATAGTTATGTGGGCTTTATCAATGAACCAGTTTGCTACCCATCTGGTAACATATGGATTGCTGCCTAGTTGACAGAGTTCATGTACTCTGGCCAAGTGGGGAATAGTGTGTAAGGCTTTGGCCAAGTCAAGGTGGCCTGAGTGCACTATTTTTCCATCATCCACACCTTTGTTGGCTGTCTCAGGGAAGTCATCCAGAGTTTACTGACATACCCCCCTTGAGAAAGGCAGACTGTGTGGGGTCAAGTATTTGGAGTTTGCCAATGTCCCTGTTAATGAGGTGCATGATAATCCAAGATGATCCATAACGATAATACCTTAGATGGTTTGTGTTGCTATTTTATTATTAGGCTACATGTTGGCTCTAGTTGTCAACCTTTCACAGAATGACATCTGTACAGGCCCATATATGACAGTCAGACACAGGCCCGCACATGTGGACAGGGTGTTAATAATGCTCTGCCAAACATAGACAGCTGGGAGACCGGTTTGGTATAAGCTTGCTTTTTCTTATGGGTAAGACGTTTGCTTCTCCAATGTCTGCCATTGATGTTTTGAGATGAACCTTTATTGTTTGGCACATAGTTTGACAGGCAAACATAATGTTTGAACAAGCAGAAGAGATATACGAGGCATACTTGTGATTCTTCTGTGACAGCCTGCCATTCCAGGGGTATTGATGGTGGCCAGTGAGTTGTCAGTGCTGACACAGTAGGGTGGAAGCCATTTAACACCTGGCAGTACACTGACTTTCAGGTACCAGATGTCCTACTAGGCACTGTGTATGTTACTCTGAGCTGTGTACTGTCCATATGTGTGTCCCCCTGTCCCTGACTTGTCCAGCTTTCCTGCAGTGACAGACATTGAATTCTGGACAGTGTGTACAACTCCTACCGTAGGTGTACCTGCATGCAAACTAGTTGGCACAGAAAGTCTTGGAACATGGACCCTGTCAACAACAGTACAGTACCTAGGCTACTAAGCCACAGCAGCCAAGAGTAAGAGATGCCCACTTCCTGACAGTATCAACCACACATATACATAGCTCAATGACCCCTGCATATTTTGAACATGCGGCAAGTTATCAAGTTGATTGTGACAGCCCTGGGAATGTGTGCTTGGCTGCTATTACTCTACAAACATACATGTTACTGCATTTTTCTGGGGACATGGGTGTGTTGGGGGGCATCCCTGTCAAATGTACACATTTGCACATGCAGATGTTGGCTTTACTTTTTGGTTACATTTAGCATAGTGTTTTGCCTGTCTTGTAGAATACTGGCATATCACTAAAGACCAAAGGTTAGAATGTAACGGCAGACATTTGAGTTTCAAACTTCCTACCCTTCAGAGAATTCATGCAACTACAAGACCTGCTGTGATATCACTGTGTAAGTCTGTAAGATGAATATTTCATCATTTTCCCTATTTGTGGGCCTTCGCCAGACATTTCTTTATGGTTTTATACAGCTGACTTGCTGGGAGAAGATGAGGGGTGAGTATGGGACCCCAACATTGACATCCATGCATGTGACCTATGACCCCCAGTTTATTAGTTCCCCACATACACTGCAGTGGCTTTGTGACCTAGGGGACTACTGCATACTCTGGGGAAGCCAGTATTGGCCAGACATTTCAGGTGGTCCCACATAGCTGTCAGTTGTCTGCTGCTATCCCAGTAGGCCTCCCCATTCCCTTGCATACATGCAGCGATACCTTAGATATGGTACCAAAATATACAACTCCATTCATCTGTTGTTAGGGGTGACTTACCTTGTGCCTCCGGCAGTTATGAGGGTGGTGCTTGAGGGCTGACTCAGATGCACGCAGTGCACAGCCTATACATGGGAAGGTACAGGTAGTGTGATGTGTGTGGCATCCATTTTACTGTGTGTGCGAGTTGGAGAGAGGTGCTAGCCCCTGGATCCCTAGGGTGTCAGTGTATGTGCTGTGCATTTCCTCTTTGCCAAGGCCAGGGCATACTGGGTACACCTACATCTGCCTACATGGGCAGGATCAGGGGTTTCCTCCTCAGCATCCCATATTGCCTGTGGAGACCTTGGCAATGGTGGGGGGCTGTGTGCTCCTTCCCTGTGATGTTCCTGCTGCAGCTGTTTTTACAGGATCATATTGTGTAACATGACACATACTATGAACATATGTGCACATGTGGCTGGAGAGTACTGCAAGGCTCCACCAGATATGCAAAGGCAGCAGAACCATTACTTGAGCATCCCAAACACATGCTCTGTAATGTTCCTAGTTTGTGCATGTTGTCTCATTATGGTGTTCTTCAGTGGGGGTGTGTGCATTTCTGATGGGTGTCATCATCCACAGTTCCAGTGCATAGCCAGCATCCCCCACAAGATGACCATGTGAGATGTCCCCCCCTGGCAAATGCCTGGTACAGCTGTTAGACATACCAGATGTGGGAGTCATGATAACTGCCAGTCTTGCCAGCACACACATTGATGATAATGCCCTGGGCATTGCACATGACCTGGCAGCTGATGCAGTGATAGCCCTTGTGGTTGATGTACACTCTACTGTCTTCACCGGGTGGTGCTTTGATGTGGACATGAGTGCAGTCTGTTACATGGTGGAAGAGAAGCATATTGCCGGTCCTCTCCTCAGAGGTGCTAGGGAAATAAATATGCTCACCGGCATGTGGTAGCATGGCATCCAGGAACTGGTGGAGTACCCTGGATACAGATGCCTGTGAGACCCCCATGATGTCCCCAGTAGGTCTTTGGAAAGTACCTGTAGCTAGTATTCTTACGGCTACACATATCTTTGTTTCAACTGGGATGGGTTCCCCTCTGTTGGCTGTCAGTGTGAGGTGAGGCCGGCAGAGCTCAGAGAGTTGCTGAAGTATGTCCCTTTTGCTCTAGTATCTCCAGATGTTGTAGCCTCTGGAAGTTTACCCTTTGTCTGAACACTCTTCTCCTCCTCGGTCTGGGCCAGTTGTCAGCATTATCCTCATTACCGCCCTCAGTCCATAGGACATAGAGATGTATCAAAGCAGCAGCAGCCCCTATCATTTTGTCAGTTAAATTCCCAGGTGTGTACACCAATGGTGCCGAGTTTGTGGGAAAAAACAGACTGAAAGGTGTTTGCATACTTTATACTGGTGTGCTGCAGATGATGCCTGTTTGATTCACTGAATATGATACATTCCACCTGCCAGCTATATTACTGAGGGTTTGAATGGGCCACTGTCGGTGGCAGAGTCCATATTAGTGATTTGTAGTTCATTTCCTTTATTCTGCTATTTCATTTTTTCTTCTATTTCCACTGTGTTTAAGCCCCGAAGTGTGCTGCACAAACTGTTTCAGCTAGTGTAAACCATGCTGAGCAGAAAGGGCCCTCCCCTGGACATGAACACGCTCAGCATTTCTTGAATTAGCTAAGCACAGCTAAGCAGCTCCAAATACACACCCTTGCTTAGCTGTACTTAGCTGAGTGCAAATAGAAGCCACAGAGCTCCAATGTGCTTACACCAAGCATGACACATCCCCTTTTCATGTCAGCTGCTTCTCTTGCTTACACCATGGCATTGTAGCATCTACATGGTTAGGTGCCTATAGACATGGTCTCCCATTTTCCTAGTCAATAAATTTAGCTCATTTACATACCCCTACTGCCTTATACCCTAGTTACACCACTACACTAGAGCCTATGTCCTTAGCAACCACTGTTACCTGTCATTGTTATGGTTTTGCATCCTGCCCAGTATAATGGCAAAATTACTGTTTCACATTTAATTGCCTTTTTACTATTTTTTTTTTTTAATTTTCTGCACAATCGTGTTTGCGAGCCACTGCACTCTGTTTAAACAGCCCCATATATTTATATATATATATATATATATATATATATATATATATATATATATATATATATATATATATATAGCCATTGGCATGCCTAATCCACATAATACATGCTTTACTAACCGCGTACATTTCTGTTGCAGATACAGCTCCAACACAGATGCCTGTCTGCTTCTTGGATTGCAAATTCACCTCATTTGCATGGTTTTTATCAGCAAATGAGGTGATTTGCATTATTCTGTCACATCTGTGACAGAATAGTGCTGGGAGGCTCGTGCATGCCTCCAGCCTTGTTTACTGGTCGCACAAGCTCCGAACTCCGTGCTTGAGCTGTGCCATGATGCCTACATGGAGATTAGCTCCGTGTAAGCTTTACTGAATTACCCCAATATGTTTTGAAAACCATTTAAAAAAATCTATTTTCATCAGATCAATATCAAACTTGTCATATCTTTAGAGTTTTAATGGTCTTTTTTCTTAAGTTCAAAGTTTTTCTTATTTATCAATCAAGTTATTTCAATAAATCCATAAGTCACGTGTGTCTACACCTTGTCCAGTCATCCACAGCCAGATAATCTCCAGTAAATCCAATGTATTGAATTTGGGTCTAGATAGGGTTAGAAGGGTGGTCATCTAAGTGCTGTGGCACTTTCATCTGAAAACTTCATCAGATCTGCCATGTAAAAGAGGATTCATGTCATGTGGATTATTCTTAGGTCATCCACACTGTTATTCTAGCAGGTCTTATCTACTGTGTTTTTAAAAAGAGAAAATTTGAACAGGCAACTGATGGAAACATGATCATTATGGCCAGGACTAATACAAGTATTTAATAAAAGTTGCCAATACAATTCTTGTTCCTCTAAAAGATAAAATGCAAATAAGCCCCCTCCATGAGACCTATTATGGATGATAGAAGGTCTATCACCCATCCCATAACCACCTTTCTAGACAAAAAAATGAAACATTTGGTAGCACAGGAAACCCAAACGTTGTAGAAATTCATGGGATTTCTTGAAAAAGATTGACAGTCTCATGTATAGTGATAACACTGTTTGTTACTATAGATGTTTAGGACCTCTACACAGTGATTCTCCATGATTTGGGGTTATTATGGTTTACTGAATATTTACATAATAAAGCTGTCCCTAAGTCTAAGATTAACACATATGAAAGCTTACTTGAGATGGTGCTAAAATCAATTTTTTAATGTTTGAAAAGAAATATTTCTTGGAAAAATCAGGTGTTGCTATAGGTTCCCCTTGTGTGGTTTGTTAGCAAATATTGTAAAGGTACAGTGGCAGAAGAAATACTAATTTACATCTGATTACACGAGGTATCGTAAATTATATATACTGTTCCTGGAGGACATTTTTTATTGGCTAGGAAGGCAATAATTAAAGTTGAATGAGTTTTTGGATTTTATAAATAATGCCACAAGTTTTTTTTTTAATTTACATATGAATTTAATGATATAAATATCACTTTTTCAGATATCTGGCTTTGTAAGGATAAGCAAAAGGGCTTATACACATCATAAATCTTTCATGAAACTACACTGACTAATGCCTACCTCCATTACACAGCTGCCTGTCCCCACAGTCAAAAACAAACTGTTGTAGAGGGCCAATTTATACGGGTGGCCTGGATGGTCTCTACTATTGACCTATTTTTAGATGAATGTGAAACTATCAAGGGGCTGTTTCTGCCAAGAGGTTACTCAAGTTAATTTGCAAATGAATTTATGTATGAGGTAATTAACAAAAGAGATAAAGGGTTTTACGTCCCATTATTAAATGTTCATAATAATTTGAATAGTTGTGAATAACCTATTATCCTCACTAGTGATGATTTTTCCCAGCTTGATTTGCTGGGTTGTACTGGAGGAGACCAGTGCCCCTTGCAAAATAGTATTTAAAGACTCCTTTATCACATCATATACCACTGACAGCCATACTATTAAAAGCATCCTTGTAAAAAACTAGGTTATTTTAAAGGCTGATAGGAGGGTCGGGGTTGAAAGTAAGTGTAAAACCAAACTTAATTTTTAGAAGAAGGTGTAACTAAAGACTACCCTGACAAGGTTACATTCTAGTAACTGGAACACTGAAAATAATAAAAAACTAGAATGAGTGAGTGTGGCCGGTACTCATGTTGTACTTATATCTTGACTGGTGACATATTTATGATCAAAAACATCAGTTTTAAAGTAAAAGGTTTATATAATTGTCAAATAAATGGTGTCGTATATGTTGCACTTTGCTGGTATTGTCCTGGGAATTATATTGGTGGGACTGAGCGTAAGCTCAAAGAAAGGGTAGGTGAACACATTAATGATATTAAAAAGAAAACAATGCCCTAGCAAGAAATGTGATTGAATACCCAGGCCATTCTTTTAAATTTACTATCATAGAGTGAATGTGAGTGAATGTAGTAGTCCATTGCCACTTCTTGTAGAGAAACAAGAATTGCACTGGCATATTTTTTAAATGCTTATGTTAGTCCTGGCCTTAATGAGCATGTTTCCATCAGCTGCCTGTTAAAACTAAATGCACTTAGAAGATAACATACACTAAATACAATACAAAATATACATACAATGGATCATCGTTGATATTTTTTCTGGGTTTTCTTGGTCAATAAATGTGTGTGTACATGAAAAGAAAATAAATTTCTATACACAAGCATCTGATGTACAAAATGTTGTAAATCCATTAATGTTATTTTTTTCTTAAAATATTATTTAAAAATAATCAAAAATAGTTTAAAGTTTGATGAATTTATTAGACTTATAGTACTTGTTTTCAAGTATGTATTAATATACTATTGAATCAGGGTGAGTTCCTGGTTGATGACGTTGTTGGGAGGTTTGGTAGTCATGTGACTAGTTTTGCAAGGTATTTAAATTAATTATTTTTTGTATGGATCTGATGACGTTTTAAAGACGTATTAAAATGCAAGCGCTTATTTATGTTTGACTCACCTATTTATTTAAGTCTTATTTTATTGCAGTTGGAGTGTTCTAGTCAGAGTCTCAGCAGACTGGTGTTTATGTGTGGTTTTTAGTTTGTTTATTCAACTACTTTTTTATTTATTTACTGTAAAACTATTGTTGTCAGTTTTCAAGATAAAAACATGAAATAAACAATACTTTCAATGACTGTATGCAGGAAAACACTTCATACAGTTATTTACACTTCAAACAATAATAATTTACTGAAAAATATACAGCAATTACAGAATGCCTGCAGTACATACACTGTCACAACCAAAACACAGAGCTTCTTCACACAGCATGCTAACTTTGCCAAAAAACTGTGCACACAGACTCAAAATAATTTATGAAATAATTAAACATTTACTATAATAATGTTTACGGGACCGACATCTGTGCAGTAACAGAGACCTGGTTCAAGGCTCCAGAGAGTACCCCCTGCATTACCAGGCTATATTTCATACCACACCTTTCGGCCACCTAATCTGGACTGAAACACTAAAGGTGGAGGCGTATCCATATTCGTTAAGGATATCCATACCTCCAGGCTAGTTGTTCAGCATAATGCATCCAAGATTATCCAAGTGCAACTAACTCTGGGCAAGATCGCAATCCAAATTGTAGCTTGCTACAGATCCCCCACCATGCCCCAGGATTCCCACTCCTCATTTCTTGATACACTGGAAAATACTAGGGTGCAACCTAACACCTTAATAATGGGTGATTTCAATTACTGCACCATTAACTGGGAAGACTACTCATGAACCAGCTCTTCTGCCCAATGTTTTCTGGAATTCATATATTCCAATGCCTTGGATCAACATATCCACACCCCCACCAGGGGCAGCATTATCCTAGACCTGGTCATTACCAACATGGGCAACCGGTGCACCACACCAGAGGTCAGTTCTTCATTGGTCAGATCCGACCACAAGCTAATAACCCTAGACATCCACATCCCGCCCCCACCCCCATTAGGAAAACCACCGTAAAAAAATTCTCCAAAGCCAACTTCACGCTTCTTAAGACAGAGGTGGCAAACTTCATGACACCCATACTGATGGACAACAGAGGTATGACTGCTGAATCCTACACAAATGCACTTTATAAGCACTTACACGAGTGCATTGATCGTGCAATCCCAAACAGAACTGAGATGCTATCCTCCAAAAAAAGGAAGCCGATCTGGTGGTCCCCTGCCATAAACAAACTCTACAGCAGAAGAAAGAAACTGTTGCAAAAAAAGAGTAAAATCCCATGATTGGAGGAACTCCTTGGTCAGCCTCAGTAAGAAGCTGAGATCCCTTATAAAATCCTCCAAAGCTAGTTACGAAAACAAAATTGCCACTGACTCTAAAGACAACCACAAAACATTCTATAGCTATGTCAAGAATCTCAATGGCAACACTCAATTCTACTCTGAGTTACAGCACAATGGCATTAAATATACAGAACCAACTGATATTGCCAACATCCTGGCAGATATGTTCAGTGCTAACTTTACCCACCTCTCATCCCCTAAAGGGCCCATCTCTATACCAGAAGAATGCAATGTTCCTGTAATCATGGCTGCACCAGTATAAAACACACTCTCCAAAGCCAAGAACACAGCATCCATGGGACCTGAAAGCATCCCAGACTGCATTCTACATGAACTACAGAATGAACTGGCACCTCACCTAAGTACCATGTTCAATCATAGCCTCACCTCAGGCTATGCGCCCACTGAATGTCACACAGCAACGGTTATCCCACTCCACAAAGAGGGAGCCACCACAGACCCCAGGAACTACCGGCCCATTAGCCTGACAAGCCCGGTCTGCAAGTCTATGGAACATATCATCATGGAACTTATAAACGATGACATTGGTAATCTCCAAACTCTAGTCCCAACCCAGTTCGGGTTGGTAAAAGGCAGATCATGTCTCCTAAACCTGATAGACTTCTTTGAAGTGGTCACCAAAGCCATAGATGAGGGTAAGGTGGTTCACACAGCTCATTTAGATCTCGCCAAGGCTTTCAACACCATCCCTCACTCTGGAATTATAGATAAACTCACTAAACTATGTATAAAGCCCTATGTCACAAGATGGGTTGCCAACTGGCTCACTGACAGAACCCACACTGTGAAAGTAGCAGACTCCAAATCCAACATCAGACCAGTGACAAGTGGAGTACTACAGGTTTCAGTCCTGGGTCCTCTCCTGTTTGGTATCTACTTCTCTGAAATACAGGCTAATACAGTAGGTCTTTGGCTAACGAAGTTCGCCAATGCCTGCAAACTAGGAGCCAGAAACAAACTCCAAACAATGTGGCCATCCTAGAAAAGGGCCTCACTGAGACAGATACCTGGTGTCAAAGCCATGGCCTCAAGCTCAATGCCAAAAAGTGCCTTGTCTTCCCTTTTGGTAAAAGCTCTTTACCCATGAACTACCACATAGGCGGTAGTCTACTTAACACCAAAAGTGTGATAAGAGACCTTGGGGCACAGGTGGACAGTAGTCTCTTCTTTGATAATCACATTGCCACAGTAGTCAGGAAATCCTTCTACATAGCACACCTCATCACAAAAAATTTCTCATCCAGAAAAAAAGAGATCATTGTTCCCCTCTACTCGTCACTCATTAGACCCATTATAGAGTGCAACTCCCCTTTTGGTATATACCTCAGAAGACATCTACAACAACTGGAAAGGCCACAGAAATACCTCACAAAGAGGATTACTGGCCTCAAATAGATGCCCTACGCAGACCATCTCAAATAACTGCAGCTTTACTCTGTTGCATATCGCCTACTCAGAGGCGGTCTCTGCCTAACATACAAAGTTATGTCAAACCCAGAGCTTTTGGACATGCTCCATTTAAAGAAATCCCATTCCCTCCGAGCTACACGCTCTATGGACCTAAACCTTGTCACCACAATAAACAGAACATGCTGGAGGGATAGATTCCTGTCCCAGAGACTTCCCATACTCTGGAACAAACTACCTATCTGTATCAAACAAAGCTCCTCATTAGCACTCTTAAAGAAAAATCTTGATGATTGGATGGGAGATAGGAAATTCACCCCAGGAATCACTTCTGTGGCTCTGCTCGACAGTGGCACAGGAAAATAATTTTCTTGGGTGGCGAAAGCCAGGTTACCTTTTGGCTAGGCTTATATAGGCCCTAGGCCCAATAGCCTAGTATATACCTATGAACCTATGAACATTATTATATATTTAAAAAATGAAACAGCAGTTTACAAGACATTTGCTACTCAGAAAAAAATGTTCTTATATTGATGTGAAAAAATATGCAGTATACTTCCAAATATTTGCTAATTAGAAAAACTGTTTTCATTTACTATCACATTCAAATTAGCGCAGTGGGGACAAAGTAGAATTTCACCAAAATAAATAGGGCAAATAAAAAGATGGATTTCTCAATATTAAGACTGAAGTGTACATTCCCTAATACTGAAATGTCCCAAGTTAAGTAACCTTTATAATACAAAATTCTTCAATTTGTTATTTATAAACTTCAAAATTATCTAAACAAAGAGAAAAAGCCAAACAAAATGCAAAATATCCATTTGTTCTCCTGAAGAAAAACTACATTTAAGAGAAAGCCCATAGAAATAGGTTGCTTTCATACAGCAGTAAGATAAGCACTGTGACAAATTACACACATAAAAAATAATTTAGTGAATAGAATGTAAGTCAATGGGGGTTATTCAGTAAACCTTACACAGAGCTAATCTCCATATAAGAATACTGGCATGGCCTGAACATGGAGATTGGAGCCTATGCAATCCAATAAACTAGGCTGGGGGTCTGCATAAGCCTCCTAGCTAGGGTTGCCAGGTTTCTTTGCGGCTAAAACTGGACTAAAGTCACGCCCCTCGCATCACACATAACTCCACCCATTCCCACCCCTCTCCCGCCCATGCCCCACCTATTTTGTGACATCACAGTGACATCAGCTGATGGGACCACCCACTTTGATGACTTAAGCCGTACTTAAAGGGGAGAAAAGAACACAGGCGGCACTAATTGCACTGCTAGGCTGCTGCAGATGTAAGTACCAGTATTGATGAAAAGTGTCAATATGGTGCATTTTTCTCCAGTTATTTATTTTCTATGTTCCTAAACCTAATTATGGATGATCCATGGAGATAAAAGGTCAAGAGCTAGCAGCCTGTGCACATGGTGGTAAATCTGATTAAAAAATCCAAAAAATGTAAGCAGTTATCTTTGCTATTAAAAATTGTAAGTTTTGATTTACCCCATAAGATCGTTTAAGTCAATAACATCACTTTACTGCTCATTCAGAAATGATGATCTTAACATTCCCTTGCATTTTGAAAGTTCTGTCAAATACTGTTTGTACTGGGCGTGGGACAGGTACTCAGTTGTTAAGATGTAACATATTTTCCGTTTACTTGGATTAGAAAGTTTCAGTCCTTGGCTGCGCCTGTATTGGGTGAGGGTCAATTGAGCTAAGTGTTACTGCCCCTAGTGTGATATTTCAGATGCTAGTACTTAAAATCTTGTACTGGGTCCGACTGACCTCCCACTCTTTCTTTACATGTCACATATGCAAAAAATGGGATAAAGGGGTTGTGGATGAATGGATTTCTAACAGGTGACATGTTTTATGTTACTTTCAAAGTATACGTCATAATCTCAGAAAAGCACACATACTTTAAAGAGTTTCATTAATGTTTTTCTATATCACGCCAAAGTTGCGGGTTAAAACAGGTAACTTCCTACAACAATGCGCTCTAATACAAGTTTACGAAGATGCAGACTGGACCGCTATGCAGTTGTAAAATGGCAATAAGACTGAATGAAAGATGACTCAAGCCTCTAGATCTAAGAAAGATGCACGTAGGAAAAGAAATCACATGCAGCTAGCACACTTGCCATTCTCTGAACACGGCAAAGAGATAGTTTTATTTTTCAATGTGGTCCCTTGACAGAATCAAGTAAAAGCAAAATAATGTTGGGTAACTGCAAGTGCCCAAAAGCAAGATGCACAATTTGTTTCATGGAATACGGTTCAACATAGTAGATGAGGATAATACAAATCAGGGTGTGTTAATTGCTAGCAGTATTACACTGCATGGTGAAGTTCTAAAATCAGTCTGAGTGTACTACAATGCAACACTGGGCAATGTTGGCAGAGTGCTTAAGCATTTTAAATCTTGCTATAAGATTTCTTTTGTCACTGCTTGGTAGTTGGTAGGATAATGATAGCTAAAAAAATACTGTTTTCCCACCGTGGAGTACTGCCTTCCAGTGATATCTCTACAATCCGTATAGCAGAAAATGAAATTTGTCCATTTGTATTACATCACTGCCACTTAAGTTAATGTATGTACTGTCTAAACTATGTAGCTACCAGGAATACTGAAGTTAAAAGCATTTCATTGTTGTGTAGTAGCTAGTAGTGTATCGTACCACTCCCGTTCGAGCTGGATACATTTACTTTCTCCTCTCCTCTGGCGGCACAAAAAAAAACCGGACTTCATGAGTTTAAATTTTTTAACTGGACAATTTGTCTGAAAACCGGACAGTTCGGTCAAAAACCGGACAGCTGGCAACCCTACTCCTAGCACCATTCTAACATGGACACCATGCAATAATGCTAATCACCTCCTTTGCAGGTGAAAACCATGCAAATGAGGTGAATTAGTGATTCAGCAGGCAGACAGGCATCCGTTTTGGAGCCGTGTCCGCAGCAGAAATGTATTCGGTTACTAACCGTGTACATTTCTGCAAAAAACAAAACGGGGGCATGATAGCTGAAAGTAAGGCATGTATTTTGAGTATTAGGCATGCCAATGGCCAAAACAATGGCCATTGGCATGCAAAAGAGTTTTAAAATTATAAAAGTCAAACATTTTTTTGGCTGATTTCAGCTGTTTAAGCGGAGTGCAAAAGCAATCATGCAGAAAATAAAAAAAATGTAAAAAGGCAATTTTATGTGAAAGATTAATTTTGCTACTATAAGAAACAGCAGGAAGACTCATAACAATGACAGGTAACAGTGGTAGCTAAGGACATAGGCTCCAGTGTAGTGGTGTAACTAGGGACTAAGGCAGTGGGGTATGTAAATGAGCTAAATTTATTGAATAGCAAAATGGGAGACTGTGTCCGCAGCTACCTAACCATGTAGCAGCTCTAATGCAGCGGTATAAGCAGAAGAAGCAGCTGACATGAGAAGGGGATGCGTCATGCTTGGTGTAAGCACATTGGAGCTCTGCAGCTTCTGTTTGCACTCAGTTAAGCACACCTAAGCAAAGGAGTGTTCTGAGTCTGCTCAGCTGTGCTTAGCTGATTTAAGAAATGCTGAGCGTGTTCATGTGCAGGGTGGGGCCCTTTATACTCAGCATTGTTTACACTAGCTAAAACAGTTGCCTTGGAGCACAGTGGGGCTTAAAAGGGCAGGTAACAGGAAATAAAAAGAAAACATAGCAGAATAAAGGCAATCAACTAGAAAACAGTAATAAGGCCCCTGCCACTCACAGTGGCCACTGCAAAGCCATCAGTAATATATCTGGCAGATGAAAGGTATCATACTCAGCCAATCACAGAGGAAGCATTTGCAGCACACCACTATAAATTATGCAAACACCCTTTAGTCTGTTTTTTTTCCCACAAACTCTGCACCATTGGAGTACACACTTGGGAATTTTAACTGACAAAATGCTAGGGGCTGCTGCTGCTTTGCTACTGTGCTACAGACTGAGGGTGGTGAAGAGGATGATGCTGACAATGACCCAGACTGAGGAGAAGAGTGTTCAGACCCAGGGTAACCTTTCAGGGGCTACATGAGCTGGCGATAGTATAGTGCTACAAGGTGGACAGGGACATACTCAACAACTCACTGAGCTCTGCTGGCCTCACCTCAGACCCAGAGCCAACAGAGGGGAACCCATCTCAGTTGAAAGGTATGTGTAACCTTAAGAATACTAGCTACAGGTATTTTCCAAAGACCTACTGAGGACATCATGGGAGTCTCACAGGCATCTGCATCTGGGGTACTCCACCATTTTCTAGATACCATGCTACCACATGCTGGTGAGCACATTTATTTCCCCAGCACCCCTGAGGAGAGGACCAGCAATATGTGTCTCTTCCACCATGTAGCACACTACCCAGAGGTAGTGGGTGCCACAGACTGCCCTCACATCCACATCAAACCAGCACCCAGTGAAGACGGTAGGATGTACGTCAACTGCAAGAGCTATCACTCCATCAACTGCCAGGTTGTGTGTAATGCCCAGGACATTACTATCAATGTGTGTGCTGGCAGCCCTGGCAGCTATCACGACTCCCATATCTGTCATGCCTCACAGCTGTACCAGGCATTTCACAGGGGGGGAATCCCATATGGCTATCTCGTGAGGGATACTGGCTATGTACTGGAACCGTGGATGATGACACCCATCAGAAATGCACATACACCCACTGAAGAATGCCATAATGAGGCACATGCACAAACTAGGAACATTATAGAGCATGTGTTTGGGATGCTCAAGTCATGGTTCCACTGCCTTGACATATCTGGTGGAGCCTTGCAGTACTCTGCAGCCACATGTCCACACATGTTCATAGCATGTGCTGTTCTACACAATATGATCCTGAGGAAATAGCTGCAACAGGAACATCACAGAGAAGGGGCACACAGCCCCCCACCATTGCCAAGGTCTCCAAAGGCACAAGGGGACTTGAAGGAGGAATCCCCTAAGCCTGCCCCTGTAGGCAGATGTAGGCGTGCCCAGTATGCCCTGGCCTTGGCAAAGAGGCAAAGCATAGCACATACACTGACACCCTAGGGATCCAGGGACTGACACCTCTCTCCAACTTGTACACACAGTAAAATGGATGCCACACACATCACACTACCTGTACCTTGCCATGTATAGGCTGTGTACTGCGTGCATCCGACAGAGTCAGCCCTCAAGCACTGTCCTCACAACTACTGCAGGCACAAGGTAAGTCACCCTTCTTAACAAAAGATGAATGTAGTACATTTTTGTACCATACTTACAGTATAGCTGCATGTATGCAAGGGAATGGGGTGTCCTACCGGGATAGCAGCAGACAACTGACAGCTATGTGGGACAACAGGATATGTCCACCCAAAACTGGCTTCCCCAGAGTATGCAGTAGTCCCCTAGGTGAAAAATCTCACTGCAGTATATGTGTGTGTGTGTGTGTGTGTGTGTGTGTGTGTGGGGAGGGCTAACTAACCGCAGGGTCATAGGTCACATGCATGGATGTCAATGTGAGGGTCCCATACTCACCTCTCAGCCTCACCCAGCAAGTAAACCATAAAAACAATAAATAAATGTCTGGCAAAGCCCCACAAATGGGGACAAAGATGAAATATTCCCCTACAGACTTACAGACCGATATCACAGCAGGTCTTGCAGTTGCATTAAGGATCTGAAGGGTAAGAAGCCTGAAACCCAAATGTTTGCCATTACAATCTAATCTGTGGTCTTTAGTGATATGCCTGTATTCTGCAAGACAGACATAATACTATGCTACAAGGTACCAAAATGTAAAGCCAACATCTGCACAGTCTGCGCAAATATGTACAGTTGACAGGTGTGCCCCCCAACACACCCATGCTCCCACAGAAATGCAGTAACATTTATGATTGTACGGTAATGCAGCAGAGCACACATTCCCAGAGCTGTCCCAATCAACTTGATAACTTGCATGTCCACGATATGCAAGGGTCAATGAGCTATGTATATGCATGGTTAATACTGTCAGGATGTGGCCAGCACTTACTCCTGGCTGTCGTGTCTTGGTGGCCTAGGTACAGTACTGTGGTTGACAAGGTTCACGTTCCAAGAACTGCAGTGCCAACTATGTTGCATGTCAACTACACCTACGGTAGGAGTAGTACACACTGTCCAGACGTCAATATCCATTAATGTAGGAAAGCTGGACAGGTCAGTACACAGCTTGGAGTAACCTACACAGTGCCTAGCATACCTCTCAACTGTAGAGACTTTTTGCAGAATGTCCAGAGGTTTACATCATCTTTTTCTTCTATCATGAAATTGTGGTTTTCTGGCAAATCTTTGGCAAGTCACGAAAGACTAAAGTCAGAAAATAATGACAGATTGTAGTTTCAGACATCATACCCTTTAGAAAAATGCATGCTAATGCAAAATCTGTTATTGTATCACCTTTCTGGGTTTGTAAGGCCAGTACTTAAAAATGGTCCCTATATTTAGGCCTTTGTCCCCCAAATAGTTATGGCTTTGTCCAGATGTCTGACTCTAAGAAGTTGAGAGGTATGGTACCTAGTAGGATGGCAGGTACCTGAAGGTCAGTGTACTGCCAGGTTATAAAAGGCTGCTACCTTACTGTGTCAGCACTGACGTCACTGGCCAACATCCATACCCCTGGAATGACAGGTTGTCACAGAAGGAGCACAAGTATGCCTTGTATATCTGTTCTGCTTGTCCTAACTTTGCATTTGTCTGCCAACTATTTGCAAAACAAGGAAGGGTCATGTCAAAACATCAATGGCAGACAGTAGAGAAGCAGATGTCATACCCACTAGAGAAAGCTAGCAAATATCAAACTAGTCTCCCAACTGTCTATGTTTGGCAAAACAGTATTGACACCCTGTCCCCGTGTGTGGGCCTTTGTTTGACTGTCATATATGGGTCTATGCAGATGTCAGTCTGTGATAGTTTTACAGCTAGGCCAACATGTAGCCTCATAATAACATAGTAACACAAAACATTTGAGGACCACAGCAGATGTAGTGGTGCAATGATGGGCAACCTGCTAAACTGGTACAATCAGAGGTGTGAAGTCCATAACCCTGTGTGTGATGTTATGGCATATACCCCGCTCACACCAGAATTTCAAATATATAACAGCAGCCACTGTGGGCAAAGTCTGTGACTGGACTACAGAAGGACAAAGAGACACACATAAGGGGAAGCGGAACCACTGGCCAGACAAATAGAGAATGCGCACACCAGGACAAATTGTGCAGTAACATAGGTGCTCTGCAATGTATGGAGTCAGTAAACATCACCTCTAAATACAAAACACACACCCATGTAAGCAGAGATCCGCAAAAAAACAAAAACCAAAACAAAGGACACCTCAGAGGCAAAATACATGAGAACTCCACAAACCTACACACCACAGGCCATGCACAGTCCACACCAAGGTTTTGCAAATGCTAAGACCTTACCATACATGCAACATATTGCTCATAGAAGGCTCCACTGTGAGACAGACAGGTGAGCCTCTCACCAGACAGGACAAGGAGAAAGTCACGGTTACTTGTTTGTCAGGTGCTATAATCTGCTATATCACACATGCACTGAAGTCACCCCACAACAGGGACAGGTATCACTCTGGCCTGGCCCATGGCTGTGTGAACAATGTCAGATGTACCTCCCTGGACTATAGGAAGACAGACATGATTCAGCTTGCTGAATATGTGTCCCATGCAGGTATGTCCCTAGCCTTAAGCAGCATTCTGCTGTCACCCAGAATGATGGCCCAATACAAACAGAAAATGATTGTCAGTAACACTTGGCTCACTTACTGGTGTCATCCCAGGGGTATCCACTGCCTGGCAGCCTGTGAACATATGAGCGACAAAGCCCGGTGCTTTGCTAGAGATGGCCTGCATCTGTCTCACTTGGCTTTCAGGCCTCTGGCAAAAGCCCTTGCCTCCCCATAGTGCCTTTGTAGGTAAAACCATGGGGTCCATACTACAAACATAAAACACTCAACAAAATGCAAATAAAAGGCATGCTGCTAAACATTAGGAGTCGAAACAGGGAAATGCACTCATTGCAAGCAGCTGCAAACCTGGAAGATGGTGACATTTGTGCACCCACAGAAACCTGGCCCACAGTTGCGGAGAGAAACCCATCCGTACCTGATCACTTATCCTATCACACAGCCAGACCCCAAAATGTGGGCAGTAAAGCCAAAGGAGGTGAAGTATAAATATATAGACAGACACACACCTCCAGGTTGGTGAAACAGTCTGACACACGAGACACTCAAGTGCAGTTAGGGTTGCCACCTTTCGTTGTAGCTAAAACTGGAGTAAAGCCACACCCCTCATATCACCCGTAACTCCACCCACCCCACCCGTCTCCCGCCCATTTTGTGACACCACAATAAAATCACTGGGCGGGGAACACTCTCTTTTTCTGTTCCTGTTGCCTGTTTTCGGCTGATTTACTATGCTTTTCTGTAAAAAAGCATAGTAAATCAGCCGAATTACAAACTCCGATAGTCTGTTTCCTTTTTTGAAACAGAATACCAGAGTTTGTACAGTGTTTTCTGGACTACCGGAGAATCAGTTTGATTTTCGGATAGTCCAGAAAAAAAAAGGAGGGGTGGCAACCCTAAATGCAGACAATTGTTGACAAGACCCCTATGCAAATTATACGTAGCTACAGGCCAACATATCTGACTCAGGACACCCACCCCACATATCTGTCCCTCTACAAATCTATGAAGGTTTCACCTGTTACCCTGATCCTGGCTGACTTATATTACCTGACCATTGATTGGAAGTCCAACCATGCAAGAATAGAAATACTCAGAGATTCTTCCATCTTATCAATGCTACATCCTTAGGACAGCCACTTGATACCCCCACAAGATGTGATAACTATTTTGGACTTGGCGGTAATCAACATGATCAACCACTGTAGCACCCCTAAGATATCATCCTCCCTGGCAAGATCCGACAGAAAAGTAGTCATGTGTCAGTCATATCACCATCTCTCCTGACCCCCCTCTAGCCATAGTAAAAGGAAAATATCCCACAAGCTGATCACAACCATCAGAGGGATGGTATAAACAGCTGAACTGCCCCCCACCCAACTAGAGGAACAGGCAGCAACTTCCAAATGTACACAAAATTACTATGCCAGCATATATATATATATATATATATATATATATATATATATATATATATATATATATATATATATATAAAGAGATATATATATAAAGAGAGAGAGAGAGAGAGATGCATGGAATCAGGAATACCTGACAGGACAACATCACTGTCTGCAAGGGAGAGTAAACCTGTCTGCACACATCTGCAATAAAGGAACTATATCACAAAAGGATAACATTGCTGTCCAGGACTGAGAAGGAGCAGGTGCACAATTGGAAGTAATCACTCCTTAACCTGAACAAACAAATAAGAGCACCAGTGAAATCCACTAAAGGCAGCTCCAAGTCCAAATTGCCCACATCTAAGACAAACAATCCTAAGGCCTTCCTCACATATGTCTGCATTCCCAAAGGAAGCTCCCAGATCTGTGCAGAACTGGTGGTCAAGGACACCACATACACAAATGCTGTAGACATAACCAATCAACTGGCTGACAGATTAAACAAAAATGTTTCCCCCTTTGCCCCCCATCAGGAAAGCAGGACATCCCCAGTACCTGACCACCTAACCCTTATCACTAGGGAATAGGGCATCACTGCCCTCTCAAAGTCAAGAAGACAGCCTTCATGGGGACGGAATACATCCCGGGCTGCAACCTACATGAACCCAGGCATGAAATGGCAGCATCATTACGCATCCTACACACCCAAACCCTGAGTACTGTCTTTGTCACAGCCAAGCGGCGGGCAGCCACTATCATCCCTTTACACCAAGGTGGAGTGTTCGCCAATCCAGGAAATGAAAGACCCATCAGCCTAACTAGCCTTATCTGTAAGACCATGCAATGGATTATCATGGATCTCATTAACAGGGACATTGGCAAAAATCCAAATACATTACCCTACACAGTCTGCCATTCTTAAGGGAGGTATGTCAGTGAACTCTGGATGACTTCCCCGAGGCAGCCAACAAAGGCATGGATGAGGGAAAGATGGTGCGCTTCGGCTATCATGACCTGGCCAAAGCCTTACACACTATTCCTCACTTGGCCATAGTACATGAACTCTGTCAACTAGGCAGCAATCCATATGTTACCAGATGGGTAGCAAACTGGTTTATTGATAGAACCCACATAATCATAATAGGGGTAGCCAACTCAAACAGCACATCTGTAATGAATGGCATACCCCAGGGATTGGTCCGGGGGCCTGTGGTATACTGGATATACTTCCCTCAGGTGCAGGACAAAAACACTGGCCTATGGCTGACCAAGTTGGCAGATAACTGCAAGCTGGGAACAGTCATCAATGCCCAAAGTGATGTGGACATCCTACAACAGGGTCTTACCAAGACAAATGACTGATGCCAGAAACATGGCCTCAAGCTGAATGCCTGCAGATGCATCATCATCCCCTTTGGTGAAAGTGATGTCCCCACATAGTATCAAATTAACAACAATGTTCTACATACACAATCAGTAGTGAGGCATTTGGCCACCCAGGTTGATAGCAACCTGAAGTCTGAGCACCATGTTGCTGCCATTGTACAGAAAGCTTCATAGATGGGACAACTCAAACATAAGGGTATCCCATCCATGGACAAAGAGGTCATAAGATCCATGTATGCTAACCTTATGAGGCCATTTATTTTGTTCAACGCCCCCTTTGGCATGTACCTCACAAACCACATGCAGCAGCTGGAAAGACCACAGAGGTTCCTCACTGGGAGAATGCAGGACCTCAAACACCTACCCTACAAAGATAGACTAAAAGCACTGTCCCTCTACTCAGTTCTATACAGACAACACATAGGTGACCCCTGTCTTGCATACAAAGCAATCCAGAACCTGCCTTGATGGGACTGTTGCATATCTGGAAGTCAAGGCCCACTCGATCAACCTGTAGGCGCAGCATCAACCTGGTCTGTGATATCAATAGGGCTTCTTGGTGCAACAGGTATGTATCCCATATGCTCCCCCATCAGTGTAATACACTCCCTGTCCACATCAAGCCAACTGCCTCAATACCCCTACTGAAGTGCTCCCTGTATAAGTGCATGGGAAACAGAAAATACAGTCCTGTGATTCCACCTGTTTCCCTGCTGGACAGGGGCTCTGGGTGCTGACATGTCTTAACATGGGCCACACTCTCATCTGTGAGGGTTACAAAAAATTCAGGACCAATAAACTACTAACCTCATATCAACCTATCAACCAAACACAAATGTCTGTCAGTGGTTCACCACATTGCTCTATACTGCTCTGCCACTGACATACCTGAATAACACAGTGCTATATGGAATATACTACACATATAATGGACATCTCTGCTCAATAGAATGCACTCTGTACCCACACACATACCTCTCAACCTCTTACAGCAAGACATCTGGACAAGGTCAGAAATAAAAGTAGGACAAAGGCCCAATGATAGGGATGGGTTTTAAATATTGCTCTTACAAACTTAGAAAGTTGGTAGAATAACAGGTTTTGCATTAGCATGAATTGTGTGAAAGTTATGTAGTCTGAAACACAAATGTCTGTCATTATTTTCTAACATCAGTCTTTAATTATTTACCAATAACTTGCCAGAAAACCACAAGTTTATGAAAAATGAACAAAACAAAAGACAAACATCTGGACAATCTGCAAAAAACTGTACAACTGAGAGGTATGCCCACACCAGGATATGACTTTTCAAGTAACAAGAAAACCACACAAGCAGGAGATCTTAGACAGTATATCACCAAGGTGCTGGACTGTTTACACAGCTTCATCGGTCAATTGGCTGTAACCACACCTCTCGACTGGCCAGATTGGGCAAGAATGTCTATAGTTTGCCTCACAATATTGGTTTGTGCATCATACATCTTGTATTTCTCTGGTAAATCTCTGTGATGATATCAGGATTTCTTTAGTAGGTAATGACACAATACATTTCGGTGTCAGATGTCATATATGTCAGAAAATGTCTGCTAAAACAAACCCTGTACCTCTAGCAACTTCTTACATTAAGAAGAACAATAATTACAGTATTTCCCTATGTTTGGGCCATTGTCCCCCCATTTTGGCAGGCTATCTCCAGATATCTTGCACTAACAGGTTGAGAGGTATGGCTGTAGTACACAAAACCCTCGACCAGAGTACAACTATCTCTGGAATGGAGTCCCACTCTTAATATAGAAATTCATACTGGGCATGCTCCTACCCATAGGGAATTACAACCCATGTCAGAATCCACATCATTCTATACAACAGCATTGTGCATATATGTCTTTGCTTACAGATAGCTATGTACAACTTAACTGTCTCTGCACACACCCATCAGACAGGATTACTCTCAGCTAGCTGTAGGTGGCCCATATGTGATATATTTGCATCTGTTATGTCTGATACACAGATAAATATATATATATATATATATATATATATATATATATATATATATATATATGCAACATACAACAATATGTCAAGCATACACACACATAGACATGGGGAAGAGAGAGAGACACAGACATTGATAGAGAGAGAAAGGCAGACAGGGAGACACACACACAGAGTGAGTCATACACAGGGATACCCTAAATGGCATAGAGTGATGTCCTGTTGTGGATACTTACATATCGGTTGTAACCAGTCGCACGTGCCAGCATGAAGGTGTGCTCCACTATGTAATAGTACTGAGGTGGGGTTTGTAATATCACATCACCGGCCTTTGTGTGTGTGTGTGTGTGTGTGTGTGTGTGTGTGTGTGTGTGTGTGTGTGTGTGTGTGTCTCTCTGTGTGTGTGTGTGTGTGTGTGTGTGTGTGTGTGTGTGTGTGTGTGTGTGTGTGTGTGTGTGTGTGTGTGTGTGTGTTTGTGTCTGTAGGTTTAAGTATTAAGAGGCCTTTCCCACTCAGTACAACTCCCATTGCCCTACTTTACAAGATCTGCTGATGGTATTCACCTTAGAAGTACTTTGGACACTTGTCAGCCCTATAAGCTCTGTGGTCCTTATAATAACTGTGTAACACTATCGTACAAATAACTAGATAGGTAGGGGTTCTAATCTTGATTCTAGCAAATGTAAGTGTGTGTGTGTTTGTTTGTTTACAGGTGAATGAGTTTTAGCCCATTCTCTCCCAGTGCCCTACTTTAACAGTCCTTCTGATGTCCTTCACCTTAGAAGCACCTTTTGACAGCCCTCTAAGCTCTGTGGCACATGGAATAACTATGTAATAGTACAGTACAAACACCTAGATAGGCAGCGGTTCTACACTCAGTTCTGACAAGTGTGTGTATGTTTGTAGGATAAAGTATTTTGAGGACTTTCCCACCCACAACACTTCCCAGTGCCCTACTCTACAAGGGCTGTTGATGTCATTCACCTTATAAGTGCTTTTGGACAACCTTCAGTCCTATAAACTTTGTGACGTTTGCAATAACTATGTAACAGTATAGTACAAGTAACTGGACAGGTAGGGATTCTACTCCCAGTTCTGCCAAGTGTGTGTGTGTGTGTGTGTGTGTGTGTGTGTGTGTGTGTGTGTGTGTGTGTGTGTGTGTGTGTGTGTGTGTCTGGAGGGCTGGTGTTCAATTGGGCCATGCAAAGGAGGTGTGTGTGTCTGGTGCTGACCTGCCTGTGATAGAGATGTGTGAGTGTTTGTATGCACACAGTCAAGCCATGTGGTTGCCCTACACAGGGGCAAGTTGGACAGCAGTGGACTATACATGGCAGGATGTAGAGTTCACAGTCTCCCGCCAGGGCACGTGAACTGGTTCTGCCAGGAGTCACACTGGCACCCCCAGGCCCAAGAACAGATGCAGTACTACTCCCTGATGGTGACTGCTGTCTGCTGGATCTGTGTCCCTGACAGGACCGGCCAGAACCATGTGCCCATGGTCTACTCCAGTGTAGTGTGGATAGCACCCTCCCTTCGGTAGTGCTGGTGGTATTGCCACAATGGGAGTGTGAATGTGCATGGCCACATGGGCTCTCAGCTGATCTTGTCACTGACCTATGTCCACGTGGCCGATGCTGTAATCCCACCACATGCTCAAGCACAGACATTGCATGGTCAAGCAATGACAATGTCTCAACTCACTGTCTATCCACATCATCAGCAAAATGCCGTACGGCATCACCAGTGTCATGGAGATCATCACTCATGGCAGGAAATGCTGAATTCATGACCCGGAGCATCTGTCTGGTGTTGCGGTCTGTATGTGCCTGTGCCTCCAGTCTCCATGACAGACTGAAACATGCATGTGGTGACACCTGCTGTGACACTTGCGACAGGGGCTTGATGGGCAGCAGTCCTCCCACAAGCAGTTCTGTCCATCTGCCTGTGTGGGACCTCACCTGCTCTCTGGCTATGGCTAGTGTCTACTCTCACACTTGCCATAGTCATCACATTACCCTGTTCCATGCCACCACCCTCCAACTGTCCATTGCCTGTGGCTGCTGGGGACTGGGTATGTGTGGGTATACTGACTGTGTGCGGGACATTGCGGGTGGAAGTGGGATATCAATCAATGGCACAGATTCAGCCCCCGACAATCCCACCTGTGCCTCACTATGACGATCATCATCGTCAGAGTCTGCTAAGGCACTGACATCAGGTTGTGAGTGTGGAAAGACACCTATCCCCCTGTTCACCTGTGAGGGGAAGACAACATATGTAAATTAATACTCTGCAGTATAATGTTTGCTGACACACACACACACACACACACACACACACACACACACACACACACACACACACACACACACACACACACAGGCACACACACACACACACACACAAACACACACAGGTGAAGTGGCACAAAGGCATTATACAGACCACACAGTCTCTGAATGATGACATTCGTGACACACAATCAGACCACAACATATACACTCTGGACAGGCCCTCAACAACATACAGTGCAACTATGTCCACTTAATGTTGCTACTAATCTATCCCTCTGAGATATGTCAGGAATGGTAGTATCTGATGGACTTTCACCTAACATACACTGCACCCATGTACAGAAAACTGACGTACCCTGTATAGCACAGTGGCAACATCTTCAAAAACATACTTGCCAATATGTTACAGCTCTTGTGAATAGGCCCCTGTGATGACCACAGTTATGTACTGCAGCTAACCCCACCACAAGTGAACATGCACATACTGCAATTTGGCTAAGAGTAACAGTTGTGTGCATGGAAAAATGCAAGCCCTTAATATGGCTAGGGTATTGGTGGGCCACAACAAGACATTTCCATACTCACCGGCTTCAAGCTGCTGTTCCCTAGACAGACCAGAGGGACCTATGTAGTTGTGGGGGAGAGGTATTGTCAGCAGACTCACATGTGGCATTGGTAGAGGAAAATGATGAATTTCTGAGCATGTACAGTACAAGCTCTGATACTGCACAATTTGCTGTCATTCACTACAGATGTGCAATTGTGTGCATTACAAAACCCCACCCACAAATGCAGTTTGACCTGGCATATGCTTCTAGATACTCCAAGGATGCCAGTATGAATGATACAGTAAAGAAGTGATATCCACCGGGGCCTTACCTGGATGCTTCTTGCCTGTTGTTGTCTGGGTGCCACCCACTTCTGTGACAGAAATGTGGATGGTTTCCTGGGGGTGTGTTGGCTGCCCAAAGGTTGGCGAGGAACTCCTCTGTAGGTGTCAGTGAGGCCTGAATTGCAGGAACCCCACCTGTGGCTGTACTGTCCCTGCCCATGATGACCTAGATTGTTGATGGTTTCCAGTAGGTCATTCCACAGGGTGGTGTATTCTTGCTGCTGCTGTGTGCTCCTGCTGAACAGTACTGCATGATGCAGTCTTAAGGCTTCTATTATTGCTACAGTCTCATCTTCCAAAAAGGGTGGTAATCACTGTTGCAGCATTGCACCTGAAAGACATGAAGAGGGAAACACATCACAGGACATCATACATTGGGCACCATTATGTACAGATCCTGCACATCTATGTCTGCTAGCACTATCCACCACTAACACCCACATCACACCCCTGCCATCTATCAGCACAGTATGTGTGTGGGTAGTCTCACCATACTGGCATTGCAGCATGCATTGCACTCCTGATCCTGATGTTTCATGTTCCCTCCAATGAGGACTATTAATGTACATAATCTTCCATGCATCATTCACATCAGACAGCACATGCAGCAGCTGGGGACATCACAGAGGTACCCTACCAGGGCATAGCAGCCCATCAGACATCTTATGTACACCTATAGTCCATGAGGCCAACCCTCTACCCAGTGTCATACATGTCCCTCAAGAATTCTCTCACTTTTGCATACCAGGCAATCACACACTCCACATTGCTGGGACTGCTGCATGAGTGCAGGTCATGTTCCACTCTGTTAAAACACACACACACACACACACACACACACACACACACACACACACACACACACACACACACACACACTCCTGGTAAAGTCTGGCATAACTTTGCTACCTATGGGCCCTTCATCCCAGACTTTAAGATAGTTCTAACTGTCACAATCCATCTCTTTAACAGCTACAGTAAAGCCCTCAAGAAAGGGTGACAAATCCTACTGTGTGATGAGTCAATTAGCAAAATGGTAAGTATGACCAAGACCATGGCTATTGGAGTGAGCTATACAGTGTCACCAAGTGCATATGCAAGTACTCTAAGAGCTGACGTACTGCTATACAGACCAGACACAATGACAAGGTTTAATGATATGTGATACCAACCAATAAAGGAACATGAGAATACTCTATCAATGCAGTAACTACACAGTTCAGACTCATAGGGATTCATTTAAGACAACATTGCAGGACAGTCTGCAATACATACAGGAAACATGTAAAGTTATAGGTGTATAGGTTCAAACGATGATACTAGGCTATTGGCCCAGCTGCCTCATAAGCCTAGCCCAGATTTCTGCCCATGTCCTTTCAAAGTCAACACCTGTTACCCCTGTCCAGCTGGGACACAGGCGGGATCTCAGGGGTGTCTTTTCTGTTTCCCATGCAGTCGTCCGGCTTCTTCTTAAAGAGGGCTATAGAGGTACTCTGCTAGACATGGGTAGGGAGTGTATTTAGGTTCATAGGTAGGTATTGGGCTATCTGCCCGAAAGCATATATTAGCCCAGCCACATTGTGCGGTATTCACCGCCCCTTTGGTTAGTTCCCTAGGCCCTTGATCTAGCAGCTAGTACCCTTGGCCCCTATCTAGTAGAGCTGTTGGTATGATCCCTGGTGTGAACGTTCTGTTACCCATCCACTTGTCTAGGTTCCTCTTGAAGAGTGATAGTGAGGGGCTCTGTCTTATGTAGATCAGGACCTTGTTCCATAGCAAGGGAAGTCTTTGTGAAGAGAATCTATCCCTCCAGCATGTTCTATTCATTTTTGTGCTGAAGTTTATATCCTTAGAGTGCGTAGCTCGAGTAGATTTGGTTTTGCTAAGATGGAGCATGTTCAACAGTTCTGGGTTGGACATGGCTTTGTATGTTAGACAGAGATCGCCTCTGAGAAGGCGGTATGCAACAGAGAAAAGCCTTAGTTTTTTCAGTCGTGCTGCATAGGGCAACTGCTTGAGGCCAGTAATCCTCTTAGTGAGGTACCTCTGTGGTCTCTCCAGCTGCTGGAGATGCCTAGCCAGGTATATTCTAATTGCTGCATTGTACTCAATAATGGGTCTGATGAAGGAAGAGTAGAGGGGCACCATTACATCCTTAGATCTTGATGCGAACCCTTTTGTAATCAGATGGGTCACATAGAAGGATTTTCTAACCACCTTGGCAACATGGTTATCAAAGGAAAGCTGACTATCTACTTGGGTCCCTAGATCCCTTATTACTTCTTCAGATTTCAGGGGGTTACCTCGTATGTGGTAGTTCGCTGGTATTCTGTTTTTTCCAAAGGGGATTACTACGCATTTTTTAGCATTTAGCTTGAGACCATGGCTTTGACACCATGCATCAGTCTCATTAAGGCCCTTCTGGAGGATATCCATGTCAGTCGGAGACTCTATTATAGCACCCAGTTTGTAGTCGTCCGCACAGTTGGTCAGCCACAGCCCTTCAGTGATTGCCTGTACTTCTGAGAAGTGTATGCCAAACAGGAGGGGCCCCAGAACAGAGCCCTGAGGCACACTGCTCATTACTGGTCTGGATTTGGACATAGATCCCGCTACTCTTACTTTGTGGGATCTGTCTGAGAGCCAGTTTGCAATCCATCTTGTGATGTAAGGGTTTATGCCTAGGTTGGTGAGTTTATCAATAATACCCGAATGGGGAATGGTGTCAAATGCTTTAGCAAGGTCAAGGTAAGCTGTGTGTACCTCCTTTCCCTTATCTATAGCCTGAGCAACTGTCTCAAAGAAGTCCACCAGGTTCAGGAGGCATGATCTGCCCTTGATGAAGCCGAACTGTGTGGGGTCAAGTGTTTGGAGGTTCCCAATCTCTCCATTTATGAGTTCCATAATGATTCGCTCCATTGCCTTACAGATGAGACTGGTCAGGCTTATTGGTCGGTAGTTCCCAGGGTCGGTTGTGGGCCCACCCTTGTGCAGCAGAACCACCGTTGCTGTGCGTCATTCTATGGGCACATATCCTGTCAAGAGGCTGAGACTGAACAGGGTGTTCAGATGCGGGGTTAATTCATTTTGGAGTTCGCATATTACACAGCCTGGGACACCATCTGGTCCCATGGAGGCAGTGTTTTTAGCTTTAGAAAGAGCCTTATTAACCAACGTATCAGTAATAATTGGGGTTACACAATCCGCTGGAATAGTAATAGGCCCTGTAGGTGGTGGTGGTGGGGGATTTGCACTGAACCTGTCAGCCAAGATGTTGGCAATGTCAGTGGGGTCAGTGTATTTTGTTCCATTTTGTACTAGCTCAGAACAGACCTGAGCGTTGCCATTTAGGTTTTTGACATAACCATAGAAGGCCTTATGGTTACCCTTGTCATCCTTGGCAACTTTCTTTTCGAAATTGGCTTTAGTTGACTTGATGAGGGCCCTCAATTTCTTACTAATGCTGATCAGGGATGATTTTTCTACTTGAGATTTGGCCTTTTTTTGTATAAGTCTCCTCCTTTTATTGTATAGTTTGCTTATGGCCGGGGTCCACCAGACTGGTTTCTTCTTGCTTGAGGAAGGAGTCTTGGTTTTATTTGAGATAGCATGGTCCATGCAATCCTGAAGATGTATATAAAGTGCCTTGGTGTAGGATTCTGCATCCTGGATATCATTATCCTTCTGCAAGGGAATAGTGAAGCTTTCCACTTCTGATGCAAGTGGTTTGAAGTTTGCTTTGGAAAGGTTTTTTACGATGGTGTCTTTGACTGGGGTAGGTGGAGGGGTGAGGATGTCCAGGGTTATCAGTTTGTGGTCTGATCTGACCAGTGAGGGAGTGATAACGGGTGTGGTACAATGGGCTCCCATATTTGTGATGACAAAATCCAATATGTTGTCCCCTCTAGTGGGAGAACATACCAGTTGTTCAAGGGCATTTGAATTTATAAATTCTATGAACGCCTGGGCATAGGAGTTAGAATTTTGGTAGTTCACTCAGTCTATACTAGGGTAGTTGAAATCACCCAAAATTATGGTGTTGGGTAGGACCTTTATATTTTCCAATGCCTTAAGGAATGCTGAGTGAGCATTTCGGGACATGGTGGGCAATCTATAACAGGCTATGACTTGAAATGTGGTTTTGCCTGCTGATAGTTGTGCATGGATGATCTCTGAGGCATCATGCTGTGCCACTAACCTGGAGATGTGGGTATCCTTGATGAATATGGATACACCTCCGCCCTTTGCACTGCAATCCGGTAACTGAGGCCGGAAGGTATGATATGAATTGCAACCTGGTAGTGCTGGGGTGCTCCCTGGAGCCTTGAACCAGGTTTTCATCACTGCACAAACTTCAATTTTCTACAGACTGAGGAGTGCCTTGAGTGCGTGCATTTTGAGGTTGAGACTTCTGGCGTTGAGTAGCATTATCCTTAGTTTTTGGTTACCTGTGCTGGTTATGGTGGTTGGTTTGTCCTTTGAGCCTTGCCTAAAAAGGGCACTATGGGGAAGGCAAGAGCCTTGGCCAGTATTCGAAAGCCTAGGCGTGACAGGTGCAAACCATCTCTGGCGAAACAGCGAGACTTGTCTATCATGTCATCCCAGGCAGACAGACACTGGATCCCCTTAGAATGACACCAGAAGCTTAGCCAATTGTTGAAACTGATCATTTTGTCTTTGTATTGTGATATCATTCTAGGTGAAGGTAGTATGCTACTCAAGGTCAGGGTCATACCAGCTTGGGCTACATGATCAGAGAGCTCCTCAATGTCTCTTTTCATGTAGTCCAGGGAGGTACATCTTAGATCATTCACACCAACATGTGCAATGACAGCATCATACTTGTACTTGTGCTGGAGTGACCTAAGCTGACAGTAACCTTCTCCTTGTTCAGCCTGGTGAGTGGAACATCTGTGTGCCTTACTATACAGTCTCCTATTACTAGTGTGTTGGGTATGGTGTTTTGCCTTAGGGGCTGTCGTGAGGCACACTGCTGAGGTGAATTATGTGTTTTCTGGCTTGTGCTTGGAGGTGCAGGTTGCTTGCATGTCTGCTTTGGAGGGCACTTTCTTTTTCAGATTGGTACCTATTGCCTCCGAATATGTTTTGTTGTATTTATGTGTAGGTTTTGCCGGTGCTTGTTTTGTAGATCCATGTGTGACTGGTGGTGTGATGCTACTGTGTCTCTTCTCTTGACTGTTACAGTCATGGGTTAAGAGCGCTTAGCCTCCAGTCTGGCTGTGTATTTGCATCTCTCACAAGTGTTTGTGTCTAGAGGTAAGAGGAGAGGGTTGTCTGTATACATGAGGCAGTTGTGACATTGTCTTAGGATGCCCAATTCCACCAGATGAACTGGTGGAATTTTGCAGACAGTGTACTGTTTGGGGCACAAATCTATCCCACCAAGTACTATTCATGTCACAGACCAGGTGAGGGCCTTGCATGTGGGTTGCATGAGTGGGGTTTGTCTTACAGATATGCAGAAACTCCATCAAGGCTGGTTTGGAAATGGCCTTGTATGCCAGACATAGGTTGCCTATGATCAGTCTTTATGAGATGGAGTAGAGGGACAGGGCTTTCAGCCTATCTGTATAGGATAGGTGTTGCAGAATTAGAAGTTATGTACTTACCATAACGTTCCATCTGAGAAGGTAAACTTCATTTGTCAGCAACCTATGGATTATCGGATCCATATTGGATCAGAGCCGGCAGCTTCCAACAGCTAAGATCTGAGCTCCAAGGTCCTCCCCCTTGCTCATAATCCCCTGCTATCCCTTCCTGACCTCAGATCGAGTTTGCCTATCCATAGACCATACGATACCAAGAACCATCTCCCTACTCTAACCTGGAACAATCTGCCATGACAGCAGGAGTCTTTTGAACATCCATATAGGCTAAGGGGATGGAGGGAGGGACGGTTGCTGACAAATGAAGTTTACCTACTCAGATGGAACGTTATGGTAAGTACATAACTTCTAAATCTGAAGTAGTTAACTTCATTTGTCCATCAACCTATGGGACAGAGTTCCCAGCTACCTGATTCTTGGGAGGTCTTCATGGAAGGATGTTCTGGAGCACTGCAGAGCCAAAGGATGCTCTCCCTCTGGAGACAATATCCAATTTGTAATGATTTATAAATGTATGAGATGAAGCCCAAGTGGCTGCTGAACAAATGTCATCCAATGACACCCTAGATCGAAAGGCCGCAGAGGTAGAGATTGATCGAGTAGAATGGGCATGGACTCCTTGAGGTGCAGGCCGGCCCGAACTCTCATATGCCAAAAGAATACATTGGGAAATCCATCTGGACAATGTGACTTTTGAGGCAGGTTTTCCCAAGGATGGCTTAGCAAAGGATACAAAAAGTTGGTCAGATTTCCTGTGGTCAGCTGTCCTGTGCAAATAGAATCTTAGTTGCCTATGTACGTCTAGCGAGTGCAACTTGTATTCACCTTTGTTTTGGTAATTTGCGAAGAAGACTGGCAAATTAACTGACTGGTTGATATTAGACTCCAATGCAATTTTGGGCAGGAAGGAAGGTTTGGTCCTGAGTGAGACTCTATCTTTGTGGAAAACCAAATACAGTGGTTTGGCGCAAAGGGCTTGAAGCTCCGTGACCCTTCTGGCCGAAGTAATGCAACAAGAAAAGCTGTCTTCCAAGATAAGTATTTCAGATCCACCGAAGTTGCAGGCTCAAAGGGAGGAGCTGTTAGAGACTGAAGTACAAGAGTTAAATCCCAAGGAGGGACTGCATCTTTTACCGGAGGTCTTAGTAAGAAGGTGCCTTTTAGGAAGGTCTTACATAATTTGGACGACATCAGAGGGCCGAGATCATTGCCAACATGATAATGAGAGATTGCAGCCAACTGGACTTTGAACGTAGAAGAGCTAGCACCTTGGTTGAATAACCCTGACAGAAAATCTAATACTGCTGGCAACAGAGCTGTAAAGGGATCTAAGTTCCGATGCTCTGCCCAAACAGAAAAATGCTTCCATTTGCTATTATAGATTCTTCTAGTAGATGGCTTGTGAGCGGCTACTAGAACAGCCTGACAGGGGACGAGATACCGGGAGTCCTAGCTATCACTGGAACTGGATCAACCAAGCTGCGAGCTTGAGGTTGTCCAGGTTTGGGGTTGACAGGCCTGACAGATGAGAGATCAGATGCGGGATGGGATCTAGAATCCATGGGGGATTCACTAGATGAGACCATAGATAAGGGAACCAAACTTGACGAGGCCAGAATGGGGCAATAAGGATTATTCTGCTCCCCAACCATCTGGCTTTCTGTAAAAACTTTAGCATCAGGGGCAGAGGAGGGTAAGCATACAGTAGACCGGGTGGCCAAGCATGCACCAGAGCATCTCGGGGGATTCCCCGGGTGGGGGAATTAGAGCGAAGTAGTCGCTGCACTTTGCGTTCGAAGGAGAGGTGAAAAGATCGCAATGAGGTTGACCCCATTTGGAGAAGATTTGCTTCGCTACTTTCAGATTCAGGACCACTCGTATGGTGACAGGATGGATCGACTCAGTCTGTCTGCCAAAATGTTGAACCGTCCCAGAATGTGGGTCGCTATGAGAAAGCGGTTGGTGGACGTAGTCCATTCCCACACTCTCATGGCCTCCCAACAAAGTGGATAGGACCTGGTTCCCCCTTGTTTGTTGATATACCAGACGACCGACATGTTGTCTGTCTGGATCGCAATTGTCCCCAAGGGAAGAAGGCTTTGAAGTGCTTGCAACGCCAAAAGCACCGCTCTCATCTCTAGCACATTGATATGCAATAAGGTCTCCGAATGGTCCCACGTGCCTTGGACGGTCCTGCCCAAGCAGTGCCCCCCCACCCAAGGCGAGAGGCGTCTGTGGTCACCATGGCTAGAGGAGGGGGCGCAGAGAAGGGGTGCCCCCTCTGGAGGTCTGGGGACTGGAGCTACCATAAGAGGGCTTTCTTGCACACCCTGCTGATAGGAACGGGAAAGCTGAGGGGATGTAGCAGCAAGGACCACTGGACTTGTAAGGTCCATTGAAGAACTCTCATGTTCAAGCGCGCCATGGGTAGTAAGTTGATGGTTGCTGCCATCGAGCCTAGAGCCCTCAGGACCAATTCCGCAGGGGGAGCTGGGGATTGTAGAAGGGCCAGTACATGGAGTTTCAGAGTTTGTAGCCGGTCCGGAGTCAAGAAGGCTAGAAGCTGGTTTGTGTGCAATCTGGCTCCGATGAAATCTAGGATTTGAGTCAGAAGAAGGGAAGATTTCCCGATGTTGATCGTGATCCCCAGCTGGGGAGCTAGTCGGAGAAAGTAATCCCTGGCCGTGCAAAATAGATACCTGGTGGGGGCGGTCAGGAGCCAGTCGTCCAGGTACGGAAAGACCTTTATTCCCTGGAGTCTCAGGTGGGCCGCTACAACAGTTAACACTTTGGTGAACACCCTGGGCATTGTGGTGAGACCAAAGGGAAGGACCCTGAATTGGTAGTGGCTGGCTCCCAGCCAGAAGCAGAGAAACCTCCTGGATCGTCTGTCCATCAGAATGTCGTAGTACGTGTCCTTGAGGTCTATATAGCACATCCAGTCGTTCTCCTGCAGAAGGGGGAGAATGGATTGAAGTGTGACCATCCGGAACTTTTTTTTGGCTACTGACAGGTTCAGGAAGGACAGGTCGAGGATTGGTCTCAAGTCCCCCGTCTTTTTTGGCACCAAGAAGAACCTAGAGTAGAAGCCTGATCCGGACTGGTCTGGGTGGACGTGCTGGATTGCTCTTTTTTCTAACAGCCGGAGTATTTCCTCGGCTGCCGCCTCCCTCTGATTGGGTGGGACATCGGGGAGGTTTTGGGAACTGAGAGGGGAATTAAGAAAGGGGATTTTGTAGCCTTTGGATATGATCTGAAGCACCTAGCGATCCGTTGTAATGGACTCCCAAGCTGCCAGGTGCCTCGAGAAATGCCCCCGACTGCCTCCAGAGTGGAGCAGTCGGGTAACCCCTCAGGTTTGCTGCGTGGGCTGATCAGAGAAAGGTTCAGGCCCCCTCTGCCTCTAGGGCGGCGTCCACCCTGTCCTCCTCTGCCTCTGAAGGATGAGGGGTCCGGAGCGAAACAGGACTGTTGAGACTACCGGAACCACATCTTCTTCTGTCCCTTTTGGTGCCTGGAGAAGGACCTCTGGGGAGCAGAGAAGCAGACTCCGACAGCAGACGTCTTCCTGTCTTTTTTGCTCTGGACCAATGCATCGCGTACAGTCTTGCTGAAAAGGGCAGAACCATCAAATGGGACATTAGTAAACGACGCCTTAAAGGGTTCTGCGAAATCAAGTGCCGGAGCCACGCCTGTCGCCATAGGACAACGCCCGCTCCGCTAGCTCTAGCGGCTCCTTCTGTGGCATGGGATAGTAACCGCATAGAGGTAGTAGAGATAGATTTGAGAGTGGCCATTCGGGTGGAGTACACTTTCTTGTCCTCCGTCTTCATGGACTCTGGGGTGACCCAGTGTATTCTTTGATAAGATCCCGCTGGAGCCACATCACGTGTGCCATATAATTCAGCGACCTCACAGAGAAGATGGCTGAAGCAAACACCCTCTTCCCCAGACAGTCCATCGTCCGAGACTCCTTGTCTGGAGGCTGGACCGAGGAACTCTCCTGGGCCAGTTCCCTTTTGGTGGCAGCCGCCACCAACATGGCATCTACTTGGGCTCCCTTGCTCCAACATGACCTGTCCGAAGGGGGGCTAAGAATTTTGTCCGGCCTCTTTGGAATGGGCTCCACAGCATCCGGTTCCTTCCATGCCCTGGTAGTAATCAGGTCTACCAGGGGATCGGCGGGAGGGGACACCCAAGAGATAGACGGGCCTGCTTCAAATGCCTCCAGAAACACAGACTCATCACAGGAAGGTTTTGGGGCAGACCACCCCCCCCTGATCCAAAGCATCTCCATAATGTCTCCAAAGGAGACGTCTTCGGGGGTGACCTTGGGGAACTTTCCCCTTCCTCCAAGTCTGTGTTCTCTGTCAAGGACTCAGGGGAGTCCAAGTGCCTCCTCTTGCACTTGAGTTTGTGAGGGACATCCTCGGGGGGGCTGTCCGAAGAGGCCTCACCAACCACATCCTGTTCCAGCAAGGGAGGCAGGAGCACTCCCATCTACAGCTGGGCCTGGAGAAACCTACGCATCATCCGGTCCAAGTCTGCGTCAGATATACTGCGGGTAGACCTTGAGGAGGCCACCGAGGCGGGCCGGGAGTGCCGCCTCGATGACCTCGAAGGTGACCGGGTCTCCTCCTCCTCTGGCCCCGGTGAGAAGCGGGGGGATCGGAGCCGGGAAGGAGAAGACTCGGAGGCCCTGTGAGAAGAAACCCGTTTGGCTGGCGGGGCCGATGCAGAAGCTTCGGCCCGCCGCTTGTGGTGCTTTTCCCGGCGTTTCTCCTTTCTGGCTTCCCTCTCCTCCTGGCCCGAGGTGGGAGGTTGAGTCCCAGCCAGGGGAAGGGGAATAGCAGGTGGCACTGCCACAGCTGCGGCAGGTGCCACGGAGGGACCGGAGGATGAAGCCAGGTCTGGGGGTAGAAGTCCCACCAGAATCAGCTTTGACCTCCAGTCCTTAAGGGCCCTGGGGTTGAATGCTGCGCAAATAGTGCAGCCGGAGGAAAGGTGTTCAACCCCAAGGCATAAAACGCACCAAGTTTGGCCATCCGCTGGGGACAGCTTATGGCCACACTCGGTACACTTTGAGAAAAATGTTTTGGGTGCCTCTGCCATACCTATCAAAGAAAAACAACACACTCGCTAGGCCCCAAAACCACACACACTAATGCAAACACAGGGGGGAGGAAAAAATACAAAACATTAGATCAATAAAGCCTTAACACTACTGGGAGTCTACTTAACACACACATACAAAATTTGTGATTAGGCTAAGAAAAAAGAAAGATTTTTCTCACAAATCCACAGATACCACACCTGGAAGCTCAATCAAGCTGCTGAAGAGAACCGCAGCAAACTAGATCTCAGGTCAGGAAGGGATAGCAGGGGATTATGGGCAAGGGGAGGAGCTTGGAGCTCGAATCTTAGCTGTTGGAAGCTGCCGGCTCAGATCCGATATGGACAAATGAAGTTAACTACTTCAGATCCTGGATTTTCCTGGTCAGGAACCTCTGTGGTCTCTGCAACTGCTGCATGTGCTTGTCAAGGTACATGCCAAAGGAGCCACTGTACTCTGTAATGGGTCTGATAAGGGTAGAGTACAGATATGTTATGGCCTCCGAGTTCCTGGATGACATACCCTTATTTGTGAGGTGGGCCATGCAGACAGCCTTCCATACAATGGTGCGAATGTGGTGGGAAGCTGTCAGGTTGCTATCAACCATGGTGCACAAGTCGCTTTACACCTGATAGCATGCTCAGTACATTGTTATTACTGCCATAACTAGTGTGGATGACATCTACCACAACAGGAATAATGATGCATTCCCTGGCATTCAGTTTGAGGCAATGCGTCTGGCACCAGTCATTAATTTGCGTTAGGGCCTCTTGGAGGATGTTCACATCAGTAGGGGAATGTAAGACAGTGGCCAGCTTCCAGTCATCTGTAAACCTGGTCAGCCACAGACCACTGGTTTGGTCCTGAACCTCAGAAATGTATATCTGAAATGGTAGAGGCCCCCCAGACCAATCCTTGGGGTACACCACTTTTTAAGGGTCTACTACTAGAGTTGGCTTCCATTACTTTGACTGAGTGGGTACTATCATTGAGCCAGTTAGCTACCCATCTGGTAACGTACAGGTTGATGCCTAAAGGCTTATGAATTATGGCCGACTGGGGATTATTGTCAGAGGCTCTGTCTAGGTGAAGGTAGGCAGTGTGCATCATCTTTCCCTCGTCCATGTGTTTGTTGACCGCTTCAAAGAAATTAACCAGTTTTAACAGGCCTGATCTCCCTTTGACATTACCAAACTGTGTGGGCTCAAGTATTTTGAGGTTGCCAATGTCCCTGTTCACAAGGTCCTTGATAATGACTTCCATGCCCTTGCAGATCACACTACTTAGCCTGATGTGCATATGATTGGCTGGGTCAGTGGATGCTCCACCTTTGTTTAGAGGGATCAAGTGGCTGTCCTCCATGCAGATGGGATGACACTGGTGCTAAGGCTTTGGCTGACTACAATGTGCAATGGAGTTGACAGCTCATGCCTGTGTTCATGTAGGATGCAGTCAGGGATGGTATCAGGCCCCATGGAGACTCCAGTTTGTTGCCCTTGAGAGGGCATTATGGACCTGCTCCCTGATGATGAGGGGTGTGGGGGCAGGTGCTGCGCATTCCACTGTTTACTGATGGGGACAGGGTGGTGAGGTTTTCATTTAAACTGTCTGCAGCAGGTTGGCGATATCTATGGCATATGTGTATATGGTGTTATTGATCACCACTACAGAGCAGATTGGGGTGTTGCCACTGAGATTGCAGACATATGAAGAAGGCCTTGTGACTGGCCTTGTTTGATGTGTCCAATTTGCACTCAAAGTTAGCCTTAGGGTAATTCATCTGTGACCTTATTTGCTTGTTCAGACAAAGGTGAGATTGCTTCCAATTTGGCACCTGCTCCTTCATGGCCCTGTACAACCAATATGTCCACCTATTATGGGGTTTGTGTATTGCTGCTATCCACCACAGAGGTTTACTCTATCTTGGGGGATGTGATTTTGCCCAGTCAGGTATTTCTGAGTTCCTTCATGACCATGCACAGCAAATATTTCCACCTATTATGGAGTTTCTGCATTGCTGCTGTCCACCACAGATGTTTAATCTACCTTGAGGAAGATGATTTTGTCCTGTCAGGTATTGCTGAGTCCATACAGATATGTAGGTGCTCATATAGTATTGTGGTGCAGGCTTGGACATTATTCCTAAATTCCAACTGATGGGATGGTGGCTGTGAAGCTATTTATATCTGCTCTGAGGAGATTTATTGGCAGTTTTGGAAAGGTGTTGTTTGTTTGACCCTGTCAGCGGGTGTGGCAGGGGAGACGGTGACCTCAAAAGTAATGGCTTTATGGTTAGAGCTTACCAAGGAAAATGACACTGTAGGAGTATTACAGTGGCAACTCATGTTGGTTATGACCAGGTACAGGATATTTCCACCTATTGTAGGGGTGTTGACCAGCTGATCCAATGCACTGGCATTGACAAAGCCAAGGAATCTCTCTGCATTCATGCTGGGGTAGAATAGGTCAGACATCCTTTGGCTGGGTAGTTAAAGTCACCCAGGATCAGGGTAGAGGTTTGAATCTTGACAGATTCAAGTAATTTCAGATAGGTGTAGTGGGTGTCCTGAGTCATGTTTTGGGGTCTATAGCTATCTATGATTTGAATAGGTGTTTTGTCAACAGTTAACTGCACTTGGTATGTATCTTGTGCATCACACTGTTTAACCAGCCTGGAGGTATGTATGTGTATGACAACATTTAAAACTCCACCTCCTTTGGCTTTGCAGCCCACCATTTGGGGTCTGAAAGTATGGTAGGATGAGTAACCTGGCAAGGTTAATGTGGTCTCCACAGCTTCAAACCAAGTTTCAGTGAATGCACAAATGTCAGCATCCTCCAGGACAAGGAACGCTTGCAATGACTTTAGTTTCATGCTAAGACTCCTAGCATTTAGCAGCATTACCTTTACATTTCGTTTATAATAAGATTTCATGCTGGTAATTTTCTGCTCATAACTTTGCCTACAAAAGGCACTATGGGGAAGGCAAGTGCCTTTGCCAGAGACCTAAAGCCCAGGGGAAACTAATAAAGACCATTTCTGGCAATGCATTGTAGTCTGTCAATCATGTACTGTCATGTAACTGAGACAGCAAGGATTCTAGGTTCGTAATGTGATTGCACTCAGATATTGTGTTCCTAGGTGGCAGTAGCACACAGCTGTCTGTGTACATAAGGCAGTGGCTACACTGTGTCAGGATGCCCATACCAACCGAACCAGCATGAGAAAGCACAGGAAATTGTCCGGCCATGGTTATCAGCATCTGTGGAAGAGAGGTCAGACGTAGTACAGTGGGCACTATATGAGGATAGCACCTATAGGTTTGAGTATGGCTGGCTAACAATCTGCAGGTGAGGGCCTCACCTACATAGGAGTGCAGGTAAGGGACAGAAATGCAATTGAGATACCTCTCAAAGTGTAAAAACCCACAAAAAGCACAAAGCTATGCACATGCTGGGTTTAAATACCACAACAACGAAGGTAAAATAGGAACACTGGGAGTGACCAATCAACCCTTGTCCCTGAGCTCTTAGCTCAACATCCTATGGCAGACCAGTGCCAACCACTTCACTTACTCCTAGTAAGTGCAGGCAGGCCCTGGCCAACACTAGATGGCATAGCAGGAAACACAGGACTCACACAAACAGATGTGACTGCAGCAAAGCCTGTAACCAGACTATGCTAAATATATTTTAAATCTTTTCATGTCAGTGTAACACAGGTGAACAGATACATACTTAAATATTTAGAATTTAAACAAATTAATCAGTTAACCAATAGTAAAGCTCAGAAAAGAGCCTTGTTCCAGCACTCTTTGGTCACACAACTTCTAACTGCACACTCCTGCCACTGCGGTGCAGGGGAACCCTCTCCAAAAAAGATGCCCTAGATTAGTGTTCAAGTTATATAAACAAAGCTATATTCAGCAGATCAGGATTTAGTGTATGCTACAGCAAACAAGGCATACCAATGTCAGAAAAACAGTTAAAATGAGCAGTCACAATGAGCGTTTAACCATCAAGTTCTATCTCAGAAGGGCATAATGTAGCCTCTCCTCCCATAACAATGCAGACCACAAACCTAATTCATGTAAAACAACTGGCCTGAAGCCCATGTGCTTAAATGCACAGCCTTAGCATAACAGAATTACATCAGGCTACTGACAAGCAGTAATAAATGCAGCAGAATAAGTGCAAAAGAGACATTGTAAGATCAGGCAGCAACAGCAAATTGAAGTAATACAGTTGGAATACAGAAATACAGTCAAATGTTTTGTTTGTAGGTTACGTGGAAAGGGATGAAGCACGATAATGTCTGGTTGAGGAATGAAGGGGGGCGGGGTGGATATCTGTCCACTCAGTAGGATAAGCTGATGAGATATAACTGGAAGGTGTGTTCAAAATGAGATTTGTAGTAGGGGCAGCCAAGTTACATGCCAACAAATATTTGAACACAACAAGGGGGGAACTCTTACAACTCCAACAGAAGAGAAAACCTTTAACAAAACAAATGCAATACTGAAATAAGATACAAAATAGATGTGACTAAAGCTTAACTAAAGAACTTCAAACCAACATTAAATGCATAGATGACTGATACTCAGAGCACTGCACAACACAGAAACACTTCAGCTAACTACAGATATTTGTAATTAAGAGAGCAATGCTGTGCCTCAGCTATGCACACTATTTAACTGCTGCTATTCACGTTTCAAAGGAGTTCTTTGGTAACCTTTGTTAACAGACCCTAGCCAAGAACTGTTAAAAAGTACAACAGAATAGAATATGCATAACCAAATAAATGTAATACTACAATAACATACAAAATACAAGTCATCAAAGCTTAAATACTAAGCTTCAAATCTAAATTACATGCAGAGATGACTGATACTCAGAGCAATGCTGAATTTTTGTACTCTCACAAACTTGTTTAATACACTGAGATTCAAAACTGGTCTCCAGTCCCCCATTTTCTTTGGCACCAACAATAGTCTCGAGCAGAATCCGGATCCTATCTGGTCTGGAGGGACTATTTGGATGACTCTCTTTCTTAGCAGCTTTTCTATCTCTAGTGCCGCTTCTTCCCTGGGTGGAATGTCGGGAAGGTTTTTTGAAGGGACAGGACAAAATTCGAAGGGGATATGATAACATCTGGTTATAATCCTTTGTACCCAAGAATCGGTGGTGATGATTGAGGTCCCCAACCACCTCCAGAGGAAAGGAGTTGGGCCGCTCTTCAGGAGCACTGGTAGGATTGGCCAGGGAAAGAATCCCTGGAACCCTGGTTACACGGACCCCCTCTGCGCCAAAAGGGGCATCTTCCTTATGAGTTTCCCCCTCTGCTTCTACAGGAGAACCCGGCCTGTGTGCCATGGAAAGGACCCTGAGATTTCTTGAACCATATCTTCCAACTCTTTTGGTTTCAGGAGAAAGCACATTGAGGGGAAGAATAATGGACACCTACGGCAGAAAGGGTCTTACCATCCTATTCACATCTGGCCAGTGTGCTTTTAATTTTGGGACCAAACAATGAGGAGGCCTCAATGGGAGCATTAAGAAAGGAAGCCTTAAAGGGTTCTGCGAAATTGCACAAGTGCATTCAGGCGTGTCATCTGAAGACCGCAGCTGAACCCATTGCTCTAGCTGCTCCTTCTGATGCATGAGATATCAGTCACATAGAGGAGTTAGATATTAACTCAATGGTGGCCAGCTGAGAGGCCAGTTTGTCACGGACCTCATCAGACGCGGCACCAGCCAAGGTTTCAGAAAGCTCAGAAATCAGATTCCTTTGAATCCTGGTAAAGTGTGCCATAAAATTCAGGGACCTGATAGTAAAGGTCGCTGATGCAAAGGTGCATTTCCCTATCCTGTCCAGGGCCCGGGACTCTTTGTTAGGTGGATGGACAGTCTGGCTTTCTTCTTCTGCCAGATTCTTTTTTGTTGCAGCCGCCACCATCAAAGCATCCACAGGAAGACCTTTGAACCAATGGGGATCCATAGCAGGAAGGGACAAAATCTTATCTGGCTCCGAGGAATAGCTTCAACAGTGTCAGGAGCCTTCCAAGCACTCTGCACAATAAGCCGGACAAGTTCATCGGCAGGTGGAGTAACCCAGGAAGTAGGGGGCCGGGCACGAAAGGCCTGCAGGAACACAAATTCCTCAGAGGTCAGATTAGAGGACTGCCAGTCACCTCTCTGTTTCAGGATTTCGAGGATATCACCAAAGGATACCTCAGAGGGTGACCGAGGGGATCCTTCCACCTCATCAAAATCTGTGTCTTCAGTGAGGGACTCCACTGTAGAGTCCATGTGCTTCCTCTTACACAAACTTTTCCAGTGGACTTCTTCAGCGGGAGAGGCTGGGGAAGACAGCGGAAAAGGGGTTTCCTATGGGAATATGTCCTGAGGCCCTTGCACCCGGTGTCCGCTCGGTGTGACTTGTGAAACCAGTGTACCAGAGGAGGGCGGAGGGATAGACAAGTCCAGTATCACCAGCAGCATCGAAAGCCTTCTCCATCAGTTAGAAAGCTGGTCCACTTGAAGAGGAGTGAATGTCTAGGACAGGGGTCACGCCTTCCCTAAGTGGCTCAGCCTGCTGACCCGAGTCCCTGGATGGTTGTGGAGCAGGAAACTATGCGTGTCATAACTGACATCCTGGGTCATAGCAAAACTTTCCTGCCACAAAGGCAACTGCGGTTCCTTAGTGAGATCCATAAAGGGAACCGCAGAAGGGGAAGACTGTGCTATATCCATGGACTTCAAAGACAATGAAGGAGGAGAATAAGAAGGGGTCTTTGGAGATGGGTGATCACCTCCCAAGGAAGGATAGTTCCTGGGGGGTGGGATACCTCTGGCCAAGAGCATTTGATCTACAAGATGCAACACATCATGTTCGGAAAGGCTTCTAGTGGACCTCACAGAGACTGAAGGAGAAATAGGCCTGTCCACAGAAGAGGCAAACTCGGTGTCCATCTCACCAGTCCGCACCGAGAACAACAGTGCCGAGAAAGACTGGACTACGGGTGTCTGCACCGAATAAGTCATCGGTGCTGAGGTAATGGTCTGCACCGACACAGGGATCGGTGCCGAAGTAGTTGTCGGTACCAAAGATGGAACTGACAAAACTGGAATCAACAATAAAGGCGTCGGTTCTGAGTAAGATGTCGGAGCTGACGTGATCAAGATCTGCGCCGACTGAACGATTGGTGCCGATACAGTGGTAATAGTCTGAACTGAAGAGCCCCTCGGTGCCAAAATAGTGAAGGCTGCAGGAGAAGATGGAGCCAAGATCACTTATGGAGCCGAAGGCCTCAGTGCCGAAGGTCTAGGCACCAAAAGCACTGGGGCTGACTGAGTGAGCTCCAGAGCTGAAACTTTAGCCTTTCAGTCGGGGATAAAGGCAAAGATTTAGCCTTGGTAGGAATATCCAAGATTTTCTTATGGGCTCTAGGAGGGGTTGAGGCCACCAACCCAGAAATAGCCTCTAAAAAAGGGAGATTTAAGAAGTCCCTTCAGTAACAGCTTATTTTTCCTTTCCAACAAGGTTCTATTTGAAAAGTTCTCACAAATAGTACAGGGCGGGTCAACAGACAAGTGAGGCGCCCCCAAACAATAAACGCACAAAGAGTGTGTATCAGAAGTAGGTAGTTTGTGTCCACAATCAGAACACCATTTAAACCCCGGACTACCTTTCTTATCTGCCATAATAGCTAAATTAGAAAGCAGAAAAGGGTACCAGCAATGGTAGAAAGGAATACCTGAAGGTATGAGAAAAAGGGAAGGATTACCAATGATGGTAAGGGGAAAATTCCTCGTGGTAAAAAGGTAGAAAAAAAGAGAAGAAAAACCTGAAGAAAGTATGATCGCTAGATGCGATAGGGTAAGAGACAATGAAATAGAAACTTTTCTGACAGAAAAGTAATATAAATGGCTATTAAACAACAAATAACTGTACTTAGCTCAAGAGAAGCAGCTTGACATGACCGAATGACAATGCGGCAAATGAAATCTGAGGTAACAGGGAGAGGGAGATTGTGTGCAAGAGTTTAGCTCGAGAGTTTGAAGCTGACACAAGTTTGGAAAATGGCTGGCTCAGTTCTGAGGTTGGAACCGAAACCCATGCTTAAGGAATGAATGAGGATTAACAATATCAGATCTAAGATTACACATTTGTAAAACAAGTACATCTTATTTACTTGACGTTTTGCAACTCATGTCTGTGTGTTTGAGGCTTCCAGCTACTACTGTTAATACATACATGTGCACAGGTAATAATTGATATACATTTCTGTTGTCAGTATGGCACACTGTGTTGACACTCTTGCAGCTCAGTCATACCTCTCAACCTGTTAGAGCAAGACATCTGGACAAAGGCACATGTCAATGGGGGGCAAAGGCCAGAAAACAGTGACACTTTATAAACCTATTCCTTGCCTGAGAGGACATTATGGAGGTGTTGGAGACTTTCTACACAGCACAAGAAATGTGGAGAAAGCCCAACAAAATGGGGGACAAAGCTCCAAAATTAGGGGCAGATTGTAAGTATTGCTGTTATACAGTTAGAAACTTGCTAGAGTAACAGGGTTTGTTTGGACATGTATTGTGTGATTTGAAGCCTGAAACTGATATGTATATGACATAATTGTCAACTGTCCAGATTTTCACACAATGTCCAGAAGTCTGGCTCTTATTTGTGGTCTGTTCCTCATACAATTTTATTTGGCAAATCACTAGGATGATCTGCGGATCGAAGTCACTAAGTACTGACATCCATTTGTATTTCAGACTTCATATCCTTCAGAAAAATGTATGTTAAAACAAACCCTGTCACTACAGCAACTTTTTAAGTTTATAACACCAATATTTAAAATATGTCCCTATTTTTGGCCTTTGTCCCTCCACTTTGTCAGGCTTTGTCCAGATGTATATACATTTAATAATACACTAATTACAAAGAAAAGAAAAGAAAAGATAAAAAGGCCGGCAGAAAGTGGTGAAATGGGTGCAGGAAGTGGGAAAAACATTATGACAGGAAGTTAGGATGTGCAGGATGGGTGTAGGAAAGGACCATAGCTCTCCATTTCTTCTGCAGCAACAGCTGTGACTGATGTGGACATTGGTCTCCACTACATATGGGCTTCTCGTCAAGCTGGACCACCACAGTTAACATAGTCCAACGTATACAAATGAAATAATAAACATTTACAATATTTCCCTATCATGTGTAAAAAGCTGATTGGTCAGGATTCATACCTTGCACTTTACATATAAGGCTCTGATGGTCTAAGCATTCAGCCAGTGAGGATCAGCTGTTAGAGTGCTAACTGCATCCAGAACAGCTGGGTTTCTTTTTCATTAGCTAAAATGTCTGGCCATTGTTAACAGACATTCAGATTGTGTAGCAGTGCACTGTGTAAATGTATGTGTGTAGCTGACTGTGTGTTGCTACAGTTGCTGTTGGTCTATCAGCTGCATATGTTTGTAGTGTGAGACTGTGACACATCACATGTGACACTTTGTAGCATTTATTTGTCTGTGTATTGTTTCTGTATCTGTGTCAGTGGCCAAGGTACACTGTGATTTGAGCCACCTTATAGTGGAGTCATGTGTGACTGGCTACCACGACCTGTTTGTAAAATCAGTTGCTGTACTGAAGAGGTCAGCTGGTGTACTGGTATGTTGCCCTGGCTGCTGTTCAAATGGTTCTGGGTCATAATTTGGCAGTGATGTTTTTCACTCTAAAGGTATAGCCCTGTAGTGCTTGATAATTTTACAAATGCATCAGCATAGCAAAAAGTGTACATATTTTCATATTTTTTGGTCTGTCCCCCAAACATTTTGTGGATTTCTGACAAATCACTGGGATGATGTGAGGACTGAAGTCACTAAATAATGACAAGTATTTGGGTTTCAAACTTGAGATCCTTCAGAAAATGTATGTTAAAACAAACCGTGTTACTCTAGGAACTTTCTACGCTTGTAAAATCCAATGATTAAAAATATGTCCCTATTTTTGGCCCTTTGTCCCCCCACTTTTTCAGGCTTTGTCTAGATGTCTTGCACTAAGGGGTTGAGATACATGACTGCACTTCATGATATATATATATATATATATATATATATATATATATATATATATATATATATATATATATATATATATATATATATATATATATATATATATATATATCTATATATATATATATATCTATATATATATATATATATATATATATATATATATATATATATATGTATATATATGTATATACATATATGTATATATATATATATATATATATATATATATACATATACATATACATATACATACATATATATATATATATATATATATATATATATATATATACATATATATATATATATATATATGGGTCCCCTTCTTAATTTTGAAATACCAAAACCTCGAGTTTCAGAATATTGAGTTCAGAATCTTGAGATCTTCGAATCTCTAAATTAAGAACCCCCCAAAAAAGCACTCAACACATCACAAAACATGCCCCCCCTGCACCCCCCACCCCCGCTACTTAAATATACCAACTCTGAGATGGTACTACAGCGAGAAAAAGGGAAATTTCCTGTTCCATGCAGTATGCCAATCTCCATTCAGGATTTCAAAGTTTTAAAATTTCGATCATATGTGTTTTGAAGTTTTAAGCTTTGCTATTCTGTAGGGGACCCATACACACACACACATATATATATATATATATATATATATATATATATATATATATATATATATATATATATATATATATATATATATATATATATATATATATATATATATATATATATACATATATGGGATCTGGACACATGCTCGACTAGCATATGTCCGAATCACAAAACATTGTACACATATACACGAAAGAGCTTAACATGGACAAGCGCTTCTGTATATGTGTGCCTGTTTCGTAGATCGGACTACAGTGCGGGTAAGGGAAAATTCCCTTTTGCCCACTGTAATGCGATTTCGGGGTGAGAATAATAAAGTAGGGGGGTGTGAGGGGTGCAGGGGTGTGAAGCCCCCCCTGCAGAAACGTAGATTTTTTTTTTGAACTACACATACACGGAAGCGTTTTTTGATGTTAAGTGCTTTCGTGTATGTTTGTTCGATGTTTTGTGATTCGGACATGTGCTAGTCGAGCATGTGTCCTAGACCCATATATATATATATATATATATATATATATATATATATATATATATATATATGGGTTCACTTTGTAATTTCGAAATACTGAAATCTCGAATTTCAGTATTCCGAAACCACAAATCTGAAAACCCAACTGCAACTCACAAACTCGAAAACACACAACTGTGAAATTCAAAATCCCGTACCCACTCCACACATATAATACACACATAAGCATACACAAACCCCCACAATCAAACAAACTAATCCCCCTGCATCCCCCCTACTTATATAATCTAACATCCAAGATCGCACAAACAGCAACACAAATGAAACTCACACACACACATCTTACATTCCCTCAAACACACACATAAGAATCACAACACACACTTACACACCATAAACCGCTAACCAACGTGCTTACACATACAAACTTACCAAAATTAAGCCCAAACATCCACATTCCGTACCACTGGAAGCAGAAATTCAAAATATCCGTGCTTCGTATTTTGAATTTTGTGCTTCTGCCAGTTTCGGAAATGTGAGTATTCGAATTTACAAAGTGGACCCGTATATATATATATATATATATATATATATATTTTTATATATATATATATATATATATATTTTTATATATATATATATATATATATATATATATATATATATATATATATATATATATATACAAAAGCATTACTAATTCTACAGAGATCCCACTCTAATGTTAGTTGACCATAATGCATGATATATTTACTGAAGCACTACTAATACTCACCACTCACTTGGTGTAGTGGTAGTTTCTCTGACTGCAGTGCACAGGCTCGTGGGATCAAGACTTGGCAGGCCTGATTATTTTGTTGGTAGGCAGAACAGTGGCTGATGGAGACAGAGGAATTAAAGCAGTTTTAAGCGGGTTTGCACGCTGCTAAGCGATGCTATGGAAAGTGGTGAAATTAGGGCAAGCAGGGGGTAAAATATTAGGAGAAGCAGCTATGGATGTGCAGGACTGATGTAGGAAAAGACCATAGCTCTACATTTCTTCTGCAGCAATAGCTATGAATTATATCTACAATTTGGAACTTACAGCCTCACATCCCACAGGGAGGGGTGTGGGCAACATACATTTCTAGTGTAATTTGAGTATACATTGATTTATGACAGTGTAAATGGGGGTTAAATGTAGAGCTATGCATGGGACAATGATTTTTTTGTGGGACAGATGCCCCTTTTATTTTTTTTTTAAGGTGAGAGCGGGATGTTGGATGAGGACTGTGGGTATGTTTGGAGAGGTAGGTTGGGTAGGATAGGATGCATTCGCAGACAGACAAGACACATAAGACAGCAGACATGGACGGTATAAGACACATGAGGGAGGTAAATACCTTGGACGGGGAGGGGGGTTGGGAGTCAGAGGCCCATGAGCCCCCAAATGGATACAGTAGGACTGAGATACCCACCCATGGGTAGTCACTACTGTAACTTCATGGCCCCGAAGGTGGCTGTGCTGGGGGCTGAACAGCAGGGACAGGTTGACCTTCAAGCTGAGCCAGGTGGCCCTCAATCTGGCTCAGCCGTCCATTCCAACTCGGAGTGAATGGCACTGAACACCATACCCCAGACCATGTTGCGGGTGAGGGGCTCCTCTCCACGCCCGTGCCCCATCCCCTGAGGTGGTTCCACCCGAAGGTGGTGCAGGACCAACAGAGGAGGATGTTCCGGGTTGGCTCCCAGGCATGTTGGCGCCCGGTGCCATGTCCAGCTGAAGCTGGACAGGCAGATCCACTGGGATCTGCCTTCCCAAACGTGCTATGGTGTTGAGGTTTCAAAAATATATTGGTTAGTCAGGAACAAAACAGTTCAGAATTAGTTATAACAGCATGCGTGGGTGTTTCAGTTGACCCAATCCAATAGATATGAAATAGTTGCATAGCAAACAGAACACATGCATAAATGGAACAACAATAAGCATAGTAACAGCACTGAGCAGCCAAGTGCTCCAGATTGTGCGAAATGCTCCACATTTGTGATCGATTAAGCCCAGTGTTCCTCAATAAGCAGCTGTTGCTCCATTTTGTGACTTTTGACTGGCTTGCATATTGCAGTTATAGCCAACTGGCATCACAATATACAAGCCAGTCATGTAATTTACATCTTTTAAGAAAGCGAGTGAACTTTTTTGTGCCTGACAATGCAATTCTCCCTCCCCTCACGTACTCAGTGCTACCCTCCCTGCTGCCTATGTTCTATTCATGAAAACCTGTGCTCTGATGGCCAAGGGAACACCCCTTTTTACTGCATGCTTAGATGTCTGGGGATTAGTTTTATTGGATGTGAGCAAGCATCTTGGACTAATGATCATAATCTCAACATGTTGGTTAAGTTTTGCTTCTAAGAAATGGAAGCAGCATTAACAAAATCAGTGGACTCGGTAAGGTGGTTGCTGTTAGTTCATTGTTAGCAGCCCCCTCCATACACAGTTATTTTCTGTCACAACTGGCTGTTGTCTGTTACTGAATGAAGGTATGCAGAGCAGTACTATCGAGTTGTCACTGTGCCATGTGTCTGCTTAATTCTGACCGTGTCTACCTAACAGTGGTATTTGCTGCCTCTTCTTTGCTTAAGTGAGGGTGTTCCCGTTCAGAAGTGTTTTCCCCCACACAGAAGATGTTACAGTAGCTTAGTGTGTATTTGGTTATTGCTAGCTCAGATTAGGTAATCCTAGCTGAAAATGTATATCTCATTGCATGACTTTGCTGGTGAGACCAGAATTAAGTAAGTATATGTACTTCCAACTTCTGTAATAAGAAGTTATGTACCTACCATAATGTTCCATGTTAGTTGTCTTCTTCTCGCCTTCTTTCTTGCTGGATGGGTTCAGAGCCGATCCTCGGCTCCGACTCGGCCTATACTATAGCTCGAGAGCTATTTTTACTGGATCGGGGCAGCCCTATATCCCACAATACCATGCGCTAACTCCCCAGATCTCGACAGCTAACACATAGTATAGCTTTATTGTTACCAAAAATAAGCCAATATATAAAAATACGGTCTCCCTGCTGGTAATACTCATGATACGGGTAACCTTGAATAACTAAGTATCATGAAAGAGAAGGACTCAGAGACCTTCAAGTCTGTCCAGGCTAGGGGGGCAGGAGGGAGGGACGCAAGAAAGAAGGCGAGAAGAAGACAACTAACATGGAACGTTATGGTAGGTACATAACTTCTTAATGTTAAGTTGTCATTCTCGCCTTCATTCTTGCTGGATGGGACAGCGTTCCTAGCACCTTGGTCCTGGGTGGCTCAACGGAACAGACTCCTGAGTACGATGGAACCAAAGTCATCTCTATTTCTGGAGGCTATATCAAGTTTGTAATGGGTAATAAAAGTATGTTGAGAAGCCCATGTAGCTGCTGCACAAATGGCATCTAATGGTAACCTTGCTTGAAAGGCTGTTGAGGTTGATAGTGCCCTGGTTGAATGAGCCTTAGGTCTTGAAGGAAGTTGTTTGTGTCTCAACTAGAAGACAAAGGTAATGATGGATGCTAACCCTCTGGAAAGAGTTACCTTTGATACTGGAAGTCCTTTCTTTCCTTCAGCATAACAGAGGAAGAGCTGTTCTGACTTTCTGAATAGTTTTGTCCTGTCTAGATAATACAGCAGTTGACGATGAACATCCAAGGAATGTAATTTCTGTTCAGCCCTGTTTGAATAATTTGGGAAGAAAACAGGCAAGTCAATAGTGTGGTTCAGATATGATTCAGAAGAAACTTTTGGTAGAAAGGAAGGATTCATTCTGAGAGCTACCCTGTCTTTATGAAAAACCAAATAAGGGGGACGGACAGATAAGGCCTGAAGTTCTGACACCCTTCTGGCAGATGTTATAGCCACCAAAAACAGAGCTTTCCAAGAGAGAAGCTTGAGGGAACAAGAAGCTGCAGGCTCAAAGGGAGGGAGAATTAATGAAGTTAACACTAAATGTAGATCCCATTGTGGAGGAGGATCCTTAATGGGAGGTCTGAACAGGAATATGCCCTTGTGGAAAGCTTTACAGAGTTTATGGGACATAATATTGGTTTCCGAGAGCCCTACATGAAAATTGGCAATGGCTGCTAGTTGTACTCTGATAGTGGCCGACGACGACCCTGAATGAAAAAGCTCCGCCAGAAAATCTAGAACTTTATGAATTGGTGCATTAAAAGGATCTAAGGACCTAGCTTATGCCCAGAATGAAAAACGCTTCCATTTACTCGCATAAGTCTTCCTAGTATTGGACTTATGGGAGGCAAGAATGATATCACGGACAGGAAGAGAAATAAAGGGAAGCCTGGCTATGGTTGGAAGTGGAGCAACCAAGCTGTGAGGTTGAGGGACTGAAGAGACTGGTGCAGCTTGCCCGTCAGCTGGGTCATAAGGTCTGGAAATGGTTCCAGATGCCAGGGCTGTTCCAGTAGATAACGGTGCAGGAACGGAAACCATACTTGTCGAGGCCAGTATGAAGCAATGAGGATCATTTTGGATCTCAATGCGGTTGCTTTCTGAATTAACTGCGGAATCAACGGAAAAGGGGGAAAAGCGTATAGAAGACCCCGAGGCCAATCGTCGACAAGAGCGTCTCTGGGGGGATGGCCTGGTAGACGGAAGAGTGGGAAGAAGTCAAGGCACTTGCTGTTTTGAGGTGTTGCGAAAAGGTCGCAGCAAGGTTGGCCCCACTTCTGGAAAATTCTCTCTGCTACCACTTGATTTAGAGACCATTCATGAGGCAGGAGAATTGTTCTGCTCAGTCTGTCCGCTATGACGTTGGACCTCCCAGGGATGTGCGTTGCTATCAGAAACCGTTGAGAGGAGATCGCCCACTGCCAAAGTCTGAGTGCTTCTCGACATAGGGGGAAGGACTTTGTTCCACCCTGCTTGTTTATGTACCACACTACAGACATATTGTCCGTTTGAACTGCTATAGTCCCCGTGGGAAGAGAGTCCTGAAGGGCTTGCAACGATAAAAGCACAGCTCTCATCTCCAGGACATTTATGTGCAGGTGGCATTCTAATTGTTGCCATGTGCCCTGGACAGTCCTGCCCTGGTAGTGCCCCCCCCCACCCGATCAGGGAGGCATCCGTTGTCACCGTGGCAACTGGAGGGGGAAGAACAAAGGGTCTGCCCCAAAGAAGTTGAGGGGAGACCATCCACCAGGAGAGGTGTTTTTTGCAAGTTGGGGTTATCAAAATGTTTTGAGTCATTGGGAGCTGTTGAAAGGACCACTGAGAAAAAAGCATCCACTGGAGAATTCTCATGTGGAAGCGGGCTAAGGGGAGAAGGAGAATCGCCACTGCCATGAGGCCTAATGTTTTCAGTACTAACTTGACTAAATTCCGTTGGACTGAAACAGAAACTGAACATTCCACCGTATGTCTGTCACTCTCTGAGGTGGTAATGTTGCAGACATTTCTGTGGTGTTTAACACGGCGCCTATGAAGTTTATACATTGACAAGGTGACAAGGAGGATTTTGCGAAATTTATGGAAATACCTAGTTTGTTGCAAATGCGAATGGTGTAATCCCTGGCTATGATAAGATGCTGCTTGGTGGTAGTGGTAATGAGCCAGTCATCTAAATATGGAAACACTTGGAATCCTTTTTGTCTCAGGTGAGCCGTGACCACTGCTAAACATTTGGTGAACACCCGGGGGGCTGTGGTGAGACCAAAGGGCAGGGCTCTGAATTGGTAATGAGTGGCTCCCAGCTGGAAGCGGAGAAACCTCCTGGAGCACCTGTGTATCTTTACTTGATAGTACATATCCTGAAGGTCTAACGAGCACATCCAGTTGTCTCTCCCCAAGAAGGGCAGAATGGACTGCAGCGTTACCATCTGAAATTTTGTCTTCTGCACAGACTTGTTCAGTCTGCTGAGGTCCAAAATGGGTCTCCAGTCTCCTGTCTTTTTTGGTACCAAAAAGAACCCGGAGTAGATTCCGGATCCTAGCTGGTCTGCTGGGACTGCCTGGATGACTCTTTTTTCTAACAGCTTTTTTATCTCTAGCTGTGCCTGACCCCTTTGTCTGGGTGGTACGTCTGGGAGGGGTCTTGGTGGTTGGATCGGAGGGGAAATGAAGGGGATTTTGTAACCCTCGGATATGATCGACTGTACCCATTTGTCTTGAGAAAGGGATTGCCAGGCTTCCGGGTACAGAGATAATCTTCCCCGACTGCCTCCGAAGGTGGACAGTTGGGCAGCTTCTCAGGGATGCTGAAAGGGTTGGTCAGGGAAGGATTCCCTGGAACCCTGGTTCTGTGGACCCCCTCTGCCCCTGGGGCGGTGTCTATTATTGTTCCCCCCTCTGCCTCTGGGGGAAATTTCACCACGTGCGGCAGGCGTGACTCCCTGTGGTTTGCGGAACCACATCTTTCCACCCTTCTGACCTTTAGGGTATTGTCTAGATGGTGTGGAAAAGTGGACTCCCACGGCAGAGAGAGTCTTACCATCTTGCTCGCACCTGGTGAGGGTATTCTTCACCTGAGGTCCAAACAACTCTGAACCATCAAAGCGGGTGTTGGTGAAGGACGCCTTGAAGAGATCAGCAAAATTACAGAGTTGCATCCAGGCGTGACGTCTCAATGCAACACCTGTGCCTGCGGCCCTACTCGCTCCATCTGCTGCATAAGAGATAAGCCGCATGGAGGAGTTGGCAGTGGAATTCAGGGTAGCCAGCTGGGAGTTAATCTTGTCCTGATACCCTGCAGCAGAAGGATCCTGTATGGTTTCACCCAGTTCTTTGAGCAAATCTCTCTGAAGGTGGGTGCAAAGACATAAATAGTTCAGCGACCGCATGGCAAAGGTCGCTGAAGCAAATGTCCGCTTACCGTACCTGTCCATAGTCCTGGACTCTTTATTAGGAGGATGAACAGGTACAGAAGGATCAGCTAATTCCTTCTTAGTGGCGGCTGCTACCACCATAGCATCTACCGAGACACCTTTGGTCGGAAATGGTTTGTCTACCGGAGCAGAAATAAATTTAGAAGGCCTCCTAGGGGTAGGTTCCATCGAGTCAGGAGCTGCCCACGCCTTTCTGGCTACTACTTCCATCAGTGGGTCGAAAGGAGGGGACACCCAGGAGGTGGAAGGGCGAGACCCAAAAGCGTCAAGGTAAACCGACTCGTTCTCGGAGGGTTTGAGGGTGGACCAATTCCCCCTCTATTTCAGGATCTCTAGGATGTCTGAAAAGGAAACATCCCCAGAGGGTGATCTCGGGGAACCCTCCGACTCATCTACGTGCTTCCTCTTGCACTTTCTTTTCCTAGGGGGTTCCCCTGAAGCTTCAGGAAAGGCCTCGGACAAAGAAGAGACACCCAAAGTGGGTACCATACGCTTTGGATCTCTGCTATCAATTGCAAGAGGATGACCAGAGACTGTAACAGGCACTGTAGAGGGAGGAGCCGAAGGAACCAACCTTGGAGCGGACACCAGATCCAGCACGCTCCTCATCACCTCAAAGGCCCCCCATCAGGCACCGAAGAAAGTCCCGGCTCAGAGGATACCAGGATCGCTCCCAGTGCTGACAGAGAAGGCTCTGAGAATGATGTCAGGGCCGAACTAACCAGCGCCGACGCTCCGAGAGGGAGAACGGGGTCGGACAAGGGTCCGATGCCACTCGCCCCCTCAGAGCCGACGATGGAGTCCCGGTGCCTGGACCGCTCTATGGACGGCAGCAATGAAGAGATCGGAGCTGACAACGCCGGGGCCGAAGGTGGTAGTATCTGTTCCAACGTGGGCAAGGTCCCGGTTCCGACAAACTCCAGCTCCGAGCTCAACTGAAGAGTCGGAGGAGGAATGGAAATTGGCACCGAGGGAGCCACAGTCTGGTGAGATGGGCTTTGGAGTATTTGGGCCAGTGCCTGAGACTTGAGGAGTCTACTGACCACCCTCTCAATGTCATGGTCAGACAGCCTGGAAGACCTGGAGGAATGAGTCCTATGACTCCGCTCCGACAGTAAGGGCGATCCTGGAGCTGAACGAATGGACTCTACGGAGGGTGACCTAGAGTGCTTGTGCACTGTTGTCGGCTCTGATACGGGTTTCGGAGCAGGCAAAGTCTTGCTTGCATCGGATCCGACTGGAGCCGATGTCGGAGCACTTTCGGTTCCACCAGCCGTCGACTCAAGAACTGGAGCCGAGGGTTTGGCGGGCTTGGACGACTTTCCCGAGCCAGACTTAGACGGGGAGTCATCAGGCTTCATTAAGCCCCTCAAAATTAGTTCATTACGGTGCTCCTGCAGGACTCTTGGACTAAATCCGTGACAAAAGGAACAAGAATCCTGCAGGTGCAAGGGTCCCAGGCAATAAATGCAAGAAATGTGACCGTCTGTCAGAGACATCTTCTGACAGCACGAGTCACACTTCATGAATCCTGAGACTTTAGTGTCTTTGGACATTATAGTGGACACTAACAATCTAACACAGTCAGCACACACAACTCACTCAAACACTCACACAAGGGGAGAAGTTAAAGGGTTGACTAGGAAAACACACACACACACACACACTCAATAAGGGCAAACTATAGGGATAACTATAGAAAAACTAAAGCCCGAAGGCCCGTTTATCAATTTGACTAAAGGGGGGGGGGGGCTTAACGAAAAACTGTTAATAAGCTTTAAGGGTAAAATAATGAACAGATAGGGAAAACTAACCTTAAATTTTAAAAGTCCTCACAAAAAAAATTTTTACACTGACCTGAGCCGGTAAAAATGCAACCTCGCAGCAAAGCGGCAAATGAGATCTGGAGAGTTAGCGCATAGTATTGTGGGATATAGGGCTGCCTCGAGCCAGTAAAAATAGCTCTCGAGCTATAGTATAGGCCGAGTCGGAGCCGAGGATCGGCTCCGAACCCATCCAGCAAGAATGAAGGCGAGAATGACAACTTAACATTAAATTTTCTCATGTTATCATACTCTGATATGTGATCTTTGTATAGTGTTGCCAGTGGTTAAACCTTGCAGTCAAGTGGTTGACTTGTATTGCAGTTGAAATGACCAGTTTATGTAAAAGTCAGTTGGATTATCATTTATTTCCGCATAAAAGATTTTGGCTAGTAATCACACCTAGCATTTAAGCACTTGGTGGCCTTAAGGTGCCTGCTGTATGCAGGGCAGCAGTGAAGTGAACAGTACAGTCACTCAAAGCAAAAGTATTGAGATATTTTAGAATAGAAACTTTGTTTAGTATGCCCTGTACTGGTTGATTCTGAACATGTCACACATACTCCTTTGCTAAACTTGTGTAAGTTATTTCATTTGAAACTGATCAGATCATAGGTTCATAGGTAGGTACTAGGCTACCGGCCAAAGGGCCTACGTAAGCCTAGCCAACAAGGTTCCCTGGCTTACGCCACCGAAGAAAGTTATTTTCCTGTGCCATTGTCGAGCAGAGACACAGAAGTGATCCCCGGGTTTATTTCCTATTTCCCATCCACTCAAGATTTTTCTTGAAGAGTGCTAATGAAGAACTTTGCTTGACATAGATGGGTAGCCTTTTCCAGAGTATGGGAAGTCTCTGGGACAGGAATCTATCCCTCCAGCATGTCCTGTTTATTGTGGTGACAAGGTTTAGGTCCCTAGAGCGTGTAGCTCGGAGGGATTGGGATTTCTTTAGGTGTAGCATGTCCAACAGCTCTGGGTTTGACATAGCTTTATATGTCAGGCAGAGATCACTTCTGAGTAGGCGATATGCTACAGAGTAAAGCTGGTGTTTTTTGAGGTGGTCAATGTAGGGCATTTGTTTGAGGCCAGTAATCCCCTTTGTGAGATACTTCTGCGGTCATTCCAGCTGCAGCAGATATCTTGTGAGGTACATTCCAAAAGGGGCGTTGTACTCTATAATGGGTCTAATGAATGTTGAGTAAAGGGGAACAATGACCTCTTTTTTCCTGGATGAGAACCCTTTTATGATGAGGTGTGCCATGTAGAAGGACTTCCTGACTACTGTAGCAATGTGACTATCAAAGGAGAGACTACTGTCCACCTGGGTTGCAAGGACTCTTATCACGCATTCAGTGTTAAGTAGATTGCTGCCTATGTGGTAGTTCATGGGTACAGAGGTTTTACCAAAGGGGATGACACTGCACTTTTTGGCTTTGAGCTTGAGGCCCTGACTCTGACACCAGGCATCTGTCTCAGCGAGGCCCTTCTGTAGGATGTCCACATCATTTGGGGACATGACTATGGCTCCTAGTTTGCAGTCATCTGTGAACTTCATTAGCCAGAGGCCTTCTGTGTTAGCCTGTACTTCAGAGAAGTAGATACGAAACAGGAGAGGTCTCAGGACGGAACCCTGTGGTACTCCACTTGTCACTGCTTTGAGGTTAGATATGGACCGTGTGGGTTCTCTCAGTGAGCCAGTTGGCAACCCATCTTGTGATGTAGGGATTTATACCTAGTTTAGTGAGTTTAACTATAATTCCAGATTGGGGGATGGTGTCAAAAGCCTTGGCGAGGTCAAGATAGGCTGTGTGAACCACCTTACCCTCATCTACGGCTTTGGTGACTGCTTCAAAGAAGTCGATCAGGTTCAGGAGGCATGATCTGCCTTTCACAAACCCGAATTGGGTGGGATCCAGAGTTTGGAGGTTACCAATGTCTTTGTTTATGAGTTCCATGGCCTTGCAGACCAGGCTCGTCAGGCTAATAAGTCGATATTTCCCGGGATCAGTGGTGGCTCCCCGTTTGTGGAGTGAGATAAGTGTTGCTGTGCGCCATTTAGTGGGCACAAAGCCTGATGCAAGGCTATTATTGAACATGGTGCTTAAGTGGGGAGCCAGTTCATTCTGAAGTTCATGTAAAACGTAGCCTGGGATATTGTCCGGTCCCATGGATGCTGTGTTTTTGGATTTAGAGAGTGCAGCTTTTACCTGCATAGTTGTGATTACAGGGACTCTGCATTCTTCCTGTATAGATATGGGCCCTTTAGGGGATGAGAGGGGGTAAAGTTAGCACTGAACCTATCTGCCAGGATGTTGGCAATATCAGTTGGTCCTGTAATTTTCTTGCCTTTGTGCTGTAACTCAGAGCGGGTCTGGGTATTGCTATCGAGATTCTTGACATAGCTATAGAATGCTTTGTGGTTGTCCTTGGAATTAGCGGCATTTTTGTTTTCGTATCTAGCTTTGGAGGATCTTATAAGGGGTCTCAGCTTCTTACTGAGGCTGATTAGGGAGCTCCTCCACTCATGGGATTTTACTGCTTTGCAACAGTTCCTTCCTTCTGTTGTACAGTTTGTTTATGGCAGGGTATCACCAAATTGGCTTCCTTTTTTTGGAGGATAGCGTCTTGGTTCTGTTTGGGATAGCACGATTCATGTACTCGTGTAAGTGCTTATAGAGTGCATTTGTCTAGGATTCAGCAGTTGTAACTGTATTGTCCATCTGCAAGGGTGTCATGAAGTTCACCACTTCTGTCTTAAGAAGCACGAAGTTGGCTCTGGAGAAATTTTTTACTGTGGTTTCCTTAATGGGGGGTAGGGGCGAGATGTGGATATCAAGGGTGATTAGCTTATGGTCGGATCGGACCAACGAGGAGTCACTCATGTTGGTAATGACTAGGTCTAGGATATTGTTGCCCCTGGTGGGGGTGTGGATAAGTTGATCCAGGGCATTGGTGTTTATGAATTCCAGAAAGCTTTGAGCTAAGGAGTTGGTACACAAGTAGTTTTCTCAATTAATGGGGTAGTTGAAGTCGCCCATTATTAGGGTGTTTGGTTGAACTCTAATATTTTCCAGTACATCAAGAAAAGAGGAGTGGGAATCCTGGGGCATGGTGGGGGATCTGTAGCAAGCTACAATTTGGACTGAAGTTTGGCCCAGAGTTAGTTGCACTTGGATAACCTCGGATGCATTATGCTGAGCAACTAGCCTGGAGGTGTGGATATCCTTAATGAATATGGACACACCTCCGCCTTTGGTGTTTCGGTCCAGGTTACATGGCTGAAAAGTGTGGTATGAGTTATAGACTGGTAGTGCAGGGGTGCTATCTGAAGCCTTGAACCAGGTCTCATTCACTGTACAGATATTGATGTTCTCCATTTTAAGGAGTGCCTCAAGTGAGTGGATTTTGAGATTTAGACTTCTAGCATTGAGTAGCTCGGTACCCATGAACTACCACATAGGCAGCAATCTACTTAACACCGAATGTGTGATAAGAGACCTTGGGACCCAAGTGGACAGTAGTCTCTCCTTTGATAGTCACATCACCACAGTAGTCAGGAAGTTCTTCTACATGGCACACCTCATCATACAAGGGTTCTCATCCAGGAAAAAAGAGGTCATTATTCCCCTCTATTTGTCACTCATTAGACCCATTATAGAGTACAACGCCCCTTTTGGAATGTACCCCACAAGACATCTGCAGCAGCTGGAAAGGCCACAGAAGTACCTCACAAAGAGGATTACTGGCCTCAAACAAATGCCCTACACTGACCGCCTCAAAAAACTTAAGCTTTACTCCGTAGCATATCGCCTACTCCGAGGTGATCTCTGCCTAACATATAAAGCTATGTCAAACCCAGAGCTGTTGGACATGCTACACCTAAAGAAATCCCAATCCCTCCGAGCTACACGCTCTAGGGACCTAAACCTTGTCACCACAATAAACAGGACATGCTGGAGGGATAAATTCCTGTCCCAGAGACTTACTATACTCTGGAACAAGCTACCCATCTATGTCAAGCAAAGTTCTTCATTAGCACTCTTCAAGAAAAATCTTGATGAGTGGATGGGAAATAGGAAATACACCCCGGGAATCACTTCTGTGTCTCTGCTGGACAGTGGCACAGGAAAAAATAACTTTCTTGGGTGGCGTAAGCTATGGAACCTTGCTGGATAGGCTTATGCAGGCCCTAAGGCTGACAGCCTAGTACTTACCTATGAACCTATGAGTAGCATGACCCTCAGTTTTTGCTTGCCTGTTCCTGTTATGGTGGTGAATTTGTTATTTGAACCTTGCCTAAAAAAGGCACTATAGGGGCAGCAAGAGCCTTAGCCAGTGTCCAGAATCCCAGGGGCGACAGGTGCAGGCCATCTGTGGAAAGCATTGTGGTCTGTCGACCACGTCATCCCAAGCAGACAGATACTGGATTCCCTTAGAATGATACCAGAAGCTTAGCCAATTGTTGAAGTCAATCCATTTTGTCCTTGTACTTTGGTATCATTCTGGGTGATGGCAGAATGCTACTCAGGGCTAGGGTCATACCTGCCTGGGCTACAAGATTGGAGAGCTCTTGCATTTCACCAACATGGACAATGACAGTCATATTTGTACTTGTGGAGTGACCTGAGTGCGTGGGTTATGTGGTGGATCTTGGCACCCGACAGTAACCTTCTCCTTGTTTAGCCTGGTGAGTGGGACATCAGTGTGCCTGACTATAGAGTCACCTATGACTAGTGTGTTGGGTATGTTGTTTTGCCTTATTGGCTGTGGTTGAGTGGCATACTGAGTCTGTGGGCTATGTGTGATTTGGGTTGTGTTGGGGATGGAGGCTGCTTGCGTTTCTGCTTTGGAGGTCTCTGTTGCTTGGACAGATTATTATTGAGAGCCTCTGCGAATGTTTTTGTGTTACTATGTGTGGATTTTGGTGGTGTATATTTAGTGAGACTATGTGATGAGTGTGGTGTGGTGCAAATGTTTACTTTCTCCTCATGACTGTCAAGTTCAGTCTTGTTTGGAGAGAGCTTTACCTCCAGTTTGGCTAGATAAGTGAATCAGACATGTTAAACCATGCCTTATTGTGTGTGACTCTGCAGAGGCAGGAAATGATTACGTAGTTTTTCAGAGGACTAAAGTAACTTGTGTAATGTTTATGTTCATAGTGCAAACAGCTGACTGAAAAACATTGCAATTGGTGTGGGTAATTGTGTGTGCATGTTACTGCTGAAGAGAAAGTTAAGAATTGTCTACAAATAAAAATGGTATTTCTAACAGATGCATTTAATTTTATAAACTGACACATTTACTTTTACCAGGTGTATGTAAAGTGCTCCATATGTTAGGGGATACATCTAGAAGAATTTGTGACTTGTAAGTGAGAGATTGTAGGTTTTAGACCCGTTTCTACTCTTTGAAATCCATCATTATTTTACTGCTGTCAATTTAGTTGAATAGCTATTAACAATGAAGTAGCATTGACTGATTAAAATGCAGTAGACATCTAAAAGGCATACTGCATTCAGTGTTTGGGAGGAAAGATTTGTAGTGAGCGACACCGAATGTGTGACAAAAGGGTAAGATGACAGATTTGGAGGTCATGCTGCAGCTTGGCAATGCAGTAATTTTCTGAAAAAACAGAGCTTTTATTATTTGAAGAAATCAAGAAGTTCCCCGGGAGGGCTGGTCAAATGGAAGAAATGACTGGAGTTAACAGAGTGAGGGAGAAGATGGAGGTATTTTGGGGTCCAGCATGGGGGTGAATCTTACCGTAGAAGAATATGAGAGAAGCCAAGTAGAAATAATTTGTTGCTTATGACCAACATGAATAAAGGATCTGTAAGCAGCTGCCTAGCTGACTTGACTGTGATACCAAATGTAGTCTTTTTGCTTATGAAGGTAAAAGTATCTTCACCAGGTTGTGTTTCTCATAATTAATGGAAATAGGTCACTGTTGTCTGAACCACACTGTCTGTATATTGCATTTTATCAATGGTTTCTGCTGACATTCTTTTATTTGACGTGTGTTCTATTGAATTTTAAAAATATACAGTATTCACTTTGTACTTCTGGCAGAAAGTCCAGTTCAACCAGGTCTCATGGAAATGTTGCATTTTCGTGCAGTGCGAACATAGGGTGTTCCACATTTTGACTGTTTGTCATACATTGCTAGGGTCTGTGTTCTATACTAGCCTCTTAAGAGGTTGAAACCTATGTAACAGCATGCCAGTTACATTGACGGCAACAGGCCATCAACAATGGTATTTGAACAAGGAATGTTAACATGCAACCAACTAAATATATGAACAATAATAGAATACATGTCCCAACAACAGTTTTTGAGAACAACATACCCACAGTATATGAATAACAATTACTGATGCAGATGAGGGGTGAGGGAAAGAAAAAAGTCCATTAACAACTGTATAGGCTTCTATTTTTCACAACAGTACTGCTCAATACTCTACAGGTCTGCCCTCACTTTACAACTACCTATGGCCTTACCGCTCAACCTCTTAGAGCAATACATCTGGACAATGCCTAAAATGATGGGGGGACAAATAGGGATAGAATTTAAATATTGCTCTTACAAACTTAAAAAGTTGATAGAATAATAGGTTTTGCATTAGCATTAATTTTCTGAAGGATCTGGAGTCTTAAACTCAAATATTTTTCATTATTTAATTACTTCAATCCTCAGCTATTTGCCGAGAGGTACAAATTTTAGGACGAACACACCAAAAATGAGGCAATAATCTGGACATTCTGTGAAACTCTGTACAGTTGAGAGGTATGCCTATGGCCCATAACTTCTGTAGCACATACATACCTGTTAAACTGTCAATCTGGAATGGTATGGAGCAAACTGTCACAACTCTGGGTACATGACTCGCACATGTCAGTGTTACATATATGACAAAGAAGGGGTACCCTGCACTGATGTGTGATTGTGCTACTAGCTACTGATGTTGTGTGATTGTGCTACTGGCATACTTCACCTGGATTCCTATCTGTGTCCAAGGTTATTGGCAGCAGTGACCACTAGCCATGACAGTGTGACACTTGAGAGACACACATCGGGATGAGTACATGGTGTGCGTACCTATCCTGCTGTCATTTGCAGGCATGGGGTTGGACAGTGGAACAGTTGTACATGATGTATTAGTATACCCTTCATACAGCTACTACAAACATTTCTTAACCTGTAAGACCTGTGGAGAAAATATCTGTTAACACTACCTGACTGTTTCTATAAATATTCAAGATTTCTTGAGTGTATCATCACACTGAGCTACTGAGGAACTGCAGGCTCTTGTTTGACTGATTTCTGTCTAATAGTTTGTTGGTTAGACAGTCTGTCCTTGTAATCCTGACATTCTTGCATGTCAGATAGTTAGTGTACTGTGTATTAATCCTTTGAAATATTACAATCTGGAAAAGCAAAGGTTAACCAAAGGCAATGTTGCAAGGGACACACTATGATACATTGCACATTACTATTCAGGGTTCATATCTTAGTGCATAACATATTTTATATTTCATTTATATCTTATTTTACAGCTCCACAATCTACAGTTTTGCATACTAGCTGGTCCTCAGAACAGCCTCAGTTACTGCATTCTATCAAAGCCATATTTGCCGTGAATAACCTGTACACATTTTACTTCTACACCAACATAGCAGAGTAAAGACAACAGTTTGTGGTATATATGTTTATTTTAGTAACATGACACAGTGCTTTATTACTGCATATCCTGTAGATCAATATAAGTCTGAAAACATTTATTTATTCAGTACACACAGGGCATGCTAACACACTATACATACTGGCATTAAACAATGTACTCCTTCTTATTCATTGCACTATATACTGCAAGATATATCTGTACTCACGAGCCTGTCAGTGCAGTCTTGACAGTCTGTTAGCATGGGCCTCCACATTGCTAGCACTCTTTGCTGCAGCTGTGGGGGGAACACAAAACATTATGCATACCTGTCTATCGTATACTCAGGCTAGAATTTGGTACAGTTATGGATGAGATACTTACAAACTACTGGAGTACTCTGTGCCAGAGCATCTTGGATCCACTGGGTCATGAGTGTCCCCCTCCTACGCTTTAGGTCAGCATAATGATGTCATACCTGCTCACCAGTTTGGGGGATTCCAGTGGCACTGGTGAGTTTGCGTGCCAGATGATCTCAGACCTCCGCTTTGTACTGTGAGCCCTGGTACTGGTCCTGCAGCAGTCTGTCGTCATGGTGTTCAACGAGGAGACCAGTCATGATGCTACAATTAAGAATGTCCCAGCGATGCGCCCAAAAGCACTTACCCTTTCCAACGCCAGACATAGTTTCTGCACAAATCAAACTACAACTGGTTCTAGCTGTATTCCTGCCTGTGTGGTTTAAATAAGGCCATATTCCTGCCCTTTGCCATCATTGGACTATTTTCAAAAATGCTGATCTCAGCTAAGCAATGCGCAAAACTGCTAAGCTGATTTGAGCATTGCTTAAAGTGGCAGATGATGAGCAGTGCTTAGCAGTGTGCAAATCCACTTCTAAGCAGTGCTCAAACCAGCTAAGCATTGCTTAGTTTATATTTCAGGAAATATTTCAGAATTGCAAATTAATTAATCATTACTGGCATATTATTAAGTGTATATGATTTACTTTACATGACATCCCCCTGTGCACTTCTATTACATTACCCTAGGGTGTGACCATACTGTATGGGAAACTTGCATTTACATGGGTGATTTCACATGTTTTAGCCACTGACACTACAATTTTCGACCAGCTACACTACCCTGGTTAACAAATAGCAATTCCTACATCATTTCAAAAAAATTATAATTTTAGCAATGCTTTCCCATGTAAAAATGAATGGCCTGTCTTGGTACTCGAACCATAAACTACCACATTTAAAGCCAGAGTTCTAACCACTATGCTAACTGAGCACTGAATACTTTAGTATGCATTTGTATTTAGCTCCTATTACATGTTTAAGCAATGCTGAGCAAAAAAAAAAAAAAAAAAAATTATACAAGTACTTTAATTACATGTATTAATACTAATGCTGATTCATATTTGGTAATACACTACTTGTCATTCTATCAATGTTGTAAGTCTGTATGAGCAATGTCAGGATTGAAGTTACTAAATAATGGCATTCATTTGAGTTTCAGACTTCTAATCCTTCGGTAAATGTTATGTTAATACAAACTGTGTTCCTCTATCAATTTTCTAAGCTTGTAAGGGCAATATTTAAAATTTGTCCCCCCATCATTTTAGACTTTGTCTGGGATTCTTGCTCTAAGAAGTTGGAGGTATGTAATGTACAGTACTTTCACAATGCAGGGGGTGCGTGACAGTACCTGTCACACACCTCCTGCATTGCTTCCAATTTAAAATCCTGCTTTCAGTGTCCACGGACACGGAAAGCATTTAGAAAGTGCAGTATGGCACTTTCAGAGTGTAGGGGGTGTATTGGATCTGTGAACACTACTGAAACATGCCCTCTGAACTCATTCAGTGTTTGTGTCTGCAGAGCCATTCTTAGTAGCGTGTCTTCATTAATATGAAAGGTGTGCTGCTGTTGAGGCTATGTGGATGTGGACACCATTCACTCCATGTTGGAATAACACTATTCCTACACTGAGTTTATTGAATCCTGGGGAATGAGTGAATCCTAAGACTTCTTCATAGTGGTTCTCTCTCAAGTGAAAAGTCAAATCTGACCCATGTGCTTATTTATTTATTTTTATCTTTTTTTATTTATTTAATTTACTAGCAGGGGTAGCCCATCTAAGCAATAGCCTACTTTCAGAGGAAACCAAGGGGAAAACCTCCAAAGATAATAAAATACAAAGAGCAAAAAAGAAGTTATGTTCTTACCATTACTTTCCACCTGTGTTGTCGATCTTTATTCATTCTTGACAGTTGGGTTTCAGTTCCATCCTCAGAAACAACTTGGCCAATATAACAAGCTTGCACCAGTCCAAAACTCTCGAGCTAAGGTTACCCATAAGTAACTCTCTCCCTTCCCTTTAGATTGAGTTTACCCATAAAAATAATAAAGTGGAGGCTTTGTCTGAGAAAATGCCCTATTACATAACCAGGACCAGTTCCAAACCTCCAGTAGTCTTTGGAGGGGGGCAGGATGCTGAAATGTCAAGAATAAATGAAGATCGACAACACGGATAAAACATTATGGCAAGAACATAATTTCTTTATATGATGTTATCAATCTTCATTTATTCATGACAGCTGGGACAAAGTCCCTAGCTACTTCATGTCCTGGGAGGCCCTATGGAAGGATATTCCTGAGCACCATTGAGCAAAAGAATGCTCTCCCCCTGGAGACCATGTCCAATTTGTAATGAGTGACAAAAGTATTAGGGGTAGCCCAAGTAGCTGCTGTGCAAATGCCATCCATAGAGGCTCTAGAATGAAAGGCTACTGAAGTGGAAACTGACCTGGTGGAATGATCCTTGACTTTAGCTGATAAACTCATTTGATTATGTTGACAAACAAAGGTGATGCAGTCTCTCAACCATTTTGCCAAAGTGACTTTAGAAACTGATTTGCCCAATTTAGGCCTTGAAAAGGACAGGAACAATTGGTCCGATTTTCTGAATGATTCAGTCCTAAGTAAAAATGTAATTGTCTATATACATCCAAAGAAATGCAAAAAGTATTCTCCTTTGTTTGAAAGTTTGGGAAGAAAACAGGCAGGTCAGTAGACTGAGTAAAGTTTGAATCTAAGATAACTATGGGCAGAAAGGAGGGGTTAGTCCAAAGGGATATTCTCTCTTTGTGAAAAATTATGTATGGGCGTCTTACACACAAAGCTTGCAATTCAGATATTCTCTTGGTTGAAGTGATGGCTACCAGGAAAAAGGTCTTCCAAGACAAGAGTTTTATATCACAGGTAGCTGCTGGTTCAAAGGGTTCGCAAATCAAAGCTTGTAAGACTAACATTAAACTCCAAGGTTCAATGGGTTCTTTAAAGGGCAGTTTTAAATGCATGACTCCCTTTAGAAAGGTTCTGCAGAGATGGTGAGAAGTTACAGAAAAATCGTCAAAGCCATTATGGAAACTGGAAATAGCTTCTAAATGGACTCATAGTAGAAGCTGAGGCTCCTGAATCGAGTATGGTTGACAAATATTCCAACACTTTATTAAATGGGGCTGAAATGGGGGTCAAGTCTTTGTTCTTGAGACCAGATCACAAATCTGTTGCACTTACTGTGATAAAGTTTCCTGGTGGATGGTTTATGGGAAGATAGAAGTATCTTCTGCATTGGGGAAGATAGATTATTCTGCCTGGCAATTACTGGAAGTGGAGTTACCAAGAGGTCATCTTGAGAGTCGGTAAGTTGGGATGGATCAGCCCCCGTGGATGAGACAGTAGTCCCGGGGTTGAGTTCAGAGTCAGGTCCAGAGTCCATGGGGGGTGAACTAGATGAGGCCAATGAAGGGGAACCAGAATTGATGGGGCCAATAAGGTGCAATGAGGATTACTTTGCTTCTCATCTGTTGTGCTTTCTTCAAAAACTGTGGTATCAGGGGAAGGGAGGAAATGCATAATGCAGTCCTGGGGGCCAATCGTCTGTCAGAGCATCCCTTGGTGACTCCCCATGAGGGGAGATTAGAGAGAAGTATCTGCTGCATTTGTGGTTTGTGGGAGATGCAAACAGATAGCAGCAAGGCTGACCCCAACAACAAAATATCTCCATCGCTACTATGGAATTGAGAGACCACTTGTGAGGCAGTAGGATGTTTCTGCTCAGTTTGTCTGTGATCACGCTGGAATTCCCAGGAATGTGCATTGCTATCAGAAAGCAGTTGGAGGCTATTGCCCATTGCCATACTCTCAGGGCTTCCTGACATAAGGGATAGGATCTGGTTCCTCCCTGTTTGTTGATGAACGAGATGACCGACATGTTGTCTGATTGGATGGCAATTGCCCCCGACAGAAGGGCAGGTTGGAATGCTTGCAATGCTAGAAGCACCACCCTCAGTTCTAGGACACTGATATGCAGATTGGCTTCTAAGGGGGACCAAGTGCCTTGGACTGTTTTTCCCCTGAAACTGCCCCCCCACTCCATCACTGATGTGTCTGTGGTCTCTACGGCCTTGGGTTGAGGGGGGGGTGAAAAAGGGCAACTCCATAACTCCTGTTCTGGCTTCATTCACCAATTCAGATCTTGTTTACAATGGTTTGTTATGCGGATTGGGTGAGACATGGGGTGAGTTAATAGAGACCACTGTGACACTAGGAGCCATTGAAGCAGCCTCATGTGGAACCTTGACAGAGGAACTAGGGTGATTGCTGCTGCAATTGACCCTAGTAGTTGTAAGACCAAACAAGCTGAGACTATGTCCTGAGACAGTATCTCTTGGAGGTGGGATCTTAACCTTTGTAATCTGTGATGAGGTAGAGCAACCAGACAAGATCTTGTGTGGAATGTTGCGTCAATGAATTCTAAACTTTGAGTGGGGGCTAGTTTTGACTTCTTTTTTAGTGAGATGCCTAAGGTCTCTGACAGTTCTTGAGAGCAGTGTAAGGCATGAAGCAGTAGACATTTGGTGGGGGCTGTAAGGAGCCAATTGCTTAAATACTGAAACACCCGGAACCCTTGCAGTCTCAAGTGAGCTGGTACTGCCATACATTTGGTGAACACCCTGTGGGCTGTGGTGAGACCAAAGGGCAGTGCCTGAAATTGGTAATGATTGGCTTCCAGGTGGAACAGGAGATATCTTCTGGAGAGTTTTTCCATTTTTATGTGGTAATACACATCTTGAAGATCTATCAAGCACATCCAATCATCTTTTTCCAGAAATGGAAGGATAGACTGAAACGTGACCATCTGGAATTTTGCTTGACAAACTTGTTGAAGATACTGAAGTCCAGAACTGGCCTGTCTTTGTTTGGCACTAAAAAAAACCTTGAGTAAAATCCGGATCCTGTTTGGTCTGGTGGAACTGTTTGGATGACGCTTTTTTCGAGTAGCTTTAGAATTTCTTGAGCTGGTGCTTTTCTCTGACTGGGTGGAACATCTGGGATTCGCCTTTGTGGCCTTGGATAAAGATTGAAGGGATATGGTAACCTTTGGTAATTATCGTCTGCACCCAGGAATCTGATGTTACTGAAAGCCAGGCTAAGTGGTGCAGAGAGAATCATCCCCCAACTGCTTCCAGAGGCAAGCAATCGGGCCACTCTTCAGGAACACTGATAGGGCTGCTCAAAGAAGGAATCCTTGGAGCCCTGGTTACGCGGGCCCCCTCTGCTATGGGAGGGGCGTCTTCCTAATGAGTTCCCCCCTCTGCCCCAGGGGGAAAACTCACCACATGGGTCACGAACAGGCCATTGGGACTTCCTGAATCATATCTTTCCATTTCTCTGATTTCTGGTATAGGATCTTTGAGGAGTGTTAAAATGTATGCCCACAGCAGACAGGGTCATTCCATCCTTCTCACATCTGGCTAATGTGTCTTTAACGTCTGGGCCAGAGAAGAAACATCAATGGGAACATAGACAAAGGAAGACTTGAAAGGGTCTGCAAAGTTGCACAAGTGCATCCAGGCGTGACGTCTCATGACAATGCCTGCACTCACTGTTCTGGCCACCCCTATAGTTGTATGTGCATTCAACAGCATGGACAAGTTAGAGATAGATTCTAAAATGGCAAGCTGGGAGACAACCTTGTCTTGTACCTCATCAGACACTACTCCTGCTAAGGTTCCTGAGAGTTCCGTGATCAGGTCCCTTTGAAGACAGGTAAAATGTGCCAAATAATTC
>NC_056751.1:719797097-719892097 GCF_019279795.1 Protopterus annectens | reverse complement strand
GACTTCATTTGATTGGATCCCTCTTTAGTCAGTCTGCTATAACCAACACAGAGCTACAACCACCCAATGTCTTTTACTCAAGATGCTGAGAAGTGTGGAAAGTCCTGAACTGATGATATACAAGGTTTTCATCAAATCCTGAAGAAAAAAGCTTTTACTTCAATTCTACTTAAACATTTTCAGTTCCGCTTAAACCTGTGTGGTGATACTGTTTTTGTCTACTTTTCGACATTTTTATTTTGTGTCAGGTTCAAAAACGTTATCTGTTTGCATTTTTTTTAGTTTATTCTGGGACATTAGTCTTGTAGCTTAATTTGCAACTTTTGAAGTATTATAAATTAATTCAAGATTTGAGCATCATCTATACATTATATGCACTTCTATCTCCATAAGTAGAATTACTTGAAAAAGCTAGCTGCTTGTATTTTGAACTTGGCCTAGGGTCTTTGTCTTGTTGTTTCATTGACAGTTGTGGCAGAATTGTGTACTACTGCCTCATTTAGTCATTAATTACTGCATTTTTCCATTGTTTCATAGTTTCATAGTTAAGTACTAGGCTATCTGCCCTGAGGCATTTGTAAGCCTAGCCATAGTGATGTGGCATTCGCCATCCCATGTGATGGTACAAAAATAGATTTAGATTACTGTGCCTATGTGCCTCAGTCTAGTAGTGACACAGTGAAGATCCCCTTACATAATGGAATTAGTTCACTGTGCCCCTGTCTAGTAGTGACACAGAGGTGACCCCCGGGGTAAATTTACGATCTCCCATCCACTCATCCAGATTTCTCTTGAAGAGAGTCATTGAGGGGCTCTGCCTAACATGAACTGGGATTCTGTTCCAGAGCATGGGAAGCCTCTGGGTTATAAATCTATCCCTCCCGCATGTTCTATTTATGCTTGTACCGAGGTTTAAGTCTTTAGCTCTCGTGTTCCTGATGGATTTGGATTTTTTGAGGTGGAGCATGTCCATCAGATCCTGATTGTGCATGGCCTTGTACGTCAGGCACAGGTCGCCTCTGAGCAGGCAGTATGCCACTGAATAGAGCTGGAGTTTCTTTAGTCTGGTGGAATAAGACATATCTTGGAGACCCTTGATCCTCTTGGTGAGGTACTTTTGTGGTCTCTCCAACTGCTGTAGGTGCTGGGTGAGGTACATACCAAATGGGGCATTGTATTCAATCATGGGTCTGATGAGGGAGGAGTAAAGGGGAACAATGACCTCCTTTGATCTGGATGTGAATCTCTTCATGATGAGGTGGGCAAGGTAGAATGTCTTTCTAACTACTTTGGCTATGTGGGTGTCAAACGTGAGGTCACTGTCGACTTGGGTCCCTAGGTCTCTGATTACTTTTTCTGTACTCAGTGGGTTACTGTCTATGTGATAATTTGTGGGTACTTTGTTTTTCCCAAAGGGGATGACTATGCATTTTTTGGCATTTAGCTTAAGGCCATGACTCCAGCACCAGTTGTCCGTTTCTGTGAGGCCTTTCTGTAGGATGTGTGTCAGCTGGTGTATCGACTATAACACCCAGTTTGCAGTCATCTGTGAACTTTGTCAGCCACAACCCTCCCATGTTTGCTTTAATGTCTGAGAAATAAATGCCGAACAAGAGGGCTCCCAGGACAGAGCCCTGTGGCACACCACTTGTGACTGGCTTTGAGTCTGACATGGCTCCAGCGATTTTGACTTTATGGGTTCTATCCTTTAGCCAGTTTGCAACCCACCTAGTGACATATGGGTTTACATTTAAGCTGCTTAGCTTATCTATGATGCCGGAGTGGGGTATTGTGTCGAAGGCCTTAGCCAAGTCCAGGTAGGCTGTATGGACTGCTTTGCCCTCATCAATGGCTCTAGTGACTGTTTCGAAAAAGTCGACCAGGTTCAAGAGGCAGGATCTGCCCTTTACGAAGCCGAACTGGGTGGGATCGTGTGTCTGTAGGTCCCCAATGTCTCTGTTTATGAGTTCCATAATGATTCTTTCCATAGCTTTGCAGATCAGGCTGGTTAAGCTTATGGGGCAGTAGTTCCCAGGGTCTGTAGAGGTACCTCCCTTGTGGAGTGGGACCACTGTTGCTGTGCGCCAGTGTTCAGGTACATATCCTGTAGTAAGGCTAAGGTTAAATAGCATCTTTATGTGCGGGTTTAGCTCCTCATGGAGTTCACGTAGCACGCAACCCGGGATACCGTCAGGTCCCATTGATGCTGTGTTTTTAGCTTTGCTGAGGGCGGCTCTCACCTGGACATCTGAGATGACAGGGAGATTGCAGTCAGATGGGATAATTACTTCATCTTTTGGGGGTGAGGGAGGGGAGAAATTTGCACTGAACTTGTCAGCCAGAATGTTGGCAATATCTGTGGGTTCAGTGTATTTTTTGTCATTGTAAACCAACTCTGAGCATATCTGTGGGTTTCCGCTCAGGTTTCTAACATAGCTGAAGAAGGCCTTGTGGTTATCTTTAGTATCCTTAGCTATTTTTCTCTCGAAGTTTGGCCTTGGATGTTTTTATGAGAGAACGTAGCTTCCTGCTAGTGTTGATCAGAGATGCCTTCCCTTTATGGGATTTTGCTCTGTCGTGCAATAGCTTCCTTCTTTTGTTATACAATTTGTTAATGGCTGAGGTCCACCAGACAGGACGCCTGCCCTTGGTGGAGAGGGTCTTTGATTTATTTGGGATTGCATGATCCATGCATTCTTGGAGATGTCCATAGAAAGCATTTGTGAAGGATTCAGCATTGTGGGATGTGGTTTCCACTGGCCCCGTGGGCTTAAAGGATACCATCTCAGTCTTAAGAAGAGTGAAGTCGGCTTTTGAGAAGTTTTTCACTGTAGTCTTTTGTGCTGGGGGTGGAGGTGGAATGTTTATATCCAGGGAGATTAGTTTGTGGTCAGATCTCACTAGGGAGGGGTATACTTGTTCAGGGAAAGCAGCAGAAGGCAATTCAAGCAAAAAAAAAAACAGCAGGATACTTAAATCAAGAAAGTAGTCGCTCTTCTGAGTTCTCTGTAGCTAGGACCACTCTGCAGGACCACGTGGAGCTGTGTCTGAGCAGTATAGCCAGAAAAAACGCCAGAGGCGGATTTTAAACAGGGAACTTCAAAAGAGCTAGAAATGGTCCAAAACAACCAATTACTACAGTTCTTGTGCTGAGGTCACTTCCCCCAAGGACAGGTAGGCTGCTCTAGGCTCCCCACTCCCACTGGTGAGCAATGAAACTTCCCTCTATCCAAGTAAGGTAATGGACAACACAGGAACTACACCACAGCCCAGAATACAGCAGAGCCTGTAAACTGGTCTAAACTAGTCAAGATAGGTGGGAAAACAAGGAATATATTTTTGTTTTTTTTGTTTTAAAATAGAAAACACACAGAAATGCAGAAACAGCAATAGATCAGTTATACAGGCTAGCACACTTTAGTGGGCAGCCTCAGCAGTTAAATTAAACAACAAACAAATTTTTGATCAAAATTCGACTAAAATTCGACTAAATGTAACTTTAAGTGCAGATATTATCTAATGCAGTAAACACTTAAAAAAACAGTCAAAACTTGTTCAGGGCAAGCAGCAGAAGGCAATTCAAGCAAAAAAAAAAAAACAGCAGGATACTTAAATCAAGTAAGTAGTCGCTCTTCTGAGTTCTCTGTAGCTAGGACCACTCTGCAGGACCACGTGGAGCTGTGTCTGAGCAGTATAGCCAGAAAAAAATGCCAGAGGTGGATTTTAAACAGGGAACTTCAAAAGAGCTAGAAATGGTCCAAAACAACCAATTACTACAGCACTTGTGCTGAGGTCACTTCCCCCAAGGACAGGTAGGCTGCTCTACGCTCCCCACTCCCACTGGTGAGCAAAGAAACTTCCTTCTATCCAAGTAAGGTAATGGACAACACAGGAACTACACCACAGCCCAGAATACAGCAGAGCCTGTAAACTGGTCTAAACTAGTCGAGATAGGCAGGAAAACAAGGAATATATATATTTTTTTGTTTTAAAATAGAAAACACGCAGAAATGCAGAAACAGCAATAGATCAGTTATACAGGCTAGCACACTTTAGTGGGCAGCCTCAGCAGTTAAATTAAACAACAAACAAATTTTCAATCAAAATTCGACTAAATGTAACTTTAAGTGCAGATATTATCTAATGCAGTAAACACTTAAAAAACAGTCAAAGCTTGTTCAGGGTAAGCAGCAGAAGGCAATTCAAGCAAAAAAAAAAAAAAAAACAGCAGGATACTTAAATCAAGAAAGTAGTCGCTCTTCTGAGTTCTCTGTAGCTAGGACCACTCTGCAGGACCACGTGGAGCTGTGTCTGAGCAGTAAATAGTGTTACTGGTAGCTTTCTGACTAATTTGGTGCCTTGGACTGAGTATGATTGCAATAGTGGTAAAGTTGTAAGTTTTGCTACATGACATGTGCTTCTGTGCTTCTACACCTGTTTCTATCACAATTTTGCTGTTGAGTCATATGCTGTGTATCATTTGCCTGCTTCAAATTGCATTCCAGTGCCTTTTGGTTTGGAACATCATTACTGTTTTTCCCATTCTTGTGGATGTCACACTGTTACAGCGCCCAGCCCCCAATAATACATAAGGTACTAATCACCCTGCTGCGCCTACTTTTTACACACTAATTACAGTTCTCCCTGCCTCCACTGTAAAAGCTACAAGTTTCTAAAATTATAACCTACCTGGGGTTATTGACTTTTAACTCAGAGACAAATGACCAAGAGAACTTTGACTTGTTATAGGTTCTGAAGTCACAGAGCTACACTACTAGCTTTATTTAATTGGATATAAGTGTAACTATATAAACAGCACAGAACTATGCCCTCCCAGGGTCTTTTATTGGAGATGACCAAATACACCAAGGAATGCAGCCACTCGAACGATCGGACCAAAAAATAATTTTATTAAAGTGGACGAAGTGGACAAAGTTTTTTGTGAAGGCTATTTTTTTTGTCCGATCGTTCGAGTGGCTGCATTCCTTGGTGTATTTGGTCATTGTTTTTTGGTGCTGGTTTGGAGTTTCTTTTATTGAAGATACTGAGAAGTGTGAAAAGCCCTGAACTGTCAAAAATAAGTTTTTTATCAAAAGGGAAAGAAAAGGTACATTACATTCTTGCTTTAACTAACAACTTGTAGATGTGATATACTGTGGCCTACAAGCTTTAGTGTCCGATTTCTCTGGGTTCTTACAACAGCTTGACTTTTCCCCGCCTTTCCCACCCTTTGACTGCTAGGGTTTTAAATGCCATTGTCTAGTTTCTGCTCTTATGATAATCTGACTTCCAAAGCCCCACCCTCCTTTCTTTCAGTGCTATTGTCAGTTGTGTCAGTTACTTAAGTACTTTTCCCACCCACTTTTTTCCATAGATCCATAATACTGAGTGATCAGCAAACCAGTACTGCTTGATTTGACCTTGCTTACTACAAGTTGTCTCAAGCTTATTTTCCCAGAGGTCCCATCTGGTTGCCATCCTTCCACACTGTAAGAGGGTCCTGGATTAATCTTGTCCTGTCCTTGGCAGATAGCAGATTATTTTACTCTTTTCCACTTCAGTTAACTGCATTAGAGTGCTACTGCTTTACTTTTACTTTATTTGCTGATTTTGCACTTTAAATAATATTAAACTGCCCTAATATTTTACTGGTTGCTGAATGCTAAGATCATCCTGTATAAAATCACTTTTGAGAAGCCTTCCAGGAAGTGTTACTGTGTGATTTGCTACTATGTATTTGTTGCTGGCATTTAATTCTTGAATTAGTGCACTTTTTCCCTACAAAACAGATTCTATATTAACAGGGATTAGATTGTCTGCCATTTTAACACATACAAAGTACTAGACAGATAGTCTCACATGTGATCACACACACACTAACAGAGAAAGAAGATTTCTTTTTTTTTTTTTAAATACCAATTGTGGTAATACAGGTATACCCAGAAGGATAAAACAGAGAGAAAGGTGAAGGGAAGGATACCAACAATGGTATTACAGATTAACTAGAGGTAAGAGGGAAGAGAGGGGCATGTACCAACTATAGTACGAAGAAATCCAGAAAACAGTAATAAGGAGAAAAAGCACTCACACACAAAAATAAACTGTATATCATATATATCTATATCTATATATATATATATATATATATATATATATATATATATATAGTTCCCTATCAGAAGCCTGAAACACTATACACTTGAAAATCAAAATCCTGAAACCAAAAGCATGAAAACTCAAAATCCTGAAAACCCAAAATCCTGAAACTCAAAATCCTGAAAACACAAAATAGACATACTGACGTCATTGTGGCTTTGCTATTGTTAGCCCTGTGGTGTTAGGTCATGCGTTGGGTTCAGGTAAGTGTGCGGTTGGTTTTATGTTAGGGTTAGGGGCGGTTTAAGTGAGTTAGGGTTAGGGCGCAGGTTAGGCATGTATGCAATAGTGACAAAAATGCCCTTGGTGGAGAGGGTCTTTGATTTATTTGGGATTGCATGATCCATGCATTCTTGGAGATGTCCATAGAAAGCATTTGTGAAGGATTCAGCATTGTGGGATGTGGTTTCCACTGGTCCCGTGGGTTTAAAGGATACCATCTCAGTCTTAAGAAGAGTGAAGTCGGCTTTTGAGAAGTTTTTCACTGTAGTCTTTTGTGCTGGGGGTGGAGGTGGAATGTTTATATCCAGGGAGATTAGTTTGTGGTCAGATCTCACTAGGGAGGGGTATACTTGTTCAGGGAAAGCAGCAGAAGGCAATTCAAGCAAAAAAAAAAAAAAACAGCAGGATACTTAAATCAAGAAAGTAGTCGCTCTTCTGAGTTCTCTGTAGCTAGGACCACTCTGCAGGACCACGTGGAGCTGTGTCTGAGCAGTATAGCCAGAAAAAACGCCAGAGGCGGATTTTAAACAGGGAACTTCAAAAGAGCTAGAAATGGTCCAAAACAACCAATTACTACAGTTCTTGTGCTGAGGTCACTTCCCCCAAGGACAGGTAGGCTGCTCTAGGCTCCCCACTCCCACTGGTGAGCAAAGAAACTTCCCTCTATCCAAGTAAGGTAATGGACAACACAGGAACTACACCACAGCCCAGAATACAGCAGAGCCTGTAAACTGGTCTAAACTAGTCAAGATAGGTGGGAAAACAAGGAATATATTTTTGTTTTTTTTTGTTTTAAAATAGAAAACACACAGAAATGCAGAAACAGCAATAGATCAGTTATACAGGCTAGCACACTTTAGTGGGCAGCCTCAGCAGTTAAATTAAACAACAAACAAATTTTCGATCAAAATTCGACTAAAATTCGACTAAATGTAACTTTAAGTGCAGATATTATTTAATGCAGTAAACACTTAAAAAAACAGTCAAAACTTGTTCAGGGCAAGCAGCAGAAGGCAATTCAAGCAAAAAAAAAAAAACAGCAGGATACTTAAATCAAGTAAGTAGTCGCTCTTCTGAGTTCTCTGTAGCTAGGACCACTCTGCAGGACCACGTGGAGCTGTGTCTGAGCAGTATAGCCAGAAAAAAATGCCAGAGGTGGATTTTAAACAGGGAACTTCAAAAGAGCTAGAAATGGTCCAAAACAACCAATTACTACAGCTCTTGTGCTGAGGTCACTTCCCCCAAGGACAGGTAGGCTGCTCTACGCTCCCCACTCCCACTGGTGAGCAAAGAAACTTCCTTCTATCCAAGTAAGGTAATGGACAACACAGGAACTACACCACAGCTCAGAATACAGCAGAGCCTGTAAACTGGTCTAAACTAGTCGAGATAGGCAGGAAAACAAGGAATATATATATTTTTTTGTTTTAAAATAGAAAACACGCAGAAATGCAGAAACAGCAATAGATCAGTTATACAGGCTAGCACACTTTAGTGGGCAGCCTCAGCAGTTAAATTAAACAACAAACAAACAAATTTTCAATCAAAATTCGACTAAATGTAACTTTAAGTGCAGATATTATCTAATGCAGTAAACACTTAAAAAACAGTCAAAGCTTGTTCAGGGTAAGCAGCAGAAGGCAATTCAAGCAATAAAAAAAAAAAAGCAGCAGGATACTTAAATCAAGAAAGTAGTCGCTCTTCTGAGTTCTCTGTAGCTAGGACCACTCTGCAGGACCACGTGGAGCTGTGTCTGAGCAGTAAATAGTGTTACTGGTAGCTTTCTGACTAATTTGGTGCCTTGGACTGAGTATGATTGCAATAGTGGTAAAGTTGTAAGTTTTGCTACATGACATGTGCTTCTGTGCTTCTACACCTGTTTCTATCACAATTTTGCTGTTGAGTCATATGCTGTGTATCATTTGCCTGCTTCAAATTGCATTCCAGTGCCTTTTGGTTTGGAACATCATTACTGTTTTTCCCATTCTTGTGGATGTCACACTGTTACAGCCCCCAGCCCCCAATAATACATAAGGTACTAATCACCCTGCTGCGCCTACTTTTTACACACTAATTACAGTTCTCCCTGCCTCCACTGTAAAAGCTACAAGTTTCTAAAATTATAACCTACCTGGGGTTATTGACTTTTAACTCAGAGACAAATGACCAAGAGAACTTTGACTTGTTATAGGTTCTGAAGTCACAGAGCTACACTACTAGCTTTATTTAATTGGATATAAGTGTAACTATATAAACAGCACAGAACTATGCCCTCCCAGGGTCTTTTATTGGAGATGACCAAATACACCAAGGAATGCAGCCACTCGAACGATCGGACCAAAAAATAATTTTATTAAAGTGGACGAAGTGGACAAAGTTTTTTGTGAAGGCTATTTTTTTTGTCCGATCGTTCGAGTGGCTGCATTCCTTGGTGTATTTGATCATTGTTTTTTGGTGCTGGTTTGGAGTTTCTTTTATTGAAGATACCGAGAAGTTTGAAAAGCCCTGAACTGTCAAAAATAAGTTTTTTATCAAAAGGGAAAGAAAAGGTACATTACATTCTTGCTTTAACTAACAACTTGTAGATGTGATATACTGTGGCCTACAAGCTTTAGTGTCCGATTTCTCTGGGTTCTTACAACAGCTTGACTTTTCCCCGCCTTTCCCACCCTTTGACTGCTAGGGTTTTAAATGCCATTGTCTCTAGTTTCTGCTCTTATGATAATCTGACTTCCAAAGCCCCACCCTCCTTTCTTTCAGTGCTATTGTCAGTTGTGTCAGTTACTTAAGTACTTTTCCCACCCACTTTTTTCCATAGATCCATAATACTGAGTGATCAGCAAACCAGTACTGCTTGATTTGACCTTGCTTACTACAAGTTGTCTCAAGCTTATTTTCCCAGAGGTCCCATCTGGTTGCCATCCTTCCACACTGTAAGAGGGTCCTGGATTAATCTTGTCCTGTCCTTGGCAGATAGCAGATTATTTTACTCTTTTCCACTTCAGTTAACTGCATTAGAGTGCTACTGCTTTACTTTTACTTTATTTGCTGATTTTGCACTTTAAATAATATTAAACTGCCCTAATATTTTACTGGTTGCTGAATGCTAAGATCATCCTGTATAAAATCACTTTTGAGAAGCCTTCCAGGAAGTGTTACTGTGTGATTTGCTACTATGTATTTGTTGCTGGCATTTAATTCTTGAATTAGTGCACTTTTTCCCTACAAAACAGATTCTATATTAACAGGGATTAGATCTGCATTCCAGTGGCAGTGGAAGGTAGCCTTACCTGTCTCTGTGCTGGAAATACTTCTATAACCATGGATTTGCACTTAACTAATATCTCTGTAGCCATCTTGATTGATTTGGGCATCCTAAGGCAATGTACCAATTGGCTCAAGCTTACTGACAACCACCTAATTCTAAGGCAAACGTCACTGAAGGCAAGAGCCTCACTTGCTAACGCAAACAACGCCAAATGGGTTATTAGTGACACACACACACACACACACACACACACACACACACACACACACACACACACACACACATACACACATTACACATAGTGTGAACCAGACACATAGACTTATATATAGAGGCTCTCCAATGTAATCTTCCAAAACCTCAAAGACCTCCCAGATGTCACACACAGAGGTGGTATCCTCAGCAACCTCTATAGCACCCTGTTAAGATAACATGCACCAAGACACATACAGTATCATCTTCAGGTGACTCGGCCTCTAAGCCCATATGGCAAACTGCCACACAACAGAACACATTATCTTAGTTATAGGTGAACCTATTGTGAAACACACAGATGACCCACTCACCAGGCTGAGCTAGTAAAAGTCTCAGTCGTCTGACTGTCAGGGGCCAGGATCCGCCAGATCACAGATGCACTGAAATCACTGTACCACAGGTACCAGAATGACTCAGCCACAGTCCATGTGGGTGTAAATGTTTATTTATTTATTTCATTTAGCATTTGTTTAACAAATTAGTACAACTGGGATTACTAGCAATCCCCTTGTCATAAGAAGCCTAGTGGAGAAAAGCTCCACAAAAAACATACAATACATTTCACAGCATAAAGTAAGACACATTACATTGAAATAAGCATGTTAAAACTCTTCATACATTATTTTGCCGTACACTGGATAAACTGGTAGAAAGAAAACAAACAAAGCATGTCATATGTATAGACTGGTAAGAGATAAGTGGAGGTTTGACAATGAGGTACACAAAAACTTGCAATAAATTGCATAGCATAAAATAAAGCAAATTACACTGACATAAGAATGTTAAAACTCTTCTTACATTACTTTTTTGTACGGTGGTAAAATGATAGAAAAAAATAGAAACTTATTGTATGTACAAAGCACATCACATGTACAGCCCAGCACAACAGAAAAAGAAATATTTGATGGTTTGGCAGTATATATGGAACATGACACATACTTTACTATAGTTTAGATTACAAAGAGACTAGTGAGGTTGGTGACATTTAGTAATCAAAGCAACTTATACTGGTTGTTACCTTCTGGAGATGAAAAATTGTGTTGGTAGATTAGGCATAAGAATAAAACTTCCAAAAACACCAGCACAAGGAAAGTAAATCCAAACACAAATTCCACGCACTTTACCAGTTGCCTTTTATTAAACGATCTGGTACCTCGGCCTTTCGCCTTCAAAGGATCACAAAAAGTGTGTATTTTTTCATGTATATATATATATATATATATATATATATATATATATATATATATACACAAGTTAATAACAATTATCACAAGCACCTAACATCAATTAATCAATCAGTAGCTGATGTATCGCTGATATAATCGCAAATTTAAAGTGACATTTACAATAATTTAGAAAGAGAAACAATGTATCAAAATAAACCACATAAAAAATGTTAAATAACATACATAATGTAATAATAATAATTATTATGACATAATTAAATACCTAATTCCAAATTAAGTCCATGGGGCTTCAGAGTTTTAAATTTTAGAATCATTTTAGTCTCCAATTCAAGTAATTTATAGGAATAGTCCCCCCCTCCTCCAATAAAAAATAAGAATAAAACTTGTCTAGTATAGATTCTACAGTATGGTATTACGTGACAAGATGAAGCTGTTCATAGGTGTGTACTAGGCTAATACAGCATACCGAAAGATAGAGGCCTTTACAAGCCTAGCCCATAGGTTAGTCAGGTTCTGTGGTATGGTAAGAAATGCTAAGCGATATTGTTAGTCTGGTGTATGGCACGAGCAGAACCATGATTAGGTTAGGCAATCCTTTAATTGCTTGAATCTGGGTAGCTTATCTATTCATTTTAGCTGGAGTAGGATTAAGTTTCATAGTTTTGCAACATAGTTGGAATATAGGGATTTACCTGATGAGTTGTTCACTATGGCTGTGATAACTAGATTTTGGTCTGAGGAATGAATATCCCATGGTGGACAACAGCTATCTAAAGAGAGATGAGCAGTTATATGGTTGGTGGATTAGCAAGTGAGCAGTCAGTAGTTAGGTATAAGTGACTCAGGAAGCTCAAGCCATCTTAGTTTATTTAATGCTGAACAGTGGTGAGAACAGGATTGCTGATTAGTTGCAAATTTCACAATTTTGTTGTAGCATGAGCCTACTTTGGACTTGAGAGTAGATTTAAGATTTGTGAGAATGGGAGATGCATACAGGAGACAGGGGAGAAGGTAGGAAGCTGTCTTTCTGGTATGATTTGTTAGGTAGGGCTTGATTCGATAGAAAGTTCCCAATTTTTGGTGTGCTCTTATTATGACTTAGGCTATGTGTACGTTAAACGTCATGTTCTCATCAATGACGACGCTAAGCAGTTTTGTTTGTGATAGAAGTTTATTGGGTGCTGTCTGCTGAACAAATGAAGGTTTTGGTCAGTGATTTGTTTTGATGTGAAGAGCATGAGTTTTGTCTTGTTAGGGTTAAGAAGAGGCTGGCATTAGATAGCCAGATTTCAATAGATCAGAAAGACTTCTGGGTAATTTTCAGAATGATATTGAGGTTTGGGGCACAACAGATAAATGTAGATTCATCAGCATACTGAAAGATAGAGGCATGATTGGATGCTTTACGGAGTAAATTGGTGTAATGTTAAATAACAGGGAGCCCAAAATAATTCCCTGTGGTACACCGACAGAAATGGGTAAAAAGGATGGGTATGTCTGTTTCCATTTAACATCTTATTTTCTATGTCCCAGGTAGCTATGGAACCATGTGACTGCACACTGGGTAAGATTTAGAGAGGTAAGTTAGTCTAGCAGTTTTTGGCAAGGAACAGTATTGAAAGCCTTAGCTAGATAAAGGAAGACAGTTGAAATGGTATTAACTTTGTTGCTCTCCTTGTTTATTGTGTCAGAGAAACTAAGAAGTGCTGTAGTAGTGCTACGTTTGGATCTGAAACCATGTTGTGTATTGGTGATTATGTTTTATTTTCCTAGTAGGTTGTTAGCTGGGTGTGGATGCATTTTACAAGTATTTTGGCTATTGAGGATAGAATGGCTATGGGTCTAAAGTTGCTGAGATCTAGGGAGGTTCCACCTTTATGAAAGGAAATAATAAATGAAGTTTTCCAGAGAGTAGGGGTGTTGTTTTCAACAACAGAATGGTTGCTAAGTATTCATATGGGGTATGCTAGTGCATCAGCTGTAATTGTTAGGTATTCCAAAGGCAGGTTATCAGCAGCTAAGTGGTTGGTTTTAAGTTTAGAAAATATTTCTAGATGATAGCAGTTGGACTGTGATGGAACTGAAATTGTGCTTTGTAGAAGTCAGGTAAGGATGGGACAAAAAGGGCTTTGTGAGAGGTATTTTTCAGGAGGTAGAGAACATTATTGATGAAGTAGGAGTTAAACTGATTAGCTATGGGTTCATTTTCAATTGTAGTTTGGGAGTAGGTTCATAGGTTCATAGATAGATACTAGGCTATCTGACCTAGGGCATTTATAAACCTAGCCAGAGTGTATTTGGCTTTCGCCTCCCTATTAGATTATCCTACTGTGCCTCTGTATAGTAGGTCACAGAAGGTAGCCCTTTAAGATTAGTTTACTGTGCCTCTGTCAAGCAGGGACACAGAAGAGATCCCAGGGGTGAATTTGCGATTTCCCATCCACGTGTCCAGATTTTGCTTGAAGAGGGTCAGCGAGGGGCTATATATAACATGAATGGGGATTCTATTCCAGAGTGAGGGTAGCCTCTGGGAAATGAATCTGTCCCTCCAGCATGTCCTATTTATTTTTGTGCTGAGGTTTAAGTCCCTGGAGCGTGAAGCTCTAAGGGATTTGGATTTTTCGAGGTGGAGCATGTCTATTAATTCTGGGTTAGATATGGCTTTGTACGTCAGGCATAGATCGCCTCTGAGTAGGCGGTAAGCAACTGAGTAGAGCTGGAGTTTCTTTAGTCGAGCTGCATAGGACATCTGTTTGTGGCCTATGATCCTCTTGGTGAGGTACTTTTGGGGTCTCTCCAGCTGCTGCAGGTGTCGGGTAAGGTACATCCCAAAAGGGGCATTGTATTCAATTATGGGCCTGATGAGTGATGAGTAGAGGGACACAATGACCTCTCTTGATCTAAATGTGAGCCCTTTCGTGATAAGGTGGACTATATAGAAGGACTTTCTAACCACTTTGGCAACGTGATTATCAAAGGAGAGATTACTGTCTACGTGGGCCCCAAAATCCCTAATTACTTCCTCTGTACTTAATGGATTACCACCTATGTGGTAATTTGTGGGTACTTTGTTTTTCCCAAAGGGGATGACTATGCACTATTTAGCATTTAGCTTGAGGCCGTGGCTCTGGCACCAAGCATCCATCTCCGTGAGACCCTTTTGGAGGATGCTTATGTCAGCTGGACAGTCGATTATGGCTCCCAGTTTGCAGTCATCTGCGAACTTTGTCAGCCATAGTCCCGCCGTGTTAGCCTGTACCTCAGAGACGTATATACCGAATAAGAGAGGTCCCAGAACTGAGGCTTGTGGGACGCCACTTGTAACTGGTTTGGATTTGGATGTGGCACCTGCAATTCTGACCATGTGGGTTCTATACCTGAGCCAGTTTGCAACCCATCTTGTGACATAGGGGTTGATATTTAAGCTGGTAAGCTTATTAATGATGCCCGAGTGGGGTATTGTGTCGAAGGCTTTTGCGAGGTCCAGGTAAGCTGTGTGGACTACCTTGCCCTCATCTATGGCTTTGGTAACTGTTTCAAAGAAATCAACTAGGTTTAAGAGGCAAGATCTGCCCTTAACAAAGCCAAATTGGGTAGGGTCTAGTGTCTGGAGGTTTCCAATGTCTTTGTTTATGAGTTCCATGATAATACGCTTCATAGCTTTACAGATCAGACTAGTCAGGCTTATGGGGCAATAGTTTCCGGGATCCGTTGTGGCACCACCTTTGTGGAGTGGGACCACTGTAGCTGTATGCCATTCTTTGGGTACATATCCTGTAGTAAGGCTAAGTTTGAACAGTGACTTTATGGGAGGGTTCATTTCTTCTTGGAGCTCATGTAAGACACAGCCTGGGACACTGTCCGGTCCCATAGATGCTGTGTTTTTTGCTTTGGAGAGGGCAGCTTTCACCTGTGCATCTGTGATGTCAGGGAGGTTACATTCAGTTGGGATAGGCATTTGCTCCTTTAGGGGGAAGGGGGGAGAAGTTAGCATTGAACCTGTCTGCCAGGATGTTGGATATGTCTGTAGGTTCAGTATATTTTGTACCATTATGCATCAATTCAGAGCATATCTGGGAGTTTCCACCCATATTCCTGACATAACTAAAGAAGGCCTTGTGATTATCTTTAGTGTCTAGGGCAATTTTTCTTTCGAAGCTGGCCTTTGATGATTTTATGAGGGATCGTAGTTTCTTGCTAATGCTGATCAGAGATGGCTTCCCTTTTTGGGATTTTGCTCTATCATGTAGTAGCTTCCTCCTTCTGTTGTATAGCTTATTTATGGCCGAGGTCCACCAGATAGGTCTCCTGTTTTTGGAGGAGTGAGTCTTGGTCTTATTTGGGATAGCACGGTCCATGCATTCCTGCAGGTGCTCACAGAATGCAATTGTAAAGGTTCTGCAGATTGGGCAGTGTTATCCCCTGGCCCGGGGGCTTTGAAGGATTCCACCTCAGTCTTGAGAAGTGTAAAGTTAGCTTTTGAGAAATTTTTTACAGTGGTTTCCTTGGCTGGAGGTGGGGACGGGATATGGATGTCCAGGGAAATTAGTTTATGGTCTGATCTTACCAATGAGGGGTTTACCTCTGGTGTGGAACATAGAGTCCCCATGTTGGTGATGACCAGGTCCACTATGTTGTCCCCTCTTGTGGGAGTGGTGACCAGTTGTTCCATAGCGTTAGAGTTTACAAATTCAAGGAACCGTTGGGCGAGGGTGTTTGGGCTTGAGTAGTTTTCCCAGTCAATGTTTGGGTAGTTGAAGTTACCCAATATCATGGTGTTTGGAGAGACCTTCATATTCTCCAGTGTTCTCAGGAATGCCAAGTGGGGTTCCTGTAAAAGGGATGATGATCTGTAGCAGGCTATAAACTGAAAGGCAGTTTTGCCCTCTGTTAGTTGCACATGGATGGTCTCCGATGCTTCGTGCAGTGCCACTAACCTGGAGGTGTAGGTATCTTTGATGAATGTAGATACTCCCCCCTCCTTTTGTGCTTCGGTCTGAGTTTTGGGGCCGAAAAGCATGGCATGAATTATAACCTGGTAGTGCTGGGGTGCTCTCAGGAGCCTTGAACCAGGTTTCTGTTACTGCACAGACATCGATTTTCTCCATAGTGAGGAGAGTATCTAGTGAGTGCATCTTGAGGTTTAGACTTCTGGCATTGAGTAGCATTACCTTTAGTTTTTTTATCTTTGGCTTGTCTATGGAGGTGGGTTTCTCCTTTGAGCCTTGTCTAAAAAAAGGTACTATGGGGGTGGCAAGAGCCTTGGCCAGTATACGAAAGCCTAAGGGTGACAGGTGCAAGCCGTCCCTAGCGAAGCAACGTGGCTTGTCGAGCATGTCATCCCAGGCTGACAGACACTGGATCCCCTTTGAATGACACCAATACTTTAGCCAATTGTTGAAACTGATCATTTTGTCTTTATACTGAGGCATCATTCTTGGTGAGGGTAAGATGCTACTCAAGGTCAGGGTAATACCAGCCTGGGCTACATGATCAGAGAGCTCCTCTATGTCTCTTTTCATGTAGTCCAGGGAGGTACGTTTCAGGTCATTCACACCAGCATGGACAATGACGGAGTCATATTTGTACTTGCTTTGGAGTGATCTGAGTGCTTGCGTTATGTGGCGGATCCTGGCACCTGACAGGCAGCTTACAGTGACCTTCTCCTTGTTCAGTCTGGTGAGCGGGACGCCAGTGTGCCGGACAATAGAGTTCCCTATAACAAGTGTATCTGGTGTATTGTTTAGCCTAAAGCGTTGTGACTGTGAGGCACGCTGACTTTGTGAAATATGTGATTCGTGGGTATTGTTGATGGGTGGCTGTTGCTTGGATGTCTGCTTTGAAGGTCTTTGCTGCTTAGGCAGAATTTTGTTTACAGCCTCCGAGTATGTTTTTGTCTGTTTATGTGTTAGGTTTGCAGATGCAATAGGTCTATGTGAGGCTGGATTTGTGGTGCGGGTGGTTACCTTTTCCTCCTGACTGACTGTGCCAGTCTTGGGTTGAGAGAGCTCTGCCTCCAGTTTGGCTGTGTAACTGCATCTCTCACATGTATTAAAGTTTGTTGGAAGGAGGAGAGGGTTGTCTGTGTACATAAGGCAATTGTAACATTGCCTCAAGATTCCCAGATTCACCAGCTGGACTGGAGAATAACCCTGAAACTGACCCTTGGACATACCAGATTAGTATAGGGAACTGATTTTTCACTGATCAGATTAGTAAAGGGAACTGATTTTTCACTGATCAGAAAGGACCAATCGGGAGCCTAGCACTTATGAGAAGTCTAGGAGGGTGTAGTGCTTTAGTTAGGTAGTGTTTCCTTATAAGATTTGAGCAAGTGCAGGGCTTTAGAAAGAGAACATAGTGCTTACTTTGAGAGTTTGAACAGTTCTAAGGGAATTACCGCCCCATAAGCTTAACAAGCCTGGTCTGCAAAGCTATGGAGAGGATCATAATGGAACTCATAAACAAAGACATATGGGACTTGCAGACATTGGACCCGACCCAGTTTGGCTTTGTCAAGGGCAGATCATGCCTTTTGAACTTGGTCGACTTCTTCGAAACAGTCACCAAGGCCATTGATGAGGGAAAGGCAGTCCATACAGCCTACCTTAACCTTGCAAAAGCTTTCGACACAATACCCCACTCAGGTATTATAGAGAAACTTACCAGCTTAAATGTAAACCCATATGTCACAAGATGGGTTGCAAACTGGCTAAAAGACAGAACCCACAGGGTCAGAGTTGCTGGCACCATGTCAGACTCCAAGCCGGTCACAAGTGGTGTCCCACAGGGCTCAGTCCTTGGCCCCCTGTTGTTCGGCATCTACTTCTCAGAAGTACAGGCAAACATAGGAGGACTATGGCTGACAAAGTTTGCAGATGACTGCAAACTGGGCGCCATAGTGGAAAGTACATCGGACACAGATATCCTTCAGAGGGGTCTCACGGAAACTGATAGCTGGTGCCAGAGCCATGGCCTGAAGTTAAATGCCAACAAATGTATAGTCATACCCTTCGGGAAAAACAAGGTAACCCCAAGCTACCATATAGGTGGCAATCCACTAAGCACAGAAGAGGTTATCAGGGACCTGGGGACCCAGGTTGACAGTGGCCTTTCCTTTGACACTCACATTGCTAAAGTGGTTAGAAAGACCTTCTACATTGCCCACCTGATCATGAAGGGATTCACATCCAGATCAAGTGAGGTCATTGTTCCCCTGTACTCTTCACTTATCAGACCAATGATCGAGTACAATGCCCCATTCGGGATGTATCTCACCCGACACCTACAGCAATTGGAGAGACCCCAAAAGTTCCTCACCAAAAGGATAAAGGGATTCCAAAATCTGTCATATGCTGCCAGACTGAAGAAACTCCAGCTCTATTCAGTCGCATACCGTCTGCTCAGAGGTGACCTGTGCCTGACATACAAGGCCATGTCCAACCCGGAATTAATGGACATGCTCCACCTCAAAAAATCCAAATCTACCAGATCCACTAGAGCAAGCGACTTAAACCTTAGCACGGATATAAATAAGACATGCTGGAGGGATAGATTTGTCACTCAGAGACTCCCTATGCTGTGGAATAAAATCCCGGTCCATGTGAGGCAGAGCACCTCGCTGGCTCTGTTCAAGAGAAATCTTGACCGGTGGATGGGAGATCGTAGGTTTACCCCGGGAATCATCTCTGTGTCACTGCTGGACAGAGGCAAAACAAACTAATGGGCACAATTTTTTTTTAACACAAGGGGTGGCGTAAGCCACAAAACTTTGGGCTAGGCTTATAAATGCCTTAGGGCAGATAGTCTAGTATAAACCTATGAACCTATAAAAATGAAGAGCAGACTTTGTGGAGCCGAGAATAATTTAAGCTTAAGCCTTGAAAATGGTTTGAAACAGGTAAACAAAAAACTTCCCAAACACTGTCTGCCAACACCACGTGAAAATCCACTACGAAACCTGCGTTTGAAATATTTATTTAAGCTTCTCTTTAAACATGCACTTTTCATCAGATTTAAGTATCCAACATCATCAGAAACAAAACTTTAATTTAATAATCTACTAGAGCATTTTATAGCAAGGGTGCTATAAAATGCTCTAGTAGATTATTAACTTAAAGTTTTGTTTCTGATGAAGTTGGATACTTAAATCTGACGAAAAGTGCATGTTTAAAGAGAAGCTTAAATAAATATTTCAAACGCAGGTTTCGTAGTGGATTTTTCACGTGGTGTTGGAAGACAGTGTTTGGGAAGTTTTTTGTTTAATAATTTAAGCTTGTTTAGGTGGCGCTGCCCGACGCTGTTCAGTGCGCAAGACCGTGCTAAAAAAGAGAGTTGTATGGTTTTAAGAGAGAGAGAGATGAAGGAGTTTGGAATTGACCCAAAATGTCCAATAAAACTACAGCTTCTAGGCAGTAACCATTCCTACAGGGGCAGGCAGGCTGTTCAGTGCTAATCACTGCCACTGATGAACACAGAGACTTCCCTTTAGCCCAAGCAAGCACTGGCCTCCAAGAAACTTACAAACAGTTCAGAACAGCAAATCTGTAACTGAACTTTTTTAAATTTCAGAAAGTGGGAATAAAGCAAGATTGTTTTTGTTTTTTTTGTTTTAGTTTAAAGGTAGCAGAGATACACAAGTAGCAAACTAGTCAGAACAGTGCAATAAATGACCCCACACATGAGTGCTAGGCCTGAGTCAGGTAAAATGCAGTTTTAAGAAAAAAATGATTTTAAATTAAGTGCAACACAGGAACTGCAGTAAACAGGCTCTAGATGTGTTCTAAATACTGTTTCTAATACAGATATCAACTTTAGCAATCTGGAAAATGCCAAAAAGTAGGCGGCAAAGCAGAAATTAAAAAAAAAAAAAACAGAAGAAAATACTTATAATGTCAAAAGTGGCTCCTTTCTTCTCTCAGCATTTTCTCCCCTTGGTAGGTGCTTCACCAACAACTATCAAGCCTGGAAAGGTGCAAAAACCACAAGGCAGCAGGTTTTAAGAGAGAGAGAGATCAAAGAGTTTGGAATTGACCCAAAATGGCCAATAAAACTACAGCTTCTAGGCAGTAACCACTCCTACAGGGGCAGGCAGGCTGTTCAGTGTTAATCACTGCCACTGATGAACACAGAGACTTCCCTTTAGCCCAAGCAAGCACTGGCCTCCAAGAAACTTACAAACAGTTCAGAACAACAAATCTGTAACTGAACTTTTTTAAATTTCAGAAAGTGGGAAAAAAGCAAGATTGTTTTTGTTTTTTTTGTTTTAGTTTAAAGGTAGCAGAGATACACAAGTAGCAAACTAGTCAGAACAGTGCAATAAATGACCCCACACTTGAGTGCTAGGTCTGAGTCAGGTAAAATGCAGTTTTAAGAAAAAAAACGATTTTAAATTAAGTGCAACACAGGAACTGCAGTAAACAGGCTCTAGATGTGTTCTAAATACTGTTTCTAATACAGATATCAACTTTAGCAATCTGGAAAATGCCGAAAAGTAGGCGGCAAAGCAGAAATTAAAAAAAAAAAAAAAAAAACAGAAGAAAATACTTATAATGTCAAAAGTGGCTCCTTTCTTCTCTCAGCATTTTCTCCCCTTGGTAGGTGCTTCACCAACAACTATCAAGCCTGGAAAGGTGCAAAAACCACGAGGCAGCAGGTTTTAAGAGAGAGAGAGATCAAAGAGTTTGGAATTGACCCAAAATGGCCAATAAAACTACAGCTTCTAGGCAGTAACCACTCCTACAGGGGCAGGCAGGCTGTTCAGTGTTAATCACTGCCACTGATGAACACAGAGACTTCCCTTTAGCCCAAGCAAGCACTGGCCTCCAAGAAACTTACAAACAGTTCAGAACAGCAAATCTGTAACTGAACCTTTTTAAATTTCAGAAAGTGGGAAAAAAGCAAGATTTTTTTTTTGTTTTTGTTTTAGTTTAAAGGTAGCAGAGATACACAAGTAGCAAACTAGTCATAACAGTGCAATAAATGACCCCACACTTGAGTGCTAGGCCAGAGTCAGATAAAATGCAGTTTTAAGAAAAAAATATTTTAAATTAAGTGCAACACAGGAACTGCAGTCAACAGGCTCTAGATGTGTTCTAAATACTGTTTCTAATACAGATATCAGCTTTAGCAAGCTGGAAAATGCCAAAAAGTAGGCGGCAAAGCAGAAATTTTAAACAAAAAAACAGAAGAAAATACTTATAATCTCAAAAGTGGCTCCTTTCTTCTCTCAGCGTTTTCTCCCTTTGGTAGGTGCTTCAGCAACAACTATCAAGCCTGGAAAGACGCCAAAACCACGAGGCAGCAGGGTTTTAAGAGAGAGAGAGATCAAAAAGTTTGGAATTGACCCAAAATGGCCAATAAAACTACAGCTTCTAGGCAGTGACCACTCCTACAGGGGCAGGCAGGCTATTCAGTGTTAATCACTGCCACTGATGAACACAGAGACTTCCCTTTAGCCTAAGCAAGGACTGTTCTCCAAGAAACTTACAAACAGTTCAGAACACCAAATCTGTAATTGAACTTTTTTAAATTTCAGAAAGTAGGAAAAAAGCAAGATTTTTTTGTTTTAGTTTAAAGGTAGCAGAGATACACAAGTAGCAAACTAGTAAGAACAGTGCAATAAATGACCCCACACGAGTGCTAGGCCAGAGTCAGGTAAAATGCAGTTTTAAGAAAAAAACGATTTTAAATTAAGTGCAACACAGTCCATGGTCTTAGCAGTTTGTTAACTGTGTTCCAAAAAGGTCTTGGATTTTTGCAGTATTTTTGTTGGCGGTTATAATAGTAACACTGTTTGTTGTGCTTTATTTGTTTTTTGGTGAGGTTTCTTAATGACTGGAAATTTTCTAGGCAGAATTGGTTTCTTTCTTGTAACCATGTTTCCCAAGACCTGTTTTTCTGGGTCATACTTTTTTGTTGTATTTCTGATAAGAGAGGGTGCTGGATTGTTTTTTTTTTTCTCAGTTCGGAAAGAAGCTTGTTTTTTCAGGATGTTAAGTACAGTGGTATTAAAGTAGCAGACAGAATTATCTAGAGGCAGGGTTCTTAGTGATGTCCAGCTGTAGCTTTTCAGTGCGTTAGTGAAAGTATTCTTATTAAAGGAAGTTAAGTTACTGTTTATAGATAATTTTTTTGTTTATAATTCATTGTTGACTTAGTGCAATTGTGGGGAGGTGATCACTAAGAAAGTCAAGTAAGCAAGAAGAGTTGTTGATGTTGTTGCTATTGTTGGCTATGATCCAGTCCAGTACTGACTGTCTGCCACTGTTACGCATTCTGATGGGTAAGGTAATCATTTGAGTGAAGCCATACAAATTAATTGAGTCCATTTTCGAGTCTGAGTTAATAAGCTACCAGTCAATATTGAGGCCTCCTAGTATGACTGTTTCTTGAGGAATGTTAGTGGAGAATCAGTATAGAATGTCTGTGTAAGTGTGTATTGGCAGTTAGCATGATAAGATAAGAAGGGGTTGGTATGAGGCTGAGTGGATATATGTAATATAGTGAAGGACTGGAGAATACAGTGGGAAGAGTATGGGTTGTAAGGTAGTACATGTATTTATTTATTTTACATTTGTTGACCGGGTTTGTCCGACTGAGCTAAGTAGCCCTTTTTCAGTGGAAGCCTGGGGAGAAAAGCTCCACATGTTCTACAGATTATAATTTACAAAAATAAGTAAGCAATCAACAACTGGTTTACAGAAAATATTCAAAGCAACATATACATAAAAAACAAGAATTTACTACAGTGAACTAATCATTATGTCTGTCAAATTTAGAATCTAACATCATTCAGAAGGACTAACAATAGTTTTGTCACCTAATGTAAAATCTTACATTATGCAGATAAGAATAATGTAATGTGCCTAGGACAGAGAAGTTAATGTGAGACATGGTCTAGAGAGTTACAGAAAGTTACACAGGTTGGGAGCAGATAGAGGTGGGCAGTTAGGATTGATAAGCTGTTTAATGGGGATGGGTACAGAAGCAGGTCCATTGGCTTAACATGTATTCTTTAGTGGCTAAAGAGTAGATGTTAATGTCTAAGTGCTAACATAAAGTGGGGGGGGGTTGTACTGTGTGTCTACTGAAGCAGTTAGGCAGTGAATGTTTGGCTGCAGGAGGTTTGAGGTGCAACAGAGAAAAAATATAGAGATGGAGGAGATGGGTAGGAAATGGAGCTAGGGGAGGTGAATGGAGCGGGCAGAAACACCTGGATTGGCATTTGTGCTACAAAACCTATCTGCAGCTAGGAGAATTTTTCTTTTTAGGTTTAGCAACATCCTAAATGCTTTTATTAGCACTTTTGTATAAGATGTCTAATCTAGATGTTAAACAGCTGTGCTATTGAGTGAAAACACCCAAGCAGCCTTTGAACAGGTATTTATCTAAACTGCCTTCCAGCTGCTAAACTGACCTAGGAACAGAGAGGTAACAATGGCATTCATGCGACCAGGAAGCATTATGTCTCTTTCACTCCCTTCCTGGTGGACAAATCTGGCTACCTATCTGCTATTGGAATAAGCAGAGAAGAAAGGATAAATGAGAGCATGAGAGTTGACCTAGGGGAAAGATCTCACAAAAGGGTAAACTAGTATGGTTCAGTAGCAAAGAATACTGCAGTTAAGATTGTATAAGAAGAGTTAAACCAGTTACATATGTTAAGTAATAACGTTTTATCAGCTATTAATATCAGGGATTTAAGTACTGAATACATAGGGTAACATATGAAACATACCTCTCAGGACTATATGAAGACAGACATTGCAGAACTCACAGATTATGCATCCCTGGCAGACCTCTCAATCGTCCCAAATAACTCGTTTTTTACTGAGTTTTGGGGTCCCAATAATGGGGTGCCACGATTCTCGAGTGGCACCCTATTATTTCCGATTTTTCGGATCTATTTTTTAAAATTTTCGCACTTTCGGAGGGGACATCATCACATGCGCGATGACATCAGCTCCATCAGCATTCCACGCATCTGTTTGAACAGGACTGCCGTTTCTATCAAAGATTTAGCCATGCTCGCGTCTAAAATTTACTTCTGCCGGTCAGGCAGAACACAGGATTTACTTTACTTTCTGCCATTCGGGCAGAGGACTGCCATTTCTATTGCAGGAGAGATTTATTTTACTAAGCCAGTCACAAGAATGGATTACTTTACTTCATATCCGTCGGACTTATCTGCAGAGCACTATGGTAGGGACCGTAGGTGTGTGTACTTTTAACTGCAGAAGAGCACTAAGGTATGTGTCTTGCTTAAATGTATATTCGGTGTAAAAAGCAACTAAACACAGTACAAAAAATGCACCTGACAAACAGAAACTCTGGACTCTAATAACAAACTTAAAATAAAAACGGATTGTTTTAAAACAATCCCGTTTTTATTTTAAGTTTGTAGAGTCCAGAGTTTCTGCTGGTTGGACTCCTGCCTGACACAGAATTAAAAGATAATGACCACACAACAGCTTTATTTATTTTATAGAGTTAATTGCTTCCTAACTTGACTTGTCCGGTGCAGATCATGCCGTTAATGTTGTTTTCGTTTCTAGACTCTTTAATACTCCGTTATGGGTACCTTCTTTAATACTCCAATATGGGTATTCTCATGCTTGTCTGACTCAGTAAAAGATAATTCTGACCGAACTTAACCACAAAGGTAACAAATTTGTTGCTGAATACCATGGTCACTAAAACAGAAGCCTGTTCCATATTGCTTTGGCTGTCGACATAATTCCTTGAATCCCTGTATTTAATCTGTCTCTGAAATAGTCAACTGAATTTGTTATCCCTACTTTTTGTTGCCTGTTCTGTGCAGTAATGGCTTCATAATACTTTCATTTTCCTCTCGTTGTATGACTTCAAATTTTGATATTTTTATTACTCCAGGCATTTTAATAGCTGTTTCTATGACTCATGATGTGTGCTAAGAGTTTGAACTTGTATATAAATAGTTCTACATCAAGAATCTGTGATGTGTTGCAAATTCTAGGCTAATTATCTCTGGTTGTATTGTATGAGGAAGTCGGGAGTGTCAGAGAAGTATGTAAGAGTGGTACAGGATATGTACGAGGGTAGTGTGACAGCGGTGAGGTCTGCGGTGGGAGTGACGGATGCGTTTAAGATGGAGGTGGGATAACATCAAGGATCAGCTCTGAGCCCTTTCTTATTTGCAATGGTGATGGGCAGGTTGACAGATGAGATCAGACAGGAGTCCCCGTGGACTATGATGTTTGCAGATGACATTGTGATCTGTAGAGAGTAGGGAACAGGTAGAGACGACCCTGGAGAGGTGGAGATATGCTCTAGAGAGAAGAGGAATGAAGGTCAGCAGGACTACAACATAATATATGTGTGTGAATGAGAGGGAGGATAGAGGAATGGTGAGGATGCAGGGAGTAGAGGTGGCGAAGGTGAATGAGTTTAAGTACTTGGGAGCAACAGTTCAGAGTAATGGTGAGTGTGGAAGAGAGGTGAAGAAGACAGTACAGGCAGGATGCAGTGGGTGGAGAAGAGTGTCAGGAGTGATTTGTGACAGATGAGTACCAGTAAGAGTGAAAGGGAAGGTCTACAAGAGGGTAGTGAGACCAGCTATGTTATACGGGTTGGAGACAGTGGCATTGACGAAAAGGCAGGAGTCAGAGCTTGACGTGGCAGAGTTGAAGATGTTAAGATTTGCACTGGGTGTGACGAGGATGGCCAGGATTAGGAATAAGTATATTAGAGGGTCAGCCCAGGTTGGAAGGTTTGGAGACAAAGCCAGAGAGGCAATATTACGTAGGTTTTGACATGTACTGAGGAGTCATGCAGAGTATATTGGGAAAAAGATGCTAAGGATGAAACTGCCAGGTAACAGGAAAAGAGGAAGGCCTAAGATAAGGTTTATGGATGTGGTGAGAGAGGACATGCAGGTGGTTGGTGTGACAGAGCAAGATGCAGAGGACAGGAGGAAATGGAAACAGTTGATCTGCTGTGGCAACCCCTAATGGGAGAAGCTGAAAGAAGAAGAAGAATAATCTCTGGTTGTACGTTTGTTTGTTGCATGGCATAACTTTTTTTTCTTTACTTCTGCTTTACAGCATTTCTCCCAATGCAGCCAATGAAAATAGGTTTGGTGCAATGGATAAGCCAGCTAGCAGAAATAAAAAAAAAAAAAGATCTGAAAGGTTCAGTCAAAGTTTGTAATCTACAGAGTATTGCCTTGCTATAAATAGTTGTACATCATCAAACTGTAATATGGTGTGCTACAAGCTGCCTTGCTATGTAAAGTATAGACTGTATAAACAAACAGCATGCTAGGCATTCAGTGCTTACCTGTAAACAATTTTATTCTCACCGATAAATGTGCCACATTATCTGTACAGCATAATAAGTTGTTTGAAAACAGTTTGTATCATTGACCTAATCTAGGGGGTATTGCCTTGCTATAAATAGTTCTAATTCATCATTTTTTTAATGTAATATAGGTAGTATATTCTTCAAGGGCAACAGGCACTTTACTCGTAGATGAAGCAATGAAATTTAAAGTTGTTTGCTAGCAGCAATATCTTCATTAGTTACAGATATCTTTAATGTGCAATTATTTAGATGACTTTTACTTCTGCAGAGATTGTGTGCATATTTACTGATACTGATGGATTGTAGAAGTACTTTGAGTAGACTTTTATGATGGAAATGTTCTGAACTGGGCAGGTTTGTCATTTCTGGTTCATGCATTTTGTTTCATTGTTTACTGGAAACATGTTCAAAACAAATTTAAAACAAACTCTAACAAGTGTACTGTATTATACAAGGAATATAATTTAATGCAGTCAGGAAGGTGTATCAAAGAACACATGTATGTTTCGTGTGCAAGGGGCCTGTGATTTGAAGGCAGCCCAAAGGTAATCTTTATCTGCTACTGGCCAGATGCATTTGCTTTGGATGTGGGTTTCAATGCAGTTTCAGTGAATGGGAGTTTTAAGGGCAGACAAGTTTTAATGCCAAGTTTGTTTTCATTGTGAGTCTGTATTGCTTTATTTAGCAGATGTCTGTTAGTGTTTGTGCTATAAAATGTAAAATAATATCCAAATCATTGTAGAAGTAAAGCAATATGCACATTAGTGTTTATGGTAAATGGGGTTAAATAGCCAAGTAATGGGGACATTGGAATGACTGTAGGGGGACTCGGGGGCGATATTTTGGTTGTCTGTTCTTCAGTTTGCTTTTCAAAGTTGGTATCCCACAATTCCATGGGAGTGGGTGGGGTTATATAATTATGCATGTAAATTTTATGTTAATCAGCGTACAGATTTGTACCTATTTTTCATGGGCCTTTGTCCAGATTTTTGATGTTTTCAGGTTGAGAGGTATTATCCCTGGCTGGGATGAGTGTAGTATTCTGCAGCATTCTACCTTCACCAAGGATAATGCTACAGTACCAACAGAAGACAACTGACTTTTGCTGTCACTCCAAATGGGTACAATGTTTATATGCCTTGATGGATATGTTGCTACTTTGCAAAGGATGGTCTGTACCTGTCCCTCTAGGTTTTTGAATACTGGCTAATACCTTGCCCACCAGCAGAGTGTTTCTTTTAGGCAGTGTCAACCAGATAAATTTACCAACATAGCTACACCAACTCAGAGCAACCTAAATGTGTTACTGCTAAATGTCTGAAGTCTAAATAAGAAACTCCACTCCCTGCAAGCTCTCCTCATCCTGGAGAATACAGACATTTGTGCAGTCACTGAGAACTGGTTTAAAACCACAGGGCACCCTGACAGTGCAAAACTATAATACCTTCCACACATTCAGATCAGCTACTGCTTAGGTAGGGTCTAAAGGTGGAGGAGTCTCAATTTGCACCAAATATAAACACACCTCAAGGCTAGTCAAACAATATGTAACTTTTCAGCTTCACCACAAGTAACGTCCCATACCAAATCCTTGCAAGCTACAGGTCCTCCTCCATGACTGAAAAAGCACATGTCACATACTTGAAAGTACTAAAGACACTCCACATTCAACCCAACACAATTTAAATGGGTGAATACAACTACCTTAACATTAAGTGGGAATCATACATAGGTTTGTAGCTTCATAAGTGTGTACTAAGCTAATGACCACTGTGGTCTTTTGAAGCTTAGCCATGCATCCCAAATATCTAACAACTTCTGGTACCCTTGGTAAATGTAAGCAGGGGCTTGAAAGATGAAACACGTAGAAGGGGAGTGAGAGATTAACCATTTACAGGCTGGCTGTGCCCATTAGAGACATAGGTGCAAAACCAGGAATTAATTTCCTGTTTCCCATTCAATTGTCCAAGTTCCACTCAAATTGGGTTAGGGAGGAACTCTGCTTCACATGGATGGGGAAACTGATCAAGAGAAGAGGTAGTCTCTGAGATACATACCTGTCTCTCCAGAAAGTCTTATTTAGATCACAGGCAAGGTTTAAGTCTTTAAAATGGGTAATTCTGATGTTGTTTGTTTTGTGGATATGCAGGAGCTCCATCAGATTAGGGTCTGATGATGCCTTGTATGCTAGGCATAGATCTCCCCTCAACAGCCTGTAGGAAACAGAATACAGGGATAGGGCTTAGGGGTGATTTGAATATGACACTTTATCTATTCCCTGTATTCTTTTAGTGAGTAACCTCCGTGGACATTCCAATTTTTGGATGTATCTGGTTAGGTACATATCAAATGGGACATTTTACTCAATGATAGTGGAACAATAACCTCCTTAGACCTAGATGCCATATTTTTGTTTATATGTTGCACAACATAGAATAGTTTCCTCAATATCTTAGATATGTGATGGTCAAAGGCTACATTACTGTCTACATTGTGTTACCAAGTCCCTGACTACTAGGACAACTCTTAGACGTGTGCTGTCAATATGACAGTTATCAGGGATGGCTGACTTCCTAATGGATACTATTATGCATTTCTTGGCATTTGGTTTTAGTCCATGTATCTGACTCCACTTATTTGTCTGTCAACCCTTTTTGAAGAACATTTGTGTCAGTGGGGGACTCTATGACCGCTGCTAATTTGCAGTTATGTGTAAATTTTGCCATCCAGAGGCCCTTGACATTGGCCTTTGACTTCAGAGAAGTAGATGCCAAAATGGAGTGGTCCCAGGACTGATCCCTGAGGGACTACATTGGTGACCGGCCTCCTGTAGAGGTGGACTCCCCAGTTTACCTTCCTGGGTCCTGTCTGTGTGATAGCTGGCTGTCCACTGGATGGCATTAGTGTTTATAGCTAACCTCATGAGTTTGCCAACAATGCCTGAGTGGGGTATTATGTCAAATGCCTTGGCCAGGTCAAGGTAGGCAGTGTGAACCATTTTAACCTTGTTCACTGATTTAGTGGCCTAAAAGAAGTCCACCAGGTTGATTAGGTATGACCTGTCCTTAATGGAACCAAACTGGGTTGGGTCCAGTGTCTGGAGGGTTCCTGTGTCATCAATGATTCTTTCCATGGCTTTGCATATCAGACTAGTGAGACCTAAGGGTCTGTCGATGGACTACTTTTGTGCAGGGGGGCCCTTCCACAGACTGTGTGAACTACAGATCAATAAGTTTGACTAGTCTCATATGCAAGACCATGGAAGGAATGGATATGACAAACAATGGTACAGAAAACCTACAGACACTGGACTCTACTCAGTTCCATTTTGCCGAAGGCAGCCCATGCTTACTTAACCTGGTGGACTTTTTCACAGTTCAGAAAACCTATGAGTAAGGGAAAAATAGTGCATACTATCTACTTTAACCTGACTAAAACACACTGACACAATACCTCACTCGGGTGTTGTAAATAACCTTACAAAATTAGGCATAAACCCATATGTCGCCCAATGGATAGCTAGCTGGCACACTGACAGAACACAAGAAGCTAGAACAGGGGGAACTTACCTCCATAAAGAGGCCAGTGCCTACTGGATTCTTACAAAGATCAGTACTAGGACCTCTCCTTTCTGGTATCTACTTCTCTAACTTCAAAACAAATGTCAAAGGCCTCGGACTGACCAAGTCTGTAGACGACTGCAAACTAGGTGTCATTAGTGAATCTACAAGAGACACAGGTACCCTTAAAGAGTGACTGACACAGACAAACAACTGGTGTCACAGTCATGGACTAAAAGTCATTGTGAAAAAATGCACAATAGTATCCTTTGGAAAGACAGGTGCCCCTGGAAATGATGACATTGATAATACTTCCTTAAAAGTAGATCCAGTGGCCAGGGATCTGGGAATGCAAGCTGGCAGTAATGTGACCTCTGACCACAACATATCTGCTAGTCAATATGGAGTCCCACAGGGATTAGTGCTAGGGCCTCTCCTTCTCAGTATCGACTTCCCTAAAGTCAAGACAAATGTCAAAAGGCCTCTGACTGACCAAGTTTGCAGATGTTTGCAAACTATGCATAATCATTGAATACCCAAAGGACACAGATACCCTTAAAGAGGGACTGACACAGGCAAATGACTGGTGTCAGAGTCATGGACTAAAATTCATTGTGAAAAAATGTACAGTAGTATTCTTTGGAAAGATGGCCACCCCTGGAAATGATCATATTGATAATACATCCCTAAAAGTAGAGCCAGTAGACAGATCTGGGAATGCATGCTGACAGTAATGTGATCTTCAACCACAACATGTCCACAGTGGTGAGAAAATCATTCCATACTGCACAACTTATAAGTTAGGGCATGGTGCCTGGGTCCATGAAGGCCACTGTTTCACTGTAATAGGATCTCATCAGACAAGTTATTGAGTACAATGCACCCTTCAGCAAATACCTGACCAGGCACCTGCAACATTTTCAGAGACTACAGAGGCTCCTCACAAAACGATTACAGGGAGTAAACAAGTCTTATTCTAACCGCCTCAAATCCCTGTCCCATACTGTGTCTCCTATCAACTGCTGCACAGTGATCTAAGGACCTAAACCTGGCTTGCGACATAAACAAGACATGATGGAGAGATAGATATTATGTCTCAAAGATTACCTCTTCCATGTAAAGGAAAGTTCATACCTAAGAATATTAAAGCATAAATTGGACCAATGCATGGGAAATTGTACTAGAATTTTACTAGAAAGGCTCACCCAGATTCTGCTACAGTTTGCTGTGAGGGAAAGGTGCTTTTTATTTGTTGTGTTCTGTATGACTTTATTGCCTTTTTCTGTTTTGTATACTGTGATTTTGTTTTCTCTACACTGTGTTTTAATTGTATTCTGCTTATAACGGCATACTAAAACTTGAAAAGAGACTACAGCTCTGTCTTTTGTGTCAAACAGAAATTTTTCCCACCCGGTTACTGTTGTGTTCTTGAACAACACTATCTTTCTAGTTGCCTGTCCCTTATGTTAATTTGACCATATATCTCATTTCCTCTCTGCTTTTACTGGCTGGTGTGAGTAAGCACAAAATTATCATTATGTGAAATCACTCCCCTTCAACTATTTAAATTTATTGGCCACCCTACTGTATTCCATAGTACCAGCATACAAAAGTGACCACCCCCTTTCAATCTATCTTGCTGTTTTGAAAACAGTGACTCTCCACTAAAACTTAGCTTTTAGACAGGTAAAACTTAAGTTACCTACTTTCACATCTAACTCCTCTAGTGCACACTGCAGCGTTTAAGATAAATCACTTTTTTCATCTTACCTTTAATCATCTACTTCAAGACCACCAGTTATTATAGAGCTGACATTCTGCCTCTCAGTAGTCATCTTGGAATTAGTGCTTCTGTTTTCTCCTGGTGAGAGAAGGAGTGCAGTTACATTATTTCCTGAGACTGCTGATAATTGCTTTATAGGAGACAACTTAGAATCTGTGCGTATATTCTGATCCTGGTGAGAGTATGAGCAGAGTCCATTGATTCCTGACCCTTTCTGGTTAGAGAGTGAGTGCCTGTGCTTAACGTACCTGAATGGTCTGGTTGCTATTAGAGACATCTATCAGAAAAAGGCTACAAGCCTGCAGAATCTTGTATCATCTGGAACAAGACTGTGGTTCACCAAACAGGCCATGGTCTGCTTCTCTTCTTGGGATTGGTGCTAAAGTAGCTACTTTTAGCTATAACTAACCATTTATTTTGTTTCAACACTCAAAACTGTTGCCTTGTGCTCAGCACTTGCTCAGAACTCATTGTAAGCACTAAATAAACTACAAATTACTACAGCACTTGACTTTCCTCACTTGTCAAGAGGAAAACAGTTCTTTAATAGGCACCTATCCAGGCATGTCCATGGGTCAGCTCCCAGTGTTTTCTCCTGTCCACCTGATGAATTTGGGCATCTTGGGGCAATGTAGCAATTGCCTCATGTACACTGACAACCCTCTCCTCCTACCACCCGACACTACAACCTGTGACAGATGTACTTATATAGCCAAACTGGAAGCCAAGCTCTCTCCAGCCAAGACTGGACAAGACAGTCAAAAGGAGAAGGGTAACACCTGCACCACACCACACTCAACACATAGTTCTTCAAAACCCACACATAGAAACACAAAGCACACACCCAGGTTCACGGAGGCTCTCAATAAAAAGCTGGCCAAGCAAGAGAGACCTCCCAAGCTGCAACGCAAGCAACCACCCCCCCCAACTCCACCCAAATGACACATAGCCCACAAAATCAGTGTGCCACTCAACCTCAGCCCATAAAGCAAAACAATGTACCCAACACACTAGTCATAGGTAATGCTATAGTCAGGCACACTGATGTCCCACTCACCAGGCTAAACAAGGAGAAAGTTACTGTCAGCTGCCTGTCGGGTGCCAGATCCGCCACATAATGCATGCACTCAGGTCACTCCACAACAAGTACAAATACGACTCTGTCATTGCCCATGTTGGTGTGAATGACCTGAGACATACCTCCTTGGACTACATGAAAAGAGACATGGAAGAGCTCTCGGATCTTGTAGCCCAGGCAGATATGATCGTAGCCCTAAGTAGCATCCTGCCATCGCCCAGAATGATACCACAGCACAACGACAAAATGATTGACTTCAACAATTGGCTAAGCTTCTGGTGTCATTCTAAGGGGATCCAGTATCTGTCTGCCTGGGATGACATGGTCAACAGACCACAATTCTTTGCCACAGATGGCCTGCACCTGTCACCCTTGGGATTCTGGATACTGGCTAAGGCCCTTGCCACCCCTATAGTGCCTTTTTTAGGCAAGGTTCAAATGATAACTTCACCACCGTAACAGGTACAAGCAAGCAAACTCTGCGGGTAATATTACTCGATGCTAGAAATCTAAACCTCAAAATGCACTCACTCGAGGCACTCCTTAAAATGGAGAACATCGACATCTGTGCAGTGACAGAGACCTGGTTCAAGGCTCCAAAGAGCACTCCTGCATTACCAGGCTATAATTCATACCACACCTTTCGGCCACCTAACGTGGACCGAAACACTAAAGGTGGAGGCATGTCCATATTCATTAAGGATACCCACACCTCCAGGCTAATTGCTCAACATAATGCATCTGGAATTATCCAAGTGCAACTAACACTGGGCAAGACTGCAATCCAGGTTGTAGCTTTTTAAAGATCCCCCACCATGCCCCAGTATTCCCACTCTTCATTTCTTAAGATACTGGAAAATATAAAGGTACAGCCCAATACCTTAATTATGGGCAATTTCAACTACCCCACTATCAACTGGGAAAACAACTCATGTACCAACTCATTTGCTCTATGTTTTCTGGACTTCATAAATTCCAACACCTTGGATCAGCTTGTCCACACCCCCACCACAGGAAGCAATATCCTGGACCTGGCCATTACCAATATGGGTAACTGGTGTTCCACGCCAGAGGTCAATTCCTCGCTGGTCAGATCTGACCACAAGCTAATAACCCTGGACATCTATATCCCACCCCCACCCCCATTAAGGAAACCACCATCAAAAATGACTCCAAAGCCAACTTCATGCTTTTTATGACAGAAGTGGCAAACTTCATGACACCCATGAAGACGGAAAATAGAGGTACGACTGCTGAATCTTACACAAATGCATTGTATAAGCACATACACGAGTAAATAGATTGTGCCAACCCCAACAGAGCCAAGACACTATCCTCCAAAAAAGGAAGCCAATCTGGTGGTTCCTTGCCATAAACAAACTCTACAACAGAAGGAAGAAGCTGTTGCAAAAAGAGTAAAATCTCAAGATTGGAGGAACTCCCTGGTCAGCCTCGGCAGGAAGCTGAGATCCCTCATAAAATCCTCCAAAGTCAGTTATGAAAATAAAATTGCCACTGATTCCAAAGACAACCACAAAACTTTCTACAGCTATGTCAAGAATCTCAATGGCAACACTCAGATTTGCTCTGAGCTACAGCATAATGGCAATAAATATACAGAACCAAACGATATTGCCAACATCCTGGCAGATAGGTTTAGTGCTAACTTTACCCCCCTCTCATCCTCCAAAGGGCCCATCTTAATACAAGAAGAATGCAAAGCCCCTGTAATCACGGATGAACAAGTAAAGACCGCATACTCCAAAGCCAAGAACACTCATCCATGGTACCAGACAACATCCCAGGCTGTGTAGTGCACGAACTACAGAACGAACTGGCACCACACCTAAGTACCATATTCAATCATAGCCTCACCTCAGGCTATGTGCCTACTGAATGGCGCACAGCGATGGCTATCCCACTCCACAAAGGTGATGCCATCATGGACCCAGGAAACTACCGCCCCGTTAGCCTGACGAGCCTGGGCTGCAAGACCATGGAAAGTATCATCTTGGAGCTTATAAACAAAGACATAGGTAACCTTCAAACCCTGGACCCCACTCAGTTTAGGTTTGTAAAAGGTAGATCATGTCTACTAAACCCGATTGACTTCTTTGAAGCAGTCACTAGAGCCGTAGACGAGGGCAAGGTAGTGCACACAGCCTATCTTGACCTCGTCAAGGCTTTCGATACCATCCCTCTGGAATTATAGATAAACTCACTAAACTGGGCATAAATTCCTATGTCACAAGATGGGTGGCCAACTGGCTCACTGACAGAACCTACACAGTAAAAGTAGCCAAATCCAAGTCCAACTTCAGACCAGTGAAGAGTGGAGTACCACAGGGTCTGGTCCTGGGTCCTCTCCTGTTTGGCATCTACTTCTCTGAAGTGCAGACCAACACAGAAGATCTCTGGCTAAAAAGTTCTCAGATGACTGCAAATTGGGAGCCATAATAGAATCACCTAATGATGTAGACATCCTACAAAAAGGCCTCACAGAGACAGATGCTTGGTGTCAAAGTCATGGCCTCAAGCTCAATGCCAAGAAGTGCACTGTCATCCCCTTTGGGAAAAACTTGGTACCCATGAACTACCACATAGGCAGTAGCTCACTAAACACCGAAAGTGTAACAAGAGACCTCGGGACCCAGGTGGACAGTAGTTTCTGCTTTGATAACCACATCACCACAGTAGTCAGGAAATCCAACTACATGGCACACTTCATCACAAAAGGGTTCTCCTCTAGAAAAAAGGAGGTCATTGTCCCTCTCTACTCATCCATCATCAGACCCATTATAAAGTACAATGTCCCATTTGGCTGTATCTCACAAGACACCTACAACAATTGGAAAGGCCACAGAAATACCTCACTAAGAGGATTACCGGCCTCAAACAGAACGTCTCAAAATCTCCAGCTCTACTCCGTAGCATATCACCGACTCAGAGGCGATTTCTGCCTAACATACAAAGCTATGCCAAACCCAGAGCTGTTGGACATGCTACACTTAAAGAAATCCCAATCTCTCAGAACCACATGCTCCAGGGACCTAAACCTTCTCACCACAATAAACATAACATGCTGGAGGGATAAATTTCTGTCCCAGAGACTTCCCATACTCTGGAACAAATTACCTGTTCATGTCAAGCAAAGCTCCTCATTGGCCCGCTTTAAGAAAAATCTTGACGACTCGATGCGAAAGAGAAAATTCACTCCAGGGATCACTTCTGTGGCACTGCTTGACAGGGGCACAGGAAAATAATCTTCTTGGGTGGCAAAAGCCAGGGAACCTTTTTGGCTAGGCTTATATAGGCCCCAGGGCTGAAAGCCTAGTATCTACCTATGAACCTATGAACCTAAATCGCAAATTTATGTCTGGTTTGGTACCGATATACCTAATGGATAGGGACAGACATTGAATATGTGATATGTACAATCATCACCATTTTGGCAGCTACTTCTCTGAAGCCAATGCACACGTCACCGGCTGACCAAGTTTGCTGAATTGCTAAAAAAAAAAAAATCCTTGGGGTACTGACAAATGTCAGCAATGTTTTGGTAAATGTGGGGTAAGCTTGGCTAGGCTTAAAATGGCTTTTATGCCGGCAGCCTAGTAACAACCTATGAACTTATAACTGAGGTCATTTTAAGTATGTAGATAAGACCTGTCATGCACAAGAGCAGTTCCAGTTAGAAACTAAATTAATTTTAGGTTTGTGAATGATTATAGTGTGGTTAGGTTCTTGTCTCAGGTCTGATGGTAATAAGTTCCATAATTCGGCTACATGAGTGCAGTGAAGGGAGTCGGTATACTGGTTGTTTGATTTGGAGACTTTTAAATAAAAGTTCAGAGTTTGGGAACATAGATTTTGAGGAGATAATATTTGTTTATGGTATTGGCAATGGAGGGGCATTTGCTGGTCTTGTGAAAGATGTGCACGGTCTTTAGTGGAATGAAGGTTAATTTGTGTTTTTATTCTATCAAGATAACTTTATGTAAGGCTGATGAGTGGTGAGTTTTATTTGGGACATTTGCAGCAAATTTAGAATTTTGTTATACTTTTTTTCTGCTTTAAATAGTTGTGTTTTGTGATAATTAAAGTAGGTTAGGGAGTAGCAGGGTTTAGTTGAGCTATTTCATTTTGGCATGTTTTTGCACATCCAGTTATTTATTAGTTTTTGATGTAATGTATCTATATGTTTATCAGATTGTAATCTATCGTCTATAAATTCTCCTAGCAGTTTTGAATGAGTGGCTTGTTTGATAGGTGTGTTATTTAGGGAACAGATTGGGATTGATGATATTTGTTTATGTGAGGCAATGGATTTGAGAACAGATAGCTTTGTTTTTTTAGCATTCAATAATAACTGCAATCGATTAGCCATTGTTCTAGTTTGATAAAGATTTGCTGAACCTCAGTTTTTAGCTCTGAGAGAGTTTGCTGAGGAGATTAGTATGGAGTCATCTGCATATTGTACTAAAATGGGTCTTGTCAATAGACCTACACATGTCATTTCTGAATATGTTTAATAGAACAAGTCTGAGAACAGAGCCTTGTGAGACACCTATGGAGGTAGATTTAAAGTCAGAGTATGTTTATCAATTTTATGGCTTGAGATCTGTTTGACAAGTAGTTAGCAATAACTATTCCCAGTGGTACCAAGTTATGTACCTGCATATTTAGCATATAAAGGGGACACTCTATTAAAGAGCCAATCCTTCAGTAATGTCATATTTTTGGACAATTTATTGATACTGTATTAATTATTAATAAAGGATAACCACGGGAATCGGACATTTTGATGCATACCTTAAGTGGATGTTATGCACCATTAACAGTAGATGTTAATATCAACAGATATGTTACTTTATACAAGTATGGTCAGTATTCAGGACATACAGTTAAAAATTGATAAAAAAGCAAAGGTAATAAATAACTTGCTACACTTTAAGTGCAGTCACGTGTACTTCATGAAGAGAAATATCCCAAAGGGGCAGTGCATGAGAATAGCTAGAAACAGTATAGACATGGCATTAGAAGAAACAAAATTGTCTAATGAAAACTAATTTGCTTACCACGAAAGTCCAACTTGGAACAAAGCCAATTTTCAGCAGAGGCCCAGTGAGAAACACTCCAGACGCATGTCTTTAAAATGTGAGAAGAAACTGGAGCACCCAGAGGAAACCCACACAAATGCAGGGAGGACATGCAGACGCCGCATAGAAGGCACCCTAGCTAGAACTGAACCGGAGAACCTCTTGCTGTGGGGCGACAAGGCTACCACTGCACCACTGCATCATCCAACTGCTGATATTGGCTAAATAAACTGCAATATCCACATGTCTTGTTAATCAATGAAGAAAGGAAGGTGAAGGATGCAATAAGGCATAGCTCTAAACGAATCAGGAAAAATCTCAATGACTCAAGAGACAAATTCAGAAATAATCAGGAACATTTTTACAATATTAATGCTACTAACTACAGTAAACTTTCAGTTAACCGGCAGCCATGGGGATTGGTAGATGCCAGATAACTGTAGTTTCTGGTTGCTTGAGAGTTACTATTAAAGATATGCCTAACTAATACTGCACCCCGTACTATTTGTTTGGTTTGATTTGTTCTTAGGTTGGGGAGAGAGAGAATTTATTCTTATCTTCCTTTTTAAAACTCTACTGCGGTGGTGGTGCTGCGGTAGCGTTGTCACTTCACAGTTAAACATTGCATGTTCGATTCTCAGTTAGAGCATCTTCTGTGTGTCCACATGCATGAATGGGCGTTCCTTCGCTGAAGGTTGTGCGTTAGGCCCGGCAAGCCAGCACGTAAAAATCTACTGCCAATCATTAGTGGACCGGAGTTCCGCTGTGGCGACCCCTAACTGGGAAAAGCCGAAAGACAGACAGTTCATTTTTTAAAACTCTAAAAATATAAGGTGTGTTCCTGCAGGGGGGAAACAGAAAGTGCAACACATGAGAAAATTGTACTGTATTTCTTCAATATTGTCATTATTAAGTGTAAGTCACCACCTTTTATCTACAATTCACCAGTTTTAGGAGGGATTTTGAGGGAAAGAGCTACAATTTCAGCCCAAATCAGGGATGCTCCTGAAAACTGGTAATAGGTGAGAGGTATACAAGGGAAGGTATAATGTGGGTTGTTTACAGTATTTTGAAATCTAACTCACTATGTCTTCAAGTCAACTGATATTTTTATTTGATGTTTGTGGAGTAATATGCAGGTATGGACAGTTGAGTATGTGACTTAGCAATCATATCAGAGACTGTCAAAGGGGGAAATGGTGAGTTGGGAGTAATGATGGCTTAGATGGTGGAGTACATTATAAATACTTGTTCTGTTTTTTTTTTTTTTTTGGTGAGTCAGTCAGTCTTGTCTAATAAGATTATAACCAAGAAAAGGGAGACCTTCTTCATCTAACATGTATGGTTTTATTCAGGTTTCTTTGGTGAATAAGATACCTGGTTTGTTGTAAGAAATCCAGCTATACACAGCAAAAAAAATATATTGCATATGCATCTTGTATTTAAGTTGGATAATTTTTAGTCCATGTTGTAAGGAGAATTGTGGAGATGTTTAGTAGTGAGAGTTGTAGATGGGTTTGGGATTTGGTTGTACATTACCTGATAACAGAAGGTTAATAAGGGCTAGCATGTGAGCCTGGAAGAGCTTTTGTTTAACTTTTCATATAAATGCATTTTGATGTATCAGTAAGTGATACAGTTTAGTTTGATCAATGTATTTCTTAAGATGGGTGATTTGGTCTTTTAAGGCATTGTTATAGAAGTGATAAGATCAATTTGGGATATTATGAGTAGAAGGAATGCAGTAGTCTGTTGAACATATAAATAGTAGTACAAAAGTCAGAAGTGATAATTGGATTATTATACTAAAAGTAGTTGTCTCAGATATTATTCAGTATGTATTTAGGGTCATCTAGTCTGTTATCTAAACAGGAAGGTTTCTGATTAGGCGTAGCATGTGTGAATGTTATTAGCTTAACTATAAAGGTAGACTATCCAGGGAGCAGCCTGGGATGGAGGTAAAAGGAAAGCAAAGACGGACAAAAACAAACCGGTCAGCAAGCAGCCAAGATGCTTGATTACCATATGTTATAGAAGATAATACTAGACAGTCAATGCAAGGGTACATTACTGGACAAAATGCATTCGTAGCCTAGAATAAGAGGGGTTTGGGAAGTGGTCAAAGTAAGATACTGACGTAAGGACATGTTATAGCAAATTAACAGATTCTATAATTAACAAAATCAGCATTAACAGCTACCTAATAGCGCCATAACTTCTGGATAGCAACTTTGAATTTCCTTTGGTCACAATACTTTGCAGAAGCTTGGGGCACTAGAAGCAATGACTTTTCTGGTTAAAAAAAATAGCCCAAAAGGGACTGCATATCAATGGCTTCTTTTTTTGCATAGTATTATCTTGTTTGCTGGATGTTGATTGAATGGGTCCATATCTGTAAAGATAATAAAATAAAGATAAAGAATATTTATATATTAACAGGGTTAATAAAAGTATACTTCACGTTAACAGCACAGTATGAAACTAGTATGATGTATTCCATGTAAACTAATAAATACAAATTCATACAAACTAAAAGGCACCAACAAAACAGATAGTACAGTTTGTAAAGGACTGTAAAAGAATAGGTAATGGCATATACATTTTGTTTTGTTCTCAAGAAGCATTCTTTAACAAATAAATGTTAATTGCTAAAATAAATAAGTATGCTGAATAATGACTCATAAAATAATTATACATGCCAGGCCTATGATTACTGAACAATGAAAGTTCAATAAAAATCTGAATAAAGCAAAATACCACAGTGATTTAATAGCTGATTACTGTATATACAGTATGCCACAGTATTACTGTAGCTATGAATAAGACAGAACTTTACTGACACTAGAACAGAAACATGCTCCTGAAGACCCAGCTCCATAATGTATTCTGATGTTTCTGTAGAGAATGATGGCCAATGTGGCAGTAAAGTGATGATGACTCCCTATATTTTGAATTTTGTACTTCTTTTTTTCTTTTCTTTTTTTTATGTACAAAACAGAAAGTGATTTGTTACACAGTTTTACAAATTAGTCATTTACTGCTGTACTTAATCCTACTAACAATCTTAATCTAACAAAATTAGGTGCTTGTTACAATAAAATTGCCAGATCATCATATAGATCACATTACTGTACTTGGTTACTTCAACTAAATTGGCGTGAGTTACCCAGTTATCTCTTACCCAACTTACTATGGCCCGTGACATAATATACCAGCCTGACAAGTGTCTAGCACTACAGAATCTACTTCAGCTTCAGTCTAACAGAAGACACTTGAGTCGAGATCCTCTGACAAACTCCTATTATAAGTCACAAAAGCTAACACTCACTTTGGAGATGCTTTTTATGTTAATCGAATCTCCATGATTTGGAACTTCATCTTCCAGCACATTTTTAACCACTGCCAATCCATCACATTTCAAAATACTTCTAAAGTCTCATCTATTTAATTCTTGGCTGTGATCTGTATAACTCCTGAATGAATATTATTCCCTCTTATCTATCTCCTGCTTTACATTTTACTGTATTGATTTTCTCATACATGCAGTACATTATTTATTTTCCTTTGCAGGTGTTTCACTGTCTAATTGATATGACCAACTTTTTTCACCTATAAACTCACCATAAGTATCACCTTACTTTCTCTCTCTAGATACTCTGTCTAGCCTCTTTACAATTACTCTAATTAGCTCATTGTTTCCAATCTCATCACCTGCACCTTGTACAGTGCACTGCATACTACATATATCTGACACAGTCACATTTATCTGAATTCTTGTTTAGAATTGTATTACTCATGAAACACTTGTTTATTTCTTACTATTTTTATGTACAAGTTATGCTCCATAATATTTTTTAATGTATAACATTTTATACGTAGTATGTATATGTGAACATTGGGCAGAGATGGGCGAAGGCTGCCAGTCTAGCCAAATAGAATTTGATACATAATTCTAGCATTTGTAAATATAAATGTAAAATACAGGCTTGTGTCTTAAATGTAAAGAAAATACTGTAAAATGTGAACTTCAAGATTGTAGCAACACTGCCATCTGCTGTAAGGAAAACTAACTCATGCCTTTCAAATTTGTCTTTTGAAACAGAAAAAATCTTATGACTTTCTTTGATGTTTTACAAGTCGGCTCCAGTGAGTCTGGATGAAGGTTTCCTGCCTGCTGTTTTAAGGCTAAAGTTAATGACCAGAATTTACATGTGGAATGTGCTTTTTGCTCTGCTTTCTGCCTGTAAAAGTATGTAAATGGAGTTTCTATTAGCCTGAGAACTCCAGACCAGATGTCAAAGGTGATGTAATGGGAACTGACTGAAATTATGTAATGTTTATCAGAACTACAGTTTCAATTTAAACAGTGAGAACCAGAGATTATTAAGCATTTTTGTCTTGACATCTGACTTATCTGCACTGCCTATGCCCTATATGTGTAAATAGGACTTTAGTACTGTGTTCTCTCGGAAATAGATAACATTAGAATAAGTATTTTTCTTTGAAATCAGATCTTTCCTACTGTATTATAAGTTCATAAGTTAGTACTAAGCTAACTGCCCTTGTGAGCCATTGTAAGCCTAGCCAATTATCCCCTGTGAGACTCAAACCCTGCACCTTGTGTTTGTAAGGCAAACAACTTAGCCATTAGGCCACCCTCCCAACCCTGTATTGTTTTACGTTGTTAGAAAAATATTTATTCACATATGAGCTACTAGAAAAATATGAGCTGCTAGAAAGACATGTATCCAAACATTCAGACATATATAAGTTGTGTGGTTAGATATATATAAATGAACTTGAACATATATGAAATACATAGATTGAGAAATAGAGCAATATGTAATGCATTTAATTCTGTTTTACTAGAATAATAGTAGAAATAAGCTCGCATATTATTGCTTGAAGCATAAGCTGCAGTGTGATTAGAAACTTGGCCTTGGCAGCTCGGCCGGCTCATGTCTGTCAGTGAAAGATTATTTTGCAAAGTTAGAAAATAATGAATCTGTGTGCATGTGTATCTTTCCTGCTTCCACCAGAAGAATGGCCTTGTGCACTATCAGAGATAATGTCCAGCTGGTGAACAAGAAAGAGACAAAGAAATGTATTAAAGAGACATTCATCCATTGTATTCGAACTAATCTAAGAGCCTTGAATTGGCTACATCCTCGGAAGGACATTGTGACCGACCAGGTGCTTGCAAGGCTGTAATATTCTCATGGGAAAGTAACTTTTTAAAAATTGTAGTCTCAGCATTTTTCTAATGAATGGTCATGATGTAATTACCCTGTCACTGACCACGTCAGTGAGGTGGGCAAAAGCTGATTGCAAATGCTATAAAATAACATATGTTACACAAATAAAGTTAGACAAAATTCTGTACAAGTTTGTGTATGGTTTTTTGCCTCCTAATGTACATTAGAGTAGTTGTAAATTAGATACTTGAGTCTCCTGCATTACTGTTTGTTATTGACTGACATTGTTTTTAAATGCCAGATGATTTTTACAGTCTGACTTTAACAAATTTATTTAACATTTTGGTCCTAATCGTGCCGGAATTCCCTTGGTAAGCTGCAGGTCACAGAGTGCATGAGTGGTGATAAATCTGCGCAGGAGAAGCTGCCGAAACAAAATGGTTCTTCTTAAAGTGAAAAGACCTCCGACTGAATTGTTGTGTGTAAAGAGGCTGTCCACTTTCTGATCTGTGGCTGAAAAGCGGAAGACTGGGCCCCAAGGAAAAAAGACAGTCAAAGCGGGAGGCTCAGGTAAGAAGAATTTCCCTCTTTGTCTTTGTTTTAGATCTGGGACCAGGTTACACTGTGCTATTGCTAAGGTTTGTGATAGCAGGGAGAGAGAGAGTCGAAGTATTGTATCTTGAGTCATAGATCAGGGAATAACAAAGCAAAGTAAACAGTCATTCTAGACACTACTGTGGATATGGGGAAATAAGATACCACGTGGTACAAGAGAAGGGTTACGTAACAGTCTTTTTAAGACATGGGAAATCAGTGCACTAAGAGATCACGAGATCCGCCCTAACGGATAATGTGAAGCATATGCAATTACAGTAAGCAGATAATGTGAGATATTTTGCAAAATGTGTTAACAACTATAAATTTGATAGTAAACTAGATAAACTTTCACTAGTTAAACTCCTTAAACAAGCTTTAATCTGATGCAGGGCGTCAGGCAAAAGAAAAACAGCACCAACTAGGCATACCTCAAGCACATAGGTGGATTGAGGAAGCAAATTGTAAAAAAAACAGAAGCTTAAAAATTCTGAAACATTTTTAGACAACAGAGTGAAAGGTCTAACAGACAGAATCTCTGAAAAATGAAAACTTAGAGCAGACTGGACTTGCATTAATTAATGCATACAACAGGAAAATGAGACAGTAGATGGATATTATGCTAGATCATTAAAATGCTTAAAACAACAATTAAAAAATACATTTTTAAAAGGTTGCATTGCCTCTGATTAGTAGTTTTATTACAAGGCATATGATAAATCACTGAACAAGCAGGCTGTAAGCCTTACTTGAGTATGCTAGACGTACTGAAAGACACTTTAATAGTAAAAAGAAAAAAGGCACAAGTCTTCACTGCTGAAGACGGAGCTGAAGTATTTGTATTACAGTCAGGTAAAAAGGGCATCTAGCTAGGGACTATAAACAAAATAAGAAAGCAATGACAGAAGATAAAGGAGATGTGGACTGACTATATGATAGTGATAATAACCAAAAATCATCAGGAAAGGTTAATAAACAAAAAGAAAATGTGAATGTAGTAGAGGGAATAGAGAAAGTACAAACAGATGTAGAGAATAAAAATGAAAATAAAATTTTAGATTTAGCATTGTTGAGCCTGGAGCTCTACCTAGCAAATACAAAACCAGAAGTAACACTTCTGGTGGAGGGAAGAAAGGTCAAATTCCTGTGTGACTCAGGAGCGTCACGGACTTTGATACACCCGTCCAAGTTACCAAAACATTCTGAATCACCTGATTATATATTAGTAAAAGCAGCAAATGGACAGCTATACAGGGAACCACTTTCCCATAATATAGCAATAACTGACCCTGTTTCAGGTATGACTCAGAAAAGTAAAATTGTAGTTTCTGCAAAAATATCCAGTAAACTTACTGGGAAGAGACCTTGTGCAGATATTTGGCATAGCAGTAGTTCCTACCATGCAGGGTATGGAAGCACAAAGACAAATGGATGCTCTTGTGGTGTGATCAGAGGGTGAAGCCTATTATTGGTACAGCCAGGACCTAGTTATGATTGGTCCAGGGCAGTAACCAAAGAACTGATAAACGTAGCCATCAGTAAGGTACCCTCCCTTGACACTGATCAGCAGCACTTGTTACATTGTACTCCATACTACTGTAGCACACCAGGACCTGATAAGGAATATAAGTAAGAATCCTGCTGACAAATTAATATTACAAACTTTATGCTGGGATACTGAGGGAAACAGTGTAGTAAGCTGTTCATTACCTCAGGAGTTCATGAGATTGTATAAGTCCAATAGACTGCCACATGTCAGCTTGACAAAAAACAAAAGTGTTAAATGGGCAGACTTAGAAAAAAAGGTAACAAAATGGGAAAACAGACTGATTTAAAATGTCAGGACAAGGGATATAAAAACAAAACTGAATTGGTTGACACAGACACATACAGCTGTACACTTGCAATCTAGTAAGGACAGCTGATTAGCAATTTTATTAAAAGAAAAGAAGAGGCCTTGTGTAAAATTCCAACAACTCTGTGGTCAACAGGCAAGTTAAATGTAGGGCTTATTCAAGCAGCAGGACCAGTTACAATTACCCCAAAGTCAGCTTTTAGACCACAGAAAAGACAATACATTTTGGAAAAGAATGCAAAAGTAAAAATTAAGCCTATAATAAGCAGCATTACTCAAAAAAAGGAGTACTGGTAGAATCTCCTGATTCACCATGTGATACACCCTATTTCCTGTTAAAAAAGCAAACGGGGAATGGCAGATGGTACAAGATTTATAAGCTGTAAATAATGCAGTAATACCTAGAGCACCCACGGTGCCAGACCCACATACCTTGTTAAATGATTTAAAGCCACAACAGAAGTATTTTACTGTGGTAGATATAAGCAATGCTTTCTTTTCAATACCTATACATCCTGATAGTCAATATTGGTTTGCATTTACATTTCAGGGTAAAAGGTATACATATACTCGACTACCACAGGGATATTGTGAGAGCCCAATAATATTTGCACAAAAATGGCTAGCAACCTGGCAGGGTCTACCCCACCAGAAGGTAGTCAAATTTTACTTTATGTAAATGACATCTTGCTAGCAGCACCCAGCAGCAGTGCAGGGTGAATACAGTAGCATTGTTAAAATTTTTAGTAATACAAGGACACAAAGTAAACAAGAGTAAGTTACAAACTTTGGGAAAAAACACAGGTTAGATACCTGGGATATGTGATATTCAATAAAGGTAAAATACTAGATAGTGGGAGAGAGAAAAAAAAAAAAAAACAGCAATTTTGCAAGCACCCAAACCAACAACTATAAAAGAAATAATGTCTTTCTTAGGTACAACTAATTTTTGTTAAAGCTGGGTACCAAATTATTTTACGATGGAAAACAAAAGCAGAAATGGCTTTCTGCAGGTTGAAGCAGTTAATAGCTTCTTCATTAGTTTTAAGACTTCCAAGTTATCACAAACGTTTTTTTTTTTTTAGACCATAGATTGTAAGCAATGGTACATGACATCAGTATTAAAGCAACAACATGGGGATAAGCAATGCCCCATAAGCCTACTATTCATCACAGTTAGACCCAGTGGTGCAACCTTTGCCTCACTGTGTACAAGCAGTAGTTGCAGCAGCAATGGCAGTGCAGGCTTCAGCCTCAGTGGTGTTATTCCACCCTCTCACATTGAGAATGCCTCATGCAGTTGCAATAATTCTGCTACAAGAAAAGTTGCATACCTTTCTCCTGCTAGACATCTTTCATGTATGACCATACTGCTGAGTCAACCTCATATAAACAGTTAGCTTTACCTAGACAAGATCTTACAGATATGCCCTTGGATGATGCTGAGGTGACATATTACGTGGATGGCTCATGCAGAAGGGGTCCTACAGGGAAAAATCTGGTGGGGTATGCAGTAGTTACAGACACTAAAAATCTAGAAGCACAAACTTTGCCACACAACTTGTATGCTCAAGCAGCAGAACTGGTAGTTTTGACAGGAGCATGTATTTTAGTAAAAGGCAAAAAGTAAACATATATACTGATAATCAGTATGCTTTTTCTACAGTGCATGTGTTTGCACAACAATAAAGAAAATAGAGGATGATTACATCCAGTGAAAACCTATTAATCATGCTTAATTTATTTTGGAGCTATTAGAATCTATTCAGTTGCCTACCAAAGTAGCTATTTGTAAATGTGTAGCTCATACAAAACAACAGGATAAGATTTCAAAGGTAATGCACGAGCTGATGCAGCTGCAAAGCAAGCAGCCTCAGACTCAGAAACTTTATTTTTAAATGAAAATTACAACCCTTTGAGATTTTAGATTTAGACATGTTAAAAACAATGCAAATGCTTACTACAAAAGCAGAAAAACAAAACTGGGTAAAACAAGGTGCAATTTTTGAGAATGGACTGTACATTTCCAAAGGGAAAAAAAAACAATATTGCCATCTAATTTATTTAGATATGCAGCTTTGTTGAGCCATGGGCAGAGCCATGTCTCAACAGGGGGGATGGTACAGGTAGTAAATAAAATATTCCAAACATATGGATACATAAATTATACAATAAAATTTTGTGCAGCTTGTCATACTTGTAACAAGCACCATGCACAAGGAGCATTTAAAACAAGCAAGGAGTTTCCTACACCACCATATCCATTCCATACTATTTGTATGGACTTCATAGAGTTGAATAAATGTGAAGGAAAGAAATACTGTTTAGTGATCATAGATATGTTTTCAAAATGGGTAGAAGCTTTTCCAACCAGGAATCGGATGCAGCAACAGTGGCAAAGGCCCTAGTAAAGGAAATAATTCCTAGATTTGGCATACCGGAAAGAATCTATAGTGGCAATGGGACACATTTTGTCAATCAGACAATTCAACAACTTGGGAGATTTTTTTGGGATTTCCTTAAGGAATCACTGTGCTTACCACCCACAGTCAGCAGGACTGGTGGAGAGGTACAATGGGATTTTAAAAAAACAAGTTAAGGAAGTTGATGAGTGAGACTCAGAAGAATTGGATTTGCTGTTTACCTCTAGCATTGCTGAGCATGAAAACAGTAACAAATGTAAAGGGTTTGATTCCCTTTGAAGCAGTATTTGGAAGGGCATATTATGTGCCTCAGTAAAAAGCTCTCATGCCTGCAGAGCTGGAGGCTGACAGTTCACTAGCTAATTATATAAAGAAACTGTTAATAAATAAATCTGTTTTGCAGTTTAACTCTTTTTCAGACAAAAGAACTTTCAGCTGAATAAGAACTTTGTGACTGATACACAAGGGCAAAATGGCCAAGAGTAAAGCAAACAAAAAGCAGAGCAACCCAAGAACTATTGCATAATTATTTTGTTAACTGTGCATTTGTTAACTATAAGTGTGACAATTTTTCTCTTATTGTGGTTTTTCCCTGCACTCAACCACACAAGTGAAAGTGAGAAGACGTGATGAACTGTTTATAGACTGGCATCCAAACTTTAACACATACCTGGCCATGAAGCAAGTGTATACAGAAACTATGCACATTTCAAATTGCTGAGTTTGTACAGCTATACCAACAACATATAAGAGACTGTTAATGTCCACTGTCCCTCTGGGAATAAAATGAGACTTGGGAAAGTTTTTTATACAGAAACTGTGAGATCACAGGACAAAATTGCTTTATTTTTACCTGTCACACAAAAAGGAGTTGTATGTTTCTACAAAGTAATACCCTCCAGGTGGGCTGGAGTAATGGTAATATAACAATGTCTTATAAATGTTACATTAAAGTCAAAAGTGGGGGTACTGTTTGTGATACTAACCATGATTCATATCTGAGTTCAATGAAAACTACATTAAATGCAGTATGTGACAATCCAGTCTTAACTAAGCAATTGTCTATTAAGAATAGAAAAATGTTTCATGCAGGGATAACACGTATTAGTACCAAAGTAATGATTTTATTTGTGGGAAAAAGGCATATAAATGGTTACCTGAGAATTGGTCCGGCAGTTGTTTTTTGGGTTATCTGGTTTTAGCAATAAGACATACTGCAGAATTACCTTTGGGTAAGATATGAAACGTAAGGAAAACAGCTCGAGAATCTGAAGGTCCAGTGAAAAAAACCTGTGAATCCAGTTGGTAAAATCGAAGCTGGTTGAAAAGGCCATAATTCAGTAAAAGACAAAAGTAAATTGACTCATATGGACTTGGGCAACAGTGTTATATCCAGGGCAGGAATACCACCAGCCTATGGAGCAGTCAAATCGATCTGGGAGCTGAGGAAGCTGTCAAGAAGTCATGAGCAATGCAACTTTTTCCACCCTAGAATTGGTGACTAATGAACTGAATGCAATAAAAACTGTTGTGCTACAAAATCGAATGGCTCTTTTACTTCACCCTAGCGGCAAGAGGTGGTACACGAAGAAGAATGCTGTGCGTACATTCCAGACAACCAACATGAAATCAATGACCACCTAGAGGTAATTCAGCAAGTATCAGCAATGACTAAACCAGACCCAAACCCACTGACGGACTTTTTCCAGAATCTGTTTGGGGGGGTGGGGTTCCATCCTATTAAACATTTAATTGCTATTTGTGTGGGTATACTCCTAATAGGAGCATGTGTTTACTGTGAAATTCCCTGCATGAAAAGATTAATCAAAAATTTGTTGATATATCTGTTACTGAAACTTTTTACCAAAGTGTTGAAATTGAAAGATTAATTTCAGATAATGCTTTTTCTGAAATATAAAATAAATGACTTACTTAGCTGAAAGTCCTTGAAAAGGAAAAGGCTAAAAAATAAAATGATATTGTTTATGTTTCAAATAGAATGAAATGCATTAACAGGAGGGAGAATGTTAGAAAAATATTTATTCACATATGAGCTACTAGAAAAATATGAGCTGCTAGAAAGACATGTATCCAAACATTCAGACATATATAAGTTGTGTGGTTAGATATATATAAATGAACTTGAACATATATGAAATACATAGATTGAGAAATAGAGCAATATGTAATGCATTTAATTCTGTTTTACTAGAATAATAGTAGAAATAAGCTCGCATATTATTGCTTGAAGCATAAGCTGCAGTGTGATTAGAAACTTGGCCTTGGCAGCTCGGCCGGCTCATGTCTGTCAGTGAAAGATTATTTTGCAAAGTTAGAAAATAATGAATCTGTGTGCATGTGTATCTTTTCCTGCTTCCACCAGAAGAATGGCCTTGTGCGCACTATCAGAGATAATGTCCAGCTGGTGAACAAGAAAGAGACAAAGAAATGTATTAAAGAGACATTCATCCATTGTATTCGAACTAATCTAAGAGCCTTGAATTGGCTACATCCTCGGAAGGACATTGTGACCGACCAGGTGCTTGCAAGGCTGTAATATTCTCATGGGAAAGTAACTTTTTAAAAATTGTAGTCTCAGCATTTTTCTAATGAATGGTCATGATGTAATTACCCTGTCACTGACCACGTCAGTGAGGTGGGCAAAAGCTGATTGCAAATGCTATAAAATAACATATGTTACACAAATAAAGTTAGACAAAATTCTGTACAAGTTTGTGTATGGTTTTTTGCCTCCTAATGTACATTAGAGTAGTTGTAAATTAGATACTTGAGTCTCCTGCATTACTGTTTGTTATTGACTGACATTGTTTTTAAATGCCAGATGATTTTTACAGTCTGACTTTAACAAATTTATTTAACATACGTATTTCTGTGTGATCTCTGACTCTGGAGTAACATTTGTAGTAGTTTTGTCTTGTGTCTTTAGTATTTATTATTAAATATTTTTTAAACACTTTCAACTGTGGCTGGTTTATGTAGAGATAATTTAAGCTCTAGAGTACATTGCATATTTATAGAGTTTACTGTCTAAGTCACTCCAGATAAGCTTTGACTGCTTAGCTATACTACCATGGGATTATAATATTGCACAGTAATAATTGAACACATTTTTAAGGACCTTTGGGTAGCTGATAAGTATTAGCTGGTGGTGGCAGTAATTACTACCATGTAGTCTGGGTATAGGGGCACAGCTGGAGAATCTGTTAGCCTTTTCCCAGGAGTGGTTGTGAAGTTATATAAATACTTATCTCAAAGTGTGTGGGTGTGTGTCAGCTACCTGGGCAGGGACACAAAGCACTGGTGGGACAGAGAGGGTACTGGAGGTTAGCTAGCCAGCTAGGCTGAGATCTGGACCCTATAGCTGTGCCAGTGGGGAGTCTTATTGGGGACCTGGAGTGCAAGGGAGCAACCAGCCCCAGACTGACTGTGATCTCTGTGTGCACTTAAGGGAAATTGTACTTTACTGTGTGTATTTGTTATCCTTTCCTCATATAGGAGATGCCCGCTCTGGTGCTGGTGGTGAGGCTTGAGGCTCCTTGATTGCTGGGCCAGGGCACGGGAGTCACAGTATAATTTGTGTTTTTCTGTTTATTCTACTTCTGTGTAAGTTTACAAACTATGTCATTTTCTTGTTATTTAAATCTTTTGGGGTTTTCTCCATGAGTCTCCGATGAAAACGGGCCTGTGCTCAGTTGTATTATCCCAATACACAAAAGTCAAATAAATAAATATTGGTACACTGCTGCTCCTGCACATTTCTTCTAGACATTAACTAGTATTAGACAATGGGCTTACTGTACATCAGTACCCTGACTGGAGAACGAGTGTTCTCCAGCAGGGTAATAATGTACAAGTACTGCCCACAGAGAAGAACGAGTCTGTCGCTTCACAGCAGCATATCAAGCCATCGTGGAGCTCGGACTGAGAAAACTGAACAGCCACCATTATTTTACGCTTGCTAAGCAGCGCTTTTGCTGTTTAGCAAGTGTAAAATATTAAAAAGACAACTAAAAAAAAAGAAAGGTAAATGAGTGCGTGCTTATGACTGTGTTTGATTATATGTGTGCATGCCAGTGAAAGTGAGAGTGAGTGAGCTGTTATTTTACACTCACTAAGCAGCTCTTTTGCTGTTTAGCAAGTGCAAAATAAAAATAGAAAAAATGAAAATAAAGCGTGTGTGTGACAGCGTATGAGTGTATGAGAGAGAGAGAGAGAGAGACAGCAATCGAGCGAGGGAAACAGAAAAGTGTGTGTTTATGTTTGTCTGCATGTGTGCGTGAATGCGTGCATGAAAGCAGCAAGATTACATGTGTGTGTCAGTGAGAGAAAGCAAGAGTGGTGTGACTGAATGCATGTATGGAAGCAGAGGAGACTATGTGAGAGAGATTGAGAGATAGTGAGTCTTGTGTGAGTGAATGTGTGTGACAGAGAGAGAGAGATAGTGAGTCTTGTGTGAGTGAATGTGTGTGAGAGAGAGAGAGATAGTGAGTCTTGTGTGAGTGAATGTGTGTGAGAGAGAGATAGTAAGTCTTGTGTGAGTGAATGTGTGTGAGAGAGAGATAGTGAGTCTTGTGTGAGTGAATGTGTGTGAGAGAGAGAGAGAGAGACAGAGAGACAGAGAGAGAGAGAAAGAGACAGAGAGAGTGTGTGTGAGAGAGAGAGAGAGAGAGAGAGAGAGAGAGAGAGAGAGAGAGAGATCCAGAGCATACCTCTCAACTGTCCACATTTTTACCTTACATTTTTGTATGTGCTCCTCATAAAATGTGTTTTTCTGGCAAATCACAGAGGGTTGTAGTCTCTAAATATTGTCAGGCATTTCAGTTTCAGACTTCATAACCTTCACAAAATGTATGCTATAGTGAAGGCAAAGCCTATTATTCTAGCAACCTTCTAAGTTTATAACAGCATTATTAAACGTGTCCCCATGTTGCAACCCCCTCATTATTCTAGGCTTTGTCCAAATTTCTTGTTGTAAGAGGTTGAGAGGTATGATCCAGAGAGTGAGAGAGAAAGTGAGAGTGATGTGTGACTGAATGCATATATGTAAGCAGAAGAGACTGTGTGTGACAGAGAGAGCAATGCAGAGTGAGACCAATCTTGTATGAATCAATGCGTGTATGAAAGCAGAGGAGACTGTGTATGTGTGTATGGGAGAGAGAATGGGCTGTATATAAAATTGTTGTGTTAAACTTGCTAATTATTTTAAGCACTATTATTTTTTTTATATATGTTTGATGTAAAATGCTTCCTCCAACACCATTAACATAGACTATAGCAAGTATGAAACATTAGGTGGAGTAACTATTTTACATCAAAAATATATTAAAAAAATAAAATAGTACTTAAAAAAATACATAAGTAAGTAAAACACAACAGTTTTCCAGAGAGCCCATTATCTAAGCTCAATAATGCCCACCAGGGTGTGTGTTAATGTGTAATTAATGCCCTTCCAGGGGAAGATCCCAGGACGGGCATTAATTACACATTAACACACACCCTGTCAGCCATTATTGCTTGCACAACCAGAGGCATCTCATGGTACTGGCTCTGCTGGGCTACTGCTCCAATTACAAAAAAAAAAAGAAACAGTAGTATATTCAGCCAGCCAGCCATTGGTTTTAAAATAAAAAAATAACAGTCAACTTTCTGTTTGGTTTGCGTGGCGAGAACTCACTGAAAGTGCATGTGCTGAGTTCCAAGGAAATCTGAATTAAAATAAAATCAGCTTATTCTGCTTGCTAGACTGTTTTCAAAATAAAATTTTTTTTTTCTCCAATAGTTTTTTATTGGTTTATAAAATAGGCAATGAACAATAAAAACATGACAATACAAGACGGAAAAGTTTGAGCACAATATGAAACTAATTTAAAGTCATTAAATTAGGCATTGCATTTCTCTTATAAACAAGGCTGTAAAAAAAAGAAAGAAAAGTATACACAAATATATATTTTATATATATATATATATATATATATATATATATATATATATATATATATATATATATATATATACACACACATACACACACATATAGTGCTTCTGTAAACTCTAGAAGATGGAACCAGGTAATTCTAAAATAGGCGTATGTGTTTGAAATGATATAATGATACTAATGATAGTAATAATAATGTTGTTGTGTATTTCGGCTTATCCCGGTTAGGGGTCGCCACAGCGGAACTCCGGTCTGCTAATGTTTGGTAGTTTTTCACATGCCGAGTTACCAGCCCTGACGCACAACCTTCAACGAAGGAACACCCATTCACACATGCCTCCACACAGAAGATGCTCTAGCTGAGAATTGAACGCGACAACGTTTTGCTGTGAGGCGACAACGCTACCACAGCACCACTACCGCAATAATAATAAAAGTCATAATCATAAGAGAGGACATATCAGATCACACAAGATGAAATCAAAGCATCATGTTTAATAATTCAATTACTCAATCTCCCTGAATGACATCAAAAATCAGTTTCCAAAATTTCTGATAGTAGTCTTGTTTATTAGGGTTCCTAATAGAGATTTTTTTGTGAGGATATGTATTTTATCACTAGATTCCTGAAACCATACCAAGATAATTTAGTGTGGTCCAACCAATTTTTGGTTATACAAAATTTAATCAATAAACATAGGTAATAAGTACATGAAACTTCAGTTTAGGTAACCTGAGATCAGTAATGTGTAAAACCGCTAATTCCCATGATAGGGTCAGCTTTTGAGAACCCATCTTTTCTAATCTAACTTTGAGAGAACACCAGACTGTATATGTGTGATTGCAGGACCAGAGGATGTGCCAGAGATCTGCTTGGGAAAATGAGCAGCATGAACATGATGGGGACATATTAGAATTGAATTTATTTAAAATACAAGGGGTAAAATAAGTGTTGTCATTAATCATCAATTGTTTGTAAATTAGCTTTTCAAATGGGGAACACTTTATGGATTCTATTGCTCTGAGCTTTTGGTCTTCACTGAGATCACTGTTATGTTGATTCCAGTAATTGGAAAAAAGTAATACATTCTGATGTTTCGAGGTTGTCAACAATTTATAGGTGTTTGATAGCATAATTTTTCTTTTAGTTAGGCTTTTTATGACTTCTATAGCACTAGATATATCTCTTCCAATGTTGTGTTCATCCATAAAAAGAAGTTATGTACCTACCATAATGTTCCATGTTAGTTGTCTTCTTCTCGCCTTCTTTCTTGCTGGTTGGGTTCAGCGCCGATCCTCGGCTCTGACTCGGCCATCTTCAAAAGCTTGAGAGCTGCATACTGGCTCGAGGCCACCCCATATCCCATGATGCCTGGTGCTACATACCCAGATCTCGTTTGGTAAGACTAACTGCAGACATAATAAAGGAAAGGATACTATCCTGGAATATATAAAACCTCCAGAGAGGCTACTAGACAGAAAGGAATAGCCAGAGAAGACTCAGCCAGTGAACAAAAACCATAAAAAACTCTTCTCGGTCAACAAGGCTTGGGGGATGGAGGGTGGGACGCAAGAAAGAAGGCGAGAAGAAGACAACTAACATGGAACGTTATGGTAGGTACATAACTTCTTTATGTTAAGTTGTCTATCTCGCCTTCATTCTTGCTGGTTGGGACAGTATCCCTAGCACCTAAAATCCTGGGTGGCTCATCGGAACAAACTCTTCAGAACAGTGGAACCAAAATCAGTTCTGTTCCTGGAAACCAAATCCAACTTATAATGTGACATGAAAGTATGTGGGTTGACCCATATAGCCACAGCACAAATAGATTCCATGGGCAACCTAGCCTGAAAAGCCACAGAAGTGGCTAAAGCTCTAGTGGAGTGACCTTTTGGTTTATGAGGTAACTCTTTACTCCTCAGTTGATAGATAAATGTGATGATAGATATCAACCACCTGGACAAGGTTACTTCTGAAACCGGAAGATCTTGTTTACCTTCAGCATAGGAAAGGAAAAGTTGGTACAATTTCCTGATATCTTTCGTTCTATGCAAATAAAAGCGTAGTTGCCTGTGAACATCTAACTGATGCAATCTGTATTCCGCCCTGTTGGAGTGGTTGGTAAAAAAACACAGGAAGATCTATGGACTGATTCAAGTTATTTTTTGAAGAGACCTTAGGAAAGAAGGCAGGATTAGTCCTGAGAGCAACCCTATCATTGTGGAACACTAGGTACAGAGGACGAGAACAAAGAGCCTGCAGTTCCGAAACTCATCTGGCTGAAGTAATGGCTACCAGAGAGTTTTCCATGACAAAAACTTCAGGGAACAAGAAGCTGCAGGTTCAAAGGGAAGCAATATTAGAGAAACTAAAATCAAATTTAGATCCCACAGAGGTGGGGGATCTCTCACTGGAGGCCTGAGCAGAGTGGTACCTTTGAGAAAGGCTTTACAAAGCTTGTGTGACATGATATTATTTCCCAACAGGCCAATGTGAAAATTTGAAATTGCACCTGACTGAACTCTAATTGTAGCGGAAGCGGACCCAGAATGGAAGAGTTCCGCAAGAAAATCCAGAATGTAGTGTATAGGGGCTGAAAAGGGGTCTAAACTCTTAGTCTCTGCCCAGGAAGAAAAATGTTTCCACTTACTAGCGTAAGTCTTTCTAGTGGTAGACTTGTGCGATGATAAAATAATTTCCCGCACAGACGGGGAGATATCTGGAAGCCTGGCTAAGGTTGGAAATGCAGCAACCAAGCAGTGAGCTGGAGAGATTGCAGGTATTGGTGCAGCCCACCCGATTGATGGATCAGAAGGTCTGGAACTGGGTCCAGAGTCCAAGGCTGCTCGAGAAGATGATGATGCAGGAACAGGACCCATATTTGTTGAGGCCAGTATGGAGCAATGAGGATCATTTTGCAGCCCAAAATGGTAGCTTTCTGTATCAGTTTTGGAATAAGGGGAAACAGAGGGAATGCATAAGGAATTCCCTGAGGCCAATCGTGGACTAGAGCGTCTCTGGGGGAATGTCCGGGAAGTGGAAGGAGAGAGAAGAATTTGTTGCATTTGCTGTTGAAGGGGGTGGCAAAAAGGTCGCAGCAAGGCTGGCCCCATTTGCGGATTATTTGGTCCGCAACTACTTGATTCAGAGACCACTTGTGAGGCATGAGAATTGCTCTGCTCAGTCTGTCTGCTCTGATGTTGGACTTCCCAGTGATGTGCATTGCGATCAGAAACCGTTGGGAAGAGATCTCCCACTGCCAGAGTCTGAGTGCTTCTTGACATAGGGTGTAGGACTTGGTTCTGCCCTGCTTGTTGATGTACCACACTACTGACATATTGTCCATTTGAATTGCAATGGTCCCGGTAGGAAGAGAGTCCTGTAGAGCTTGCAACGCTAGAAGCACGGCCCTCATCTCCAAGACGTTTATGTGCAGATGGTACTCTTGAGGTTGCCAGGTGCCCTGGACTATTCTGCCCTGATAATGCCCCCCCACCCAATGAGGGAGGCACCCGTGGTCACTGTAGCAACTGGAGGGGGAAGTACAAATGGTCTGCCCTGGGGCACTGATGTGGAGACCATCCACCACGCAAGGTGCGTTTTGCATGCTTCTGTGATAATGATCATGTGAGACATGGGAAGCTGCTGGAAGGACCATTGGGTGAAAAGCAGCCACTGGAGGATCCTCATGTGAAAACTAGCTAGAGTAACAAGTATGATAGCTGCTGCCATGAGACCTAGAGTTTGGAGGACGAACCTGGCTTGAATTCTCTTGCATGCTAATAATACCTGTACATGTTGATGAATCACTAATACCCTGTCTGGTGGAAGGCTCGCTGACATGTCTTTTGTATTTAAATTTGTGCCTATAAAGGTGATATACTGACAGGGCGACAATGCAGACTTTTTGAAATTTATTGAGATACCTAGTCTGGAGCAAGTGTCGATAGTGAAGTCTCTGGCTCGCAGAAGGTGATGCCTGGTGGTAGCAGTAAGGAGCCAGTCGTCTAGATATGGAAACACCTGGAATCCTTGCCATTTCAGGTGAGCGGTAACTACTGCCATGCATTTGGTGAACACCTGGGGGGCTGTGGTGAGGCCAAAGGGCAGAGCTCTGAACTGGTAATGGCTGGCTCCAGCCGGAAGCGGAGGAATTTTCTGGAGCGTCTGTCCGTTTTGACGTGGTAGTACGCGTCCTGAAGATCTATAGAGCACATCCAAGTGTCCTGACTCAGAAAGGGCATAATGGACTGTAGCGTGACCATCCAAATCTTGGTTCTTTGTACAGACCTGTTCAGTCTGCTGAGATCCAGAATGGGTCTCCAGTCCCCTGTCTTTTTTGGTACCAAAAAGAACCTTGAGTAAATTCCGGATCCTTGCTGGTCTGCTGGGACTTTCTGGATGGCTCTTTTTCTTAGCAGTTCTGAAATTTCTTGTACTGCTTGATCCCTTAGATTGGGTGGAACATTTGAAAGGGACCTGTATGACTTTGAGGGAGTGTGAATGAAAGGTATTCAGTAGCCTCCGGATATAACTGACCGTATCCATTTGTCTTGTGTTATGTCCTGCCAGGCTGTTGGGTACAGTAATAATCTTCCCCCGACTGCCTCCGGAAGTGAGCAGTCGGGCAACCCTTCAGGGATGGTGGGAGGGCTTCTCAGAGAAGGATTATCTGCTGCCCTGGTTTTGCGGACCCCCTCTGCCACTAGGGCGGCGTCTATTATTGTTTCCCTCCTCTGCCTCTGGATGGGAACTCACCACGTGCGTCCGACAAGGCTCCCTACGATTTCCGGAACCACATCTTTCCGCTCTTCTGACCCTTGGGATATGGTCTAGAAGGAGTGGAAAAATGGACTCCCACGGCAGAGAGAGTCTTGCCTTCCTGTTCACACCTGGTAAGGGTGTCCTTCACCTGTGATCCAAAAAGACAGGAGCCATCAAAGGGGGTATTGGTGAAAGATGCTCTGAAAGTTTCCGCAAAGTTACATAGCCGCATCCAAGTGTGTCTCTTTAAAGCAACACCAGTGCCTGCGGCTCTACTCGCACCATCGGCTGCATAAGAAATGAGCCTCATGGAGGAGTTCACCACTGAATTAAGAGTCGCCAGCTGGGAGGCTGCCTTAGACCGGGCCCCCTCAGCTGATGGATCGTGGAGGGTATCTCCAAGCTCTTTAAGGAGATCCCTTTGAAGGCGGGTAAAGTGGCACAAGTAATTCAGAGACCTCATAGAAAAGGTCACTGAAGAAAACATCCGCTTCCTGTATCTGTCCATCATCCTGGACTCCTTGTTAGGAGGATGGACAGATGAAGAAGTTTCAGCCAACTCCTTCTTCGTGGCCGCCGCTACCACCATGGCATCAACAGGGACATCTTTGGTCAAAAACTGTTTATCCTGTGGTGCTGTTATGAATTTTGCGGGTCTTCTGGGGGTGATTTCCACTGTGTCTGGAGATGACCACGCCTTCCGAGCCACCAGGGACATGAGTGGGTCGAAAGGCGGAGACACCCAGGAGGTGGAAGGTCGGGATCCAAACGCATCCAGGAATACCAACTCATCCTCGGAGGGGCTTAGGGTAGTCCAGTTCCCCCTCTGCCTAAGCATCTCAAGGATGTCTGAAAAGGAGACATCTTCAGAGGGGGATCTCGGGGACCCTTCCGAATCCTCCAAGTCAGTATCTGATGTGACAGACTTAGGGGAGTCAACATGCTTTCTCTTGCATTTCCTCTTATGAGGTGGCTCCTCTGAATGATCAGGGGAGGCCTCGGAAGAGGATGATACACCCAAGGGGGTGCCCTGGAGCGTTGGCTCCCCACGCTTGAGGTCTGGAGGAGGGACAGAGGCAGATGCAGGCACCATAGTGGGAGGAGCCAGTGGGGATGATCGTGGGGCTGACTCAGGAGCCAACACACTCCTCATGACCTCGAAGGCATCCCTGCTCAGATGCTGAGACGGCTCCGGTTCCAAAGAGACCAGAATGCCTGTCTGCATCAAGGGGGACGGCTCCAAAGCTGATGTAGGAGCCAAGCTCACCTGCACCGAAGCTCCGAGGGGGAGAACAGGGTCGGACAAGGGTCCGATGCCACTCACCCCCTCAGAGCCGATGAGGGAGCCTCGGCGCCCAGATCCCTCCAAGGACGGTACCAAGGAAGTGATCGGAGCCGACGACGGAACCGAAGGAAAAGGTATCAGTGCCGACGGTTCCACGATTCAAGCCCCAATGAGCTCCGGCTCCGAACTCAAGGGAGGAGTCGGAGGACGAATGACTGCAGACAAGGATGGAGCCAAACCCTGTTGAGGGGGCTGTACAACATTTTAGCTAGGGCCTGCGATTTCAAAAGCCTGCTGACCACTCTCTCCAAGTCGTGATCTGACAATCTCGATGACCGAGAAGAGTGGGAGGACCGATGACTGCGCTCCAACTGGAGCAGAGGAGACCTCGGAGCTGAGCGTATCGACTCCAGGGAGGGAAACCTAGATCTCTTTCGACTTCCTGCCGGCTCCGAAGTGCGTGTCGGAACCGACTGAGAGGCAGGCATATTGGTTCCAGCCGGAACCGAGGCAGAAGTAGCAGCTTCACCTAACGATGGTTCCGAACTGGGAGTCGAAGGTTTAGGTGGCTTGGAGGACTTCACTGGCTGAGTCCTAGCCCGTGACTCCTTGGGTTTCAGCAAACTCCATAGGATTAACTTATTCCTACGCTCCTGCAGGACTCTTGGACTGAAAGCATGGCAAACTGAACAAGAGTCTTGCAGGTGCACGGCGCCGAGACAATAGACACAAGAAGTGTGACCATCTGTCAGAGACATCTCCTGACAGCATGAATCACACTTCTTGAATCCGGACACCTTGGTATCCTTAGACATAGCTATAGAAGGAATACCAGACAAAAAAACACAACTATAAGAATTTTAGTATAGTAACTACAACACACACACAAAATTACCACATCCAAAAACAGTCAAGTATACCACAATAGTCTAACAACAACAAAAGACTAAACTAAGTAAATACTAACTATATATACTTTTTTTTTAAAAGAAAAAGATAGGTTATATATACCTAAACAAAGATACCCCAAGAAAGATATTATACTACAATTAATAAACTACACTAAACCTACTAGTTTTTTTATCTAAAAAACAGATAATAATAATAAAATATACGACCTGAACCAGTAAGACAACCTCGCAGCAGAAGCGGCAAACGAGATCTGGGTATCTAGCGCCAGGCATCATGGGATATGGGGTGGCCTCGAGCCAGTATGCAGCTCTCGAGCTTTTGAAGATGGCTGAGTCGGAGCCGAGGATCGTCTCCGAACCCAACCAGCAAGAATGAAGGCGAGATAGACAACTTAACATCTATCATTGTTAGTTCCCTAATTTGACGAAGAATGATAGTGTACTTCTGTCCAAGTTTTAACTCATCTCTGAGTTCACTTAACGCTTTCTCCTTATGTCTGTATATATCCCGTGCAATATAATCTTTAATTAGAGGGTAATTTGATAGATTAATCATTTTATTGTTTAATCCGATATTTGGGTTCTTATGAATTAGTTGTAAAAAGGGGAGGGCTCTTTCTAACTCCATATATTTTATTAGGCTTTGAAAGTTCTTTACTCTTTGCCTCAGGATGCTATTAATAGAGGAGCTGCTCAAGTTTTTGACTGTTAAGAAGGGTAAAGCTTTGGGTTTGAAATTGTGCCACATTTTAAGCCATAGACGGCACCATGTATCATCCTTCGGAGTAAAATTTGAGATTTGAGTAACTCTGCTTGCACATATTATCCAATAGTAGAGATGAAAATCTGGCAGGCTTAGACCTCCTTTTAGCTTGGGATAGCATAATTTCTTATCCTAGCCGCTTTTTGTAACCAACTAAGCTTAGCCATCTCGTTCAGATTTAAGGTATTGAACTGATACAATAATTTAGGTAGGACATTTATCCTTATAATTGCTGTTTTAGATAAAAGAGATTAAGCTGTTGCCATCTATGAAAATCCTGTAGAATGCCCATCCATACTTTCATAAGGTTATTCTGATACATTGATTTAGAGGTATGATCAAATTGTATTCCTACGTACCTGAAAGTGTAATTAACTCTGAATGGGGCTCTGTAAATAGATATTCTTTATGGCCTAAAGGGTTAATAGAGAAAATAAGAAGTTATGTACCTACCATAACGTTCCATGTTAGTTGTCTTCTTCTCGCCTTCTTTCTTGCTGGATGGGTTCGGAGCCGATCCTCGGCTCCGACTCGGCCAATACTAAAGCTCGAGAGCTAATTCCACCGGCTCGAGGCTCCCCTATCTCCCACAATGCTAGGCGGTAACTACTCAGATCTCGTTTGATAGCTATACCAAGCAATCCTAGTCTCCATAGAATGGAGTAGGGAAACCCACCTCAAAACAATCTGCGTAAAAGTATGGCAGACCTCAGTAAGGATAAAAGAGGTGGAAGAACGTGTGGGAATGACAACTTCCAGACGAAGAACACAAACTGAATTCCTGTCGGTCTGTCCAGGCTTGGGGGAAGGAGGGTGGGACGCAAGAAAGAAGGCGAGAAGAAGACAACTAACATGGAACGTTATGGTAGGTACATAACTTCTTAATGTTAAGTTGTCAATCTCGCCTTCATTCTTGCTGGATGGGACCGCGTCCTAGCACCTTATCCCGGGTGGCCTATCGGAACAGACTCTTGAGAACAGTGGAACCAAAATTGGCACGGCTTCTGGAAACCATGTCCAATTTGTAATGTGAAATGAATGTATGAGGAGAAGCCCAGGTGGCTGCTGCACAAATGGAATCTATTGGCAGCCTATCCTGAAAAGCTACGGATGTTGCTAATGCCCTAGTTGAATAAGCTCTAGGTCATGAGGGTAGTTTTTGATGTCTGATCTCATAGATGAAGGTAATTGTAGAGGTGAGCCATCTAGAGAGGGATACTTTAGTAACTGGAAGGCCCAATTTCCCTTCCGCATATGACAGAAACAATTGATTAGATTTCCTGAATTGTTTAGTCCTGTCTAAGTAATATCTAAGTTGGCGATGAACATCCAAAAAATGTAGCTTTTGTTCCAACCTGTTTGAATAGTTAGGGAAAAAGACGGGGAGATCAATAATTTGGTTTAGGTTTATTTGAGAGGAAATTTTAGGCAAAAAGGATGGATTAGTACAGAGGGATACCCTGTCTTTGTGAAACACTAAGTAAGGAGGACAACTGCACAGAGCATGGAGTTCAGATACCCTTCTCGCTGAAGTTATAGCTACCAGAAAAAGTGTCTTCCAAGAAAGCAACTTCAGAGAACATGAAGCCGCCGGCTCGAAGGGGGGAAAAATTAAAGATGCCAAAACCAAGTTCAAATCCCATTGGGGCGGGGGATCTTTGATTGGAGGTTTGAGAAGAAATACGCCCCTTAAAAAGGCTTTACAGAGTTTGTGAGCCATGATGCTAGACTCTGAAACACCAACATGAAAATTTGATATGGCAGCCAATTGAACTCTAATGGCTGATGCAGAAGATCCTAAATGAAAGAGTTCTGCTAGAAAGTCTAGAATAGACTGGATAGGTGCAGTAAAGGGATGTATGTTTTTTGATGTTGCCCAAAAAGAAAAGCGTTTCCATTTGCTACTATAAATCTTCTGGGTAGAAGATTTATGAAAGGCTATCAAGATATCTCGGACCAAGCGAGATATTGAGGGAAGCCTGGCTAAGGTTGGAATCGGAGAAACCACGCTGTGAGGTTTGGAGAAGGCAGAGATTGGTGCAGCTGACCTGATTGGTGGGTTATCAGATCTGGTACTGGGTCCAGATGCCAAGGCTGCTCCAAAAGGTAACGATGAAGAAAGGGAAACCAAATCTGTCGAGGCCAGTAAGGGGCAATGAGGATCATTGTCACTCTCAAGGCGATGGCTTTCTGAATTAGTTGAGATATCAGTGGAAAGGGGGGAAAGGCATATAGAAGTCCCCGGGGCCAATTGTGGACTAGAGCGTCTCTGGTGGGATGGCCTGGTAACGGGAAGTGAGTGAAGACATTGTGACACTTGCTGTTTTGGGGAGTAGCAAAAAGATCGCAGCAAGGCTGGCCCCATCTTAGGAATACTTCTTCTAGAACTGATTTCTTTAGAGACCACTCGTGGGGCATGAGAATTGCTCTGCTCAATTTGTCTTCAATAACGTTGGATTTCCCGGGAATGTGCGTTGCTATCAGAAAACGCTGAGAAGAGATCGCCCATTGCCAAAGTCTGAGTGCCTCTCGACATAAAGGGTATGATCTGGTTCCGCCTTGTTTGTTGATGTACCACACTACGGACATGTTGTCCATTTGAATTGCAATAGTCCCAGTGGGAAGAGAGACGTGAAGGGCTTGCAACCCTAAAAGCACTGCTCTCATCTCTAAGACATTTATGTGCAAGTGGCACATGAAAGGTTGCCACGTGCCCTGGACTGTCCTGCCCTGATAATGCCCCCCCCACTCGATCAGGGAGGCGTCTGTTGTCAACGTGACGACTGGGGGGGAAGAGTGAAGGGTCTTCCTCAGAGAAGTTGAGGTGATGTGATCCACCAAGACAGTTGATTCTTGCATGATTGAGTTATCAATATGGTATGGGACATCGGGAGCTGTTGAAAGGACCATTGAGTAAACAGCATCCATTGGAGGATCCTCATGTGAAAGCGAGCTAAGGGGAGAAGGGGAATAGCTGCTGCCATGAGTCCTAGTACCTTCAAAACTAGTCTGGCTTTGACTTTGTTGCATAGTAAGAGAAGGGAAACTTGGTTCCGAATGTCTGACACTCTCTGCTCTGTGAGTCTGACTGAAAGATTGAGTGTGTCTAAGGTGGCGCCTATAAAGATAATAGATTGACAAGGCGACAAGGCAGATTTTTCGAAATTTATCAAAATGCCTAGAGCTTGGCAAGATTGGATGGTGAAGTCCCTGGATAGAAGAAGCTGATGTCTGGTGGTGGCGGTAAGGAGCCAGTCGTCCAAATATGGAAACACCTGGAATCCTTGACGTCTCAAGTGAGCTGCGACCACTGCCATGCATTTGGTGAACACACGGGTGGCTGTAGTGAGACCAAAGGGCAGGGCCCTGAACTGGTAGTGACTGGCTCCCAGCCTGAAGCGGAGATATCTCCTGGAGCGTCTGTTCATTTTGATGTGGTAGTACGTGTCCTGAAGATCTATCAAGCACATCCAATTGTCCTGACCCAAGAAGGGTAGAATGGACTGTAGCGTGACCATCCGGAATTTTGTTTTCCTGACATACTTGTTTAAGTAGCTGAGATCCAGTATGGGTCTCCAGTCCCCTGTTTTCTTTGGTACCAAAAAGAATTTGGAGTAGATTCCGGATCCTTGCTGGTCTGCCGGGACTGATTGGATAGCTCTTTCTGATAGCAGCTTTGAAATTTCTAATGCTGCTTGTTCCCTTAGACCAGGTGGAACATCCGGAAGGGATCTTTTGGGTTGGGTTGGGATGTGAATAAAGGGAATTTTGTAACCCTCGGATATGATCGACTGTACCCATTTGTCTTGAGTAAGGGAAAGCCAGGCTTTTGGGTACAGGGATAACCTTCCCCCGACTGCCTCCGAAGGTGGACAGCCGGGCAGCCCCTCAGGGATGCTGAAAGGGTTTGTCAGAGAACATTTCTCTGCTACCCTGGTTTTGTGGACCTCCTCTGCCTCTAGGGCGGCGTCTATTATTATTTCCCCCTCTGCCTCTAGAGGGGAATCGGCCTTGTGCGTCAGATGAGACTCCCTGGGATTGTTTGCGGAACCACATCTTTCCTCCCCTTTGACCTTTGGGATAGGGTCTAGAAGGGGTAGAAAAACGGACTCCTACAGCAGAGAGAGTCTTACCTTCTACCTCGCACCTGGTCAAGATATCCTTCACCTGTGGACCAAACAAGGATGATCCATCAAAGGGAGAATTGGTGAGGGACGCCTTGAAAGGGTCCGCAAAGTTGCATAGCCGCATCCAGGCATGACGTCGTAAGGCAACACCTGTGCCTGCGGCTCTACTCACCCCATCTGCTGCATATGAGACCAGCCGCATGGAGGCGTTAACGATGGAATTCAAGGTTGCCAACTGGGAGTTCATTGTGTCTTTGAACCCCTCAGCTGTAGGATCCTTTATCAGTTCACCCATATTCTTGAGTAAATCTCTCTGGAGACGAGCGAAGTGGTATAAGTAGTTCAGCGACCGCATTGAAAAGGTCGCTGATGAGAACATCCGCTTGCCGTACCTGTCCATGGTCCTAGATTCCTTATTAGGAGGATGGACAGGAACCGAAGGATCAGCTAACTCATTCTTAGTGGCCGCAGCCACCACCATGGCATCAACAGGGACACCTTTGGATAAAAAATCTTTATCTCTGGGGGCAGTAATAAATTTAGATGGTCTCCTCGGGGTGGGTTCCACTGAGTCAGGAGCCGTCCAAGCCTTCCTTGCCACCACTTCCATAAGGGGGTCAAAGGGAGGGGACACCCAGGAGGTAGAAGGTCGAGAGCCAAACGCCTCAAGATACACTGACTCATCCTCCGAAGGGTTAAGGGCTGGCCAGTTCCCCCTCTGTTTCAGGATCTCAAGGATGTCAGCAAAGGAGACATCCTCAGAGGGGGATCGAGGGGAACCTTTGGATTCCTCTAAGTCAGTGTCAGAGGTGATAGACTCAGGGGAGTCAATGTGCTTCCTCTTGTACTGCCTCTTCCTTGGGGGATCTCCTGCAGGGTCAGGAGAGGCCTCAGAAGAGGAGGAAATTCCCAATGGGGAAACTTGAGGAGTTGGCTCTCTGCGGTCTAAGACAAGGGGGTGAGTAGAAATTACCGCAGGCACTGTAGATGGAGGGGCTGAAGGAGCTGACTGAGGGGCAGAACCTGGTTCTAGCACGCTCCGCATGACCTCGAAGGCACCCCTGTCAGGCAAGGCCCGAGGCCCCCGCTCCAAAGAGACAAGGACCTCCCCCGGCACCGACAGGGACGGCTCCGAAGCCGATGTCGGAGCCGAACTCACCAACGCCGAAGCCCTGAGAGGGAGAGCGGGGTTGGACAAGGGTCCGATGCCACTCGCCCCCTCGGAGCCGACAAGGGAAGCCCGGCGCCGAGATCCCTCCAAGGAGGAGATCGGAGCAGACGACGGAGCCGAAATGGAAGGTATCGGATCCGACGCACCGACAGTCATGGCTCCGACAAGCCCTGGCTCCGAACTCAAAGGAGACGGAGGAGGAATGTATTGGGGAACGGAAATAGCCACTGACTGGTGAGTCGGGCTATGCAGCATTTGGGTCAGTGCCTTGGACTTGAGAAGTCTACTCACTACCCTTTACAAATCATGGTCAGATAATCTGGAAGACCGTGAGGAATGAGTTTTGTGGCTTTGTTCTGAAAGAAGAGGGGATCCTGGCGCCGAATGCACTGAGCCAATAGAGGGGGATCTGGACCTCTTCCTAGACTGTGGCTCCGATAAACATATCGGAGCCGACGGAGTTTTATCAGCCTCGGCTCCAGCCGGAGCCGAGGTAACAGTATGAGGCTTAGAAACATCGGCTCCAGCCGGAGCCGATGTCGAAGCCGACTTAGTCTTTCCAGCAGTTGACTCTGGAACTGGAGCCGACTGTTTGGAAGTTTTGGAAAGCTTCCCCGACACAGACTGAGTCGGGGGGCCTTCAGGCTTTAATAAGCCTCACAAGATAAGTTTATTCTTGCTTTCCTGCAGGACTCTAGGGCTAAACCCATGACAAACAGCACAAGAGTCCTGCAGGTTCAAAGGCCCCAGGCAATACACACAAGAAGTGTGACCGTCTGTCAGAAACATTTTCTGACAGCACGAGTCACACTTCTTGAAGCCTGAGACCTTGTCTTTTGACATTGCAAAAAGGAGTGCCTGACACACACAAACACACTACAGACACACCCTTTACAGAAAAAAATATTAAATTAAATTATTAAGGCTAAAGCAAGCCACAAACACACACACACAAGTCCTTAACAGAAAAGAACTAGTTTAGTCACTAATGGATTGGGGGAAGGGTAGGGGCCGAAGGCCTACAAGATAAGGGAAGAAAGGGAAAAAAGACTCGACAAACAGGGGTCGATTTATCTAAATATTTAATTAAACTAAAAAGTTATGGTATCACAACAAAAAAGGGGGTTTAAGAAGTACCTAATAAGGTAAAAGTCTAACTCACCTGCCTGAGCCGGTAGAAAAGCACCTCGTCAGCTAAAGTGGCAAACGAGATCTGGGTAGTTAACGCCTAGCATTGTGGGATATAGGGGAGCCTCGAGCCGGTGGAATTAGCTCTCGAGCTTTAGTATTGGCCGAGTCGAAGCCGAGGATCGGCTCCGAACCCATCCAGCAAGAATGAAGGCGAGATTGACAACTTAACATTGAGTGATTTCTTTGGATTGACTAGACAGTTCGAGACTTTTGAAAATCTATCTATTGTATCAGATAATCTCTTAATGTCTGAAATAGGGCGTTCAAAATAAATATTTAAGTCATCCGCGTATACCGATAAACTTACCCTGACATTTAAAGTTTTGGGGATGGAATAAAACGTGGTTTGAGATATTGAAAGTAATAGGGGCTCAAGATATAACTTAAAAGGGTGGGGCAATAGGGGACATCCCTGTCTAGCTCCATTCAGTATTCTGATAGGTTTAGATAAAGTTTTATTAATGTAGAGATAGGTATAAGTTTTACTGTATAGATTTTCAATAAGACTGATGAAGCTCATGGGAATGCTGAAGTGGGACATGGTTGTAAATAAAACCTTCCAGCTCATTCTGTCGAAGGCTTTGCAGGCATCGAGTATTAATCCATACTTTGGGTTCTTATCATCCTTATTGAGATGTAGCATAGCATCTAATGTTAAAGTATTATCCCATGTCTGTCTATTTAACATAAATCCTGTTTGTTCTAGAGAGGTTATGAATGACATAACTTTCTTCAGTGTTTTGGCTAAGATTGAAGATAAAATTTTAATAAAGTAACTTCTTTCAGCTTTTCCCAGTTAGGGCTTCCCACAGCCAAACTCCGGTCGCTAATGACTGGCAGTAGATTTTTATGGTGCCGATTTGCCGGCCTGACGCCCAACCTTCAAAGAAGGCATGCCCATTCACGCATGCACCTACCTGCATGTCTTTTAAACGTTACTCGGCCGCGTGGAGGACATGCAGTTGGGGATATAGGCCTATAGTTATGTGGGTTAGATCTATCCAGGGAATTTTTGGGAATGAAAATTGTTTGGAATTATTTAGATGATAATCAGATATTCCGTATACTTTAATATGGTTGCATACTTTCAATAGTATTGGTGATGATCTGGTTAAAGGTCTTATAGAATTCTGAAGTATATCCATCCGGACCAGGAGCCTTGCCCCTTTTCAATCTGCCTATGGCATCAACTATTTATTTTTGTTCATCTAGGAACTCTATATGATTCTTACTTAATTTAGAAAATGTAATCTTATTAAGGAAGTCTGTAATTTCTTCGTAAGAAGATTGTTGATTATTCATGCCATATAGTTACGAGTAAATCAAATGAAAAAGATCAAGTATTTGGGTATCTGATTTAAGTACCCTATCTTGGTGATGAAGAAACGAAATTCTGGCTGTTTCTTGTCTATTTGCAATAATACTAGCCAAGACTTTAGATAGGAATTGTGCCCATTTTGAATATCTGGCTAAGCATCTTAGTTCATACATAGAATAGTTGTGTTGATGTAGTTCGTGTAGTTGTCTTTCAGTATTATTTATTAGCTTTTCAATATCGGGATTTGATTTATCTTGAGACTTCTTTTCTAAATCTAACAAATCCACAACTAACTTTTCTTTTTCTATTGCCATTCTTTTAAAATAAGTAACGTTTTGAATAAGGACCACCCTGAGCTGTGTTTTACAGTCAGCCCATTGAATATCATACGGGATATTTATGCCTTCCATACTGTTATCTAGTTGTGTTAAAATGCCAGACATCTCTCGAATTACATCAGATTTAGAAAGTAGATTATTAATTAAGGACCAGTTACAGTTCCTGACCCTTTTTCTTGAGTTGCCAGGAAAATTTAGCTTTAGGATAATTCTAGAATGATCCAAGAAGTGCCTTGGTTCTGCGTGATATTTAATGTCCCATTCTGCCACTGATTCTGAAATAAGGAAAAAAATCTATCCTAGACCATGTATTATAACATTTGGAATAATATGTGTATAAGCCTCTCCTCTCTAGCCCTTCACCAAATGAGATAGGGTCGATTAAGCATAAATAGTTCACCTAAGGCAACTGACACCTGCAAATTTTGAGAGAGGGGGTTGCTAGTATGGTCCATCCCAGGATCAATAACCGCATTCCAATCCACGCCTACTATAAGCTCATGGTCAGGAAATTTACGTAAGATATTGTGAATTTCTAAAATAAAGTCCTGTTGTTTCTGGCAGGGACCACAGACATTAAGAAAGAGAGTTTGTTTTCTATCGGATAGATTAATAGTTATAAAATAACACCATCTGCCCTTTTCATCTGAGCGCTGATCTAAAATTGTTAACTAAAAAGACTTTTTAATAATAATAGCTATACCCTTTGATTTTGAATTATCCCCAGCTGCAGCTATTCCTTTAATCCATTTTTTGGTTAAAACTCCTTTCCATTCCTCTCTAAACATGTGTGTTTCATGTAAAAAGCATATATGCACTTCAGATTTAAAAGTTAAATGCATCATGAAATTTTTCTTAGTTTTATCTTGTAACCCCTCACATTCCAGGAATCTATGATCCACATTCCCAGGGTTTAATTTGCGAAATGAGTGTTGCCATCAATGAGATGTGGTATTTATGAATTACAAGGCTCCAAAAAATTTGAATGAACGCAATGGATGTAGGGGCAAAAAATAGATGTACATAAAATAGCATGTTCACAAGCAGCACCAACACACTCTTTCAATAGCAATCCTGTGCCTACCCACCTGTCCCAGCTGTATGAAAGAGTATGGTAAATTACGGTTGCAAACATAGACATTATACAGTGCTTTCCAATTTGAAAGGTTGTGTAACGTAAGCAAAGCATTGTAAACAACACTTCTAACAGTTTAAAACTCTAAAACATATATACAATAGCAATATGATTCCTAGAGTCATCATCCTTTACCCATCTAACAATAATCCATTCTTCTCCTATAAGAAAGTACAGTAAAGTAAGGTTCAAAATAGCCACCGCACTGTTAGCTGAGTAAATATTTCCATTAAACCCTATTTAGTAACAGCATTATAATTACAGTGATTCCTAATAAAATACATTATTAGGGAAGAAAATATTTAAGTTGAGTAACGTAGAGGTATTACTTTATATGAAGAACCTAATGTATATATACCCAAAGGTACATCATCTAAAAAATAAAGGTGACTAGGACTGATGTAACAGACTTATTATACAATTCTTCCTCTAAAACGTGCACGCTGATTGGCCAGCCCAACCAGCATGCCCGTTGTAAATCCCTCAATATACTAACGGAAAAAGGTCCGGTCGCCCGGACTTTTTCCGTTAGTATAAAACACTGTCTCGCTATGTTAAAAGAGTTTAACATAGCGACACAGGTTTAAAAAAAGCAACGGAGATCTGCGTTGCTTTTTTTAAAGCTGTCTCGCTATGTTAAACTCCTTTAACATAGCGACACAGTGTGTAAAAAGCAACGGAGATCTTGCGTTCTCCGTTGCTTTTTTTAAAACCTGTCTCACTATATTAAATGGGTTTAACATAGCGAGACAGCTTTAAAATAAGCAACGGAGTTATCCGTTGCTTATTTTATAGCTGTCTCGCTATGTTAAACCCATTTAACTTAGCGAGACAGGTTTAAAAAAAAAAAGCAACGGAGAAAGCAAGATTTCCGTTGCTTTTTACTGTTTTGCTATGTTAAATGGGTTTAACATAGCGAGACAGCTTTAAAATAAGCAACGGAGATCTTGTGTAGGCATGCGCAGTACATCAGAACTGCTGCAGAATACCAGACAGCTGCGGAAGGGCAGCAAAGAGGCATTATACAATGCCATTATTTAAGAAAAGTAATTATTTCTTTTCTTAAATAATGTCATTGTATAATAGCAATAACCCACTTCTGGGTGTGGGCAATGCGGGATTTACCCACGGTTGTCTTTGTTTGGTCCCTCGGGACCAAACCACACCAACAGTGGGTAAATCCCGCATTACCCACACCCAGGCGTGGGTTATTGCTATAATAACGTATCTAAAAGAAAGAAGGTGGACATATTTTTTTTTTACTTTCCATCACAATCAGACATCAGCACTGTCCTCAATAAATGGCTGTCTATGTCACTCTGGGCAGGATGTGTGGGACAGCAAATGATCACTAGCAGAGTATCACACTGCCTTGGTTCTATGGTTGAGTTTTTTGGTGTGATGTCATCTGTGTGGCATCTGCGCGTACTGTCATGTTTTATCCATATGCTTTTGTTTTTTCCCTCCAACCCTCAGCTATATAATATATGCCTCAGGCCATTTCTGCTTTTACCTGCATCCTAATCTAACACTAGAGGGGTACCCAGAAGTTTAATATTTCTTTGAAGGGGTAAGAATGCAAGTACTATTCCCAAGTAAGATTGCTATATTCTTGCAAAAATGTGTCTTCTCAGTTTATTCACTTTGAACATTATGCTTTAGACTCCACTTAATTTCCTTGAAAGAACAAATAAGACTACATTTAATCTAAATTTCTTTTATTACTCACGAGGTCATGATTAGAAGAAAAAGTTGTTTAAAAAGCTCAGACATCAGTACACAGCATTTAGAAACCTAGCAATTCCCCAGACCCCACCAAACCTATCACAGTGGAGTCTTGGCCAGTTATGCTGTGTTAAAAGCATGAGGGAGAACTAAATGGTAAGACAGACTGTTAAAAAGCAGCCAAAATGAGAGGAAAACATGAGAGAGGCACTGGGAAGGTGCAGGCAGGTTACTGTGTGACAGGGACAATTTAGAGTCCTTGGCAAGGGCTCCATTTCACTTAGGGATAGCCTTGTTGTTTATAGTCGCATATATGTGATATGTATATAGTAGCTATAATGAGTGGGTACATAATGAGGCAGTCTGTAGATGAAAGCGAATGACCCCAACTGTTGTTTGACAACAGGCAATGGCATTAGTCTGCACATACCTTTCAACATCTTAGCTTAAGAATTCTGGACAAAGTCAAAAATAACTGGGGAGAGGGCAAAAGCCCAAATCAGGGACGTATTTAAATACTACTCTTAAAACCTCAGAAAGTTGATAGAACAGTAGGTTTTGCTTAGCTTGCATTTTCCAAAGGATATGAAGTCTAACGCAAATGCTTGTCATTAATTAATGACTGTAATCGTCAATGATTTGCTGGAAAATCAACACTTTTACATGGAAGACTAAATCTATGTGGCAAAAATCTGGACATTCTGAGAAATTCTGGACAGTTGAGATGTATGTGGTCTGCTGCAACAGTGCCTCAAACCATTTTAGTTTGCCCCACCTATTCAGTTGTTTCCTGCAGCACCCTACACCTGTTTTGATGTTACCAGCCACCTTAATTTATAGCAATGGCATAAGAGTGAGACCAGTCAGAAAGACGAGTATAATGCTTTATACTTGTTGGTAAATTTTGAGCCATCCCACAGGAGTCATACAAGCAAACTAGAATACAAGTGTTCACTAATAAACATAAAAATTCCCATAGTTCAGAAATATAACAGAAAACATAAGCTAGTTCAAAACAAATTAAAACTCGAGCAGTAGATTAAATCATAACGAAAACCTGCTTTTGCATTCCACACAGACCTAAAATATACAAGATTTACAGTAATTTCTATATGATAAATGAATAAACCAAACTGAAAGAAACAAGAAACAGAAAATCATCAGGGACATAGGCTCAATATGACCAGAGCTGTTAACAATCTGTTTTTTGTTTGTAATATAGGTTATTTGTCACCTCGGTGAATCTAATCCCATGGAAACCAAAACTACTAGTCTGCTTCTCCCACAATGCTCAGTGGATTTTCTGTCGGATAAAGATGCAATGTGATACATAATTTCCAATAAGATTTTTAACATAACTAAATGAACAATAATACCTTGAAATAATACTAATTCAGTTGATAAAAACGTAAAATAAACACAAACATGAATGAATGAATAAATTAATCACCAATGCTATAAGTAAATTTATCAAACAAATGGACAACAGCTTATTTTATTTTCATAAAACTTATCACCCAATATTTTTCTGTCTGTAGAAGTTTTAAAATAAAGAACTTGAAAATAAAAAAAAAATGCAACAAATAAATAATATATATTGTTTTCATATGGAATAAATTCACCAAATGCAAAACTAATTAGCAGTTTAAACATCACACAGTGCATATGAAGATAAAAACATTCACAAAATAAAAATGAGCATTACATACAAAATGATGAGACATATGTGAACTGTGCTATTTTCCATAATAAGCCACAATATTTTGTGCTCTGTAAAGAACACACTAAAGAAATGTATTTTTATATGAAAACTCACAATGCACTCCAACTTTTGCTTACATAGTTCTAGTATGAGATATAATTTTTCAATAGCTGTTTTTAAATAACTGATAAATTAATGTAGTTTGCTTGAAATAGTTTTAATTCTGGAGGAGGAGGAGAACAACAATAAATATGTTCACCACTACAGAAAACACCTGGACTTAGATGCTGCATTTACAGGTAAACATTCCATACCTTACACCCCTAATTGTGCGATGTATGTCGTTAAGTTGAATGGTCAGCTTAGTGAACATCAGCTGATCGAGCACAAGTGCTCCAATCAAAATGAGTGAAGAAAAAGAGAAAACTTCCTACACAAATTTTTTTAAGGGGGCAAGGCACCTTCTGCATCACCACAACCACCGCTAATTACATATACCTATTCCCAAATTGCACTACAGTGGGGAAATAGTAAATTTCCTGATTCATGCTGTACTTTTAATCTTGCTAGAAAAAGCCAGTTTGTGCAATCATCTTATTTTTGATCACACATATTGTCTTTTTTCATAATTTTCAAAGTCAACTTTAGACGACAGGAAAACTGTGACTCCAATATAAGACCAACAACTTGCATACTTAATAAATCACTTAGTCATTCAAGCTTCTTAAAGACTCTAATAGATTAAGTGCAAACTGCTGAACTACAAGTCTGCAAATCAACAAATCATGATTTGACAACCTATTTCTCTGAAAATTAGTGTTTAGGCAAAAACAAAAATGTGTTTTCTGTAGATCACACAAAAGGCTCACTCCCTCCGAAATAAACAACTTTAACACCACTGTATCTCTTAAAAAGAAAATCTTTCTAACTTGATTAGTTCTGACTCAGCCAAACTGGTACATCAAATCATGATAATCTGTACACATCTGCCTCCTCTACTAATATTAAAAGACAGCCGTCACCAGTGGCACAAGAGAATAAAGCATGACTATAACAGAGGTAACCTGAGTTTGATTAGTGGCTTGGGCATCTGTTGGAGATGGTGTGATAAAAATGACTGTGACATCCTGGTGGTGAAGTAGACAGTCCAGATTGTGGAATGCCACAATCACCACAGTGGAGAGATGAGTTGCATATAGGGTCCCTGTGACAATTATTTAGCACAACAAACTACAAATGTAGCAGACACTGCAGGTGCACAGAGGAATGTACCTGTATCTATACCTTGAAGTGACCCTTGTGGTGATATGAGTCATATGTTGCTTACAAGGGAGATGGGTTAAGTTCATACTAGAAATGTCTTCATGCCTAGGTTGCTGGTGCAGGCATAAAGTCCTCCTTGACTGCTTGAATGAAGACTGTCTCGGTTTTCTGCTGCCTCTGCAATGTAGACCCTATGGGGTATGAGGTATTGCCGAACGGGAGGGCTACAAATAAGGAGGAAGGGATCTGAAAACTGGCATATACAGAAGAAAATAGTACAGAAAAACAAAACAAACTAAAACCACTTCATACTGTTAAATTTACCCATACAGCAAATTTTGAAAAAGAAAAAAAAAATGAGTGTTGTCATCTTACCAGTCCTGTTGGAAGTACAATGTGTGTCTTTTTTCTGTACTGTGCACATCTCTCATTCATTTGCCCACACATGTGACTACTATTAAAGAAACAGCATTATGATTTTGTACTAACTCTTCACTCCTGGTATTTTTCCATTTTGTTTGTGATTAAATCTGGTGCTAAATAAATAAATGATTTCACCAACTTTGCAAAGTTTCTTTACTCTATATAACTGTATTATACAGGAGCATATTTAATAAAGAAATTACATCAAACTTTTAATTTAATGAGAGAAAGAAAGAGTATAAAACGAAGTAAAAAGGGCACAAAAGAAAGCAAACAGAAAGAAAAACAAATAGACCAGAAAATATAATAAATAAAACATTAGATAATATTAAATATGACATAATCATCACAACTTTACCAGCACTGTAAACAAATTTTAATCTCACTGTTTTGACTGAGCCCACCATTCACTACTGAAAAGTCAGGCACTGGAGCAGCTTTCCAATTTTCCAGAATATATTGCTTGGTAACAATTGTTGCTAATGCTATTTTTACACACTCATATTGTAAGTAAATAGTTCTAATTTCAAATAGAAATACAAATGGAGACAATTGAATATGCATCTAGGTTAAGATAATAATTCATTTTGTTGTTTTCTTTGACCAAAGATGAGCCTTGCCAGGTCCATCAACAATATCTTAAATCAGCCATCTTGTATTCACAATGCCAGCAAACTGCATCTGGTTTATATTTCATTAGCATTTACTTACTAAGGGAGTAATGAACATCATATATAATTTTATATTTTATAAAGATGTGCAAATCTGTGAATCCCAGGTTTATGGCATATATTGGTGGTGGGTAAGTTTTTCACATGTGTGCCTCTTTCTTATAGTGCTGTTTGTTATATATCCTTATGTTTCTACTAAGTCTGTTCAAGTTGTTGTTGTTGTATTGTTTTTGTTTCTGCTGTAAGACGTTTCAAATTGTTATTTTTTATTGTATTTATTTTTAGTATCTTATTTTGATTTCTATTTTCAGTATTTTTAAATTATTATTAATTTAATCTTCCTTCTGTAAACTGTAATTCTTCTGGTACGAGCCTGAGTATCAAAATTTCATGCAGTGATACACACTTTTTCCTCTGTGTTGATCTGTATGACAATACAGTTTACTCTGACTTTGAATGACTTCAACCAGCCTTCACATGAAAAAGTTTGATGTTTAAATGTTTACCATTTATTTTCTCTGGAAACAGTGATTTCTTTCATGTTAAATAGCTTCTTATATACCATAGAAACATACCTCTCTTTTCTAATAACATGCAACAAAGTAATTACTCCTTTTGAAAATGCTGTACATAATCTATTATATCTTCTGTAATACATTTGAAGTTAGACTTCTCTGTACTTAAATTCATACAGTCACATACCAAAGTTAACACCAAATATTTTGGCATAACAACATAACAAACTGAATAATAAAAAAACACATATTATTTTCTGCCTTTCTATTGGTACATACACACATTTACAATAAGGATTTCATCTGTTCAAAATATATCCTGTAGTCAGTGATGGCTCATGATATCGAACTGCAGGACTGCAGCCCCCCAACTGTGAACCACAATGGTACAGTCCTACAAATCCTCCTAACCTGCACATAGAAAGTGAATCCGGACTGCTGCCTTACCAGTCTGGATTCAGGAGGAAAGCAGCAGACTGCTGATGTCCCAGAGGTCTATGCAATGCTAACCACATAGACTGGAAGGGGATCAGACTGCAAGGTCAGAAGTTTTGGAATGTTCACAAACAGGAAGGAACAAACAAAAGCAGGAAACTGGGAGTGCATTCCAGCTCAAACGCAGATGGCTGCAATACTCTCTGCTGTGGATTAGTGCAGGTGCAGTTTACTCTTACATTACTCTCTGCTTTGGATTTTATTATTGCAGATGCAGTTTACTCATAGATTACTCTCTGCTGTGCATTTTATTATTGCAGCCGCAGTTTACTCATTAGACGCTGTGGATTGTTTATTCCATGAACACAGACAGCCAAGAATTTGCAGGTGCACTCTCTGCTGTGGATTTTAGAAGGGAACACAGACAGCCAAGTATTGCAGGTGCAGTTTACTGTGTGTGTGTGTGTGTGTGTGTGTGTGTGTGTGTGTGTGTGTGTGTGTGTGTGTGTGTGTGTGTGTGTGTGTGTGTGTGTGTGTGTGTGTGTGTGTGTGTGTGTGTGTGTGTGTGTGTGTGAAATGCCCCAGTTGATTTATGCTGGTGGCTAGAGAACTCACAGAATACTTGCTGGTGGTGGTTAGAGAATACCTCAGGATTGAACCCTGTACCTTGGCTGCAGGTAACAAGAGCCTGAATTCCCTACCCAGCACTATTTGTGAAACTTTTGCAGATTTTTGCCTCATATTTTGTCCTGTTCTGTTCCTCATAAAATATGTGGTTTCTGAAATTTTAATTCCTTAAATAGTTGATGGTGCAGAGGTAGCATTGTTGCCTCACAGCTAGAGGTTTTCTGATTTGATTCTTGGCTAGGGTGCCTTCTGTGTTGAGTCTGCATGTCCTCCCTGTGTTTGTGTGGGTTTGCTCTGGTGTCCTCCCATGTTACAAAGAGATATGTCTGCAGTATTTCTCCTTGGACCTCTGCTAAAAATTGGCTTTGGTTCCAAGTCAGACTTTCCTGGTTAACAAATGTTAAATAAATGAAATTGACAGGCATTTGAATTTCAGACCTCATATTCTTCAGAAAGTACATAGTAACACAAAATCTTTTATTATAGCAATTTTCTAAGTTTATAAGATGAATATTTGAAATTTGTCCCTATTTTTGGGACAGTATTCCCCCATTATTGGCTTTGTCCAGGATTTGTGTTAAGGTTGAGATCTATGGTGCGAACTGAATTAACTGAATATGTTTGAGGGCTGTATTCCCCATTACTGGCTTTGTCTAGGTGTTTTGTGCTAAGGTTGACAGCTATGGTGAGAACTGAATTCACTAAATGGTAGCTATTTAAGTTTCAGTCTTCCTCTATCATAAAACAGCTGATTTGGCATAGTGATATGTTGCTCTGACTGTTTTGCACAGCGTCCTGCGGTTCAAGACTTGGCAGTGAAATGTATGGTGGCAACACAGCATATTAGTCTAGCAAATTTCCAAGATTATACAAGCAATGTTTAAAATGTGTCCCTGGTTTTTGGACTTTTGTCCCCCCCCAATAAATTTTGGCTTTTTCCAGATTTATTGTACTGCAAAGTTGAGAGATACAGTTGAGTGTCGAGTAGATTTTACATGGAGCTGAGAGCTGCACGGGAAGAGAATTTTAGTGCTGCTTATGCTGAGCCAGCTTGTATTGTTAATAGCACAACAAGCAGTGTACTTGCGTTTGATGCAGAAAGCTGTGGGTTCTACTCCCACAAGGAGTGGATGCTGTCATACTGAGAATGTACAGTCATTGGCGAAGATACCTAGTAACTATGAACCTGTTAGCAGTTTACCAAACATTCCCTATTGCAATATTACTAGCTTATCATTTTTTAATGTAACATAGGCAATTTATTCCTCAAGAGCAACAGGGACTTTATTTGTAGATGAAGCAATGGAATATAAAGTTGTTTGCTAGCTGCAACCTCTTCACTAGTTACAGATCTCTTTAATGTGGGATTATTTGGATGACTTTTACTTCTGCACAGATTGTGCATATTTACTGATGCTGGTGGATTGTAGAAGTTTGAGTACATTTTTATGATGGAAATGTTCTCAACTGGGCAGTTTTGCCATTATTAGTGCATGCACTTTGTTTCAATGTTTACTGGAAAAATGTTCAAACAATAAATTTAAAACACCCTCTAACAACTGTACTGTATTATACAAGGGATATAATTTAATACAATCAGGAAGGTGTATCACACAACACATGTATGTTTTGCGTGCAAGGGGCCTATCATTTGAAAACAGCTTAAAGTTAATCTTTATACTAGCCAAATGTATTTTGTTTGAATGTGGATTTCAATGCTGTTTCAATGAATGTGAGTTTCCAGGGCAGAGAAGTTTTAATGCTAAGTCTGTTTTCATTATGAGACTGCATTGCATTGTTTAGCAGATGTCTTGGTGTTTGTACTGTAAAATGCAAAATAAAACTTTCAAATGAAATCCAAATCATTGTAGAAATAAAACAGTATGCACATAACAGTGTTTATGGTAAATGGGGTGAACTAGCCAAGTAATGGGACATTGGCATGGCTGCAGGGGGGAGGCTCCATTTGACCATGATTTTGTGAAGGAGAAGGGCGACAAACTCAAAGATAGCCCCAGCTGAACTATACTTCTCAACTGTCCAGATTTTCACAGAATGAATAGATTTTTGCTTATTATTTTTGGTTTGTTCCTCATAAAATTTGTGGTTTTCTGGCAAATTATTTAGGAATTAAGTCACTAAATAATGACAGACATTGAGTTTCAGACTGTATAACCTTCAGAAAAAATGCATGCTAAAGCAAGACCTGTTATTCTATCAACTAAGTTTATACAAGAGCAATTTTAGTACTGTTTGTATGTTCCCTCAATATATTTGGCCTTGTCCAGATTTCCTGCGTTAACAGGTTGAGAGGTACGTGCAAATAAATTGCTTTATAGAATTAGGGATATCCAAACCTCTCAAATGTCCCCGATTTTGGCTCAAAATGTTGCTCTCCCTCTAATAATCCCTCTGCAAAATGGCAATTTTGGAAGAAAATGTGGAGGGTTTACAATTAATAAATAACTGCAATAATCAAGAGTTATAGATTACTTTTATTTCAGAAATGCATGTAGATTTGTTTATTTTGTCAGCTGCTCAAATTAACAGTACTAATATTAAAAAAGTGTCCCTTCTTTGACAGGTTCCCAGCTGTATTGTGTGGCTATTTTATATTTTTGCATCACATTTTTGGTCCATTTTTCATAAAATTGTGATTTTCTGGCAAATTAGTGGCAAATCATTAAAGATTGAAGTTAGAAAATAATGACAGACATTTGAGTTTCAGATTTCATACCCTTCAGAAAATTCATATTAATGCAAGATCTACTATCCTATTAGAAGTTTATAATCGCATTATTTAAATATTGTCCTTATTTTTGGGCCGTTGTCCCACTTCTATGTATGACTTTGTCCAGATTTCTTGCTCTGAGGTTGAGAGGTATGACAAATGTGTCAGGGCCATCACGGTCAGCCAGAGGCATTTCAAATTGTGACATACTTGTTGCACCCCACTCCCCCATGTAGTGACTCTGGATGTGTCCAAGCAAGGCAAGGAGCAGTTATGCAGTATAAGTGTGCAGAGTATCCCCCCATCCAAGGTAGATTCAAGTACTACAGTGGCTTTTCATCTGTCCTTGCTTGATTTTGCAGAATGTTCTGGTTTTCTGTCATATTTTTATACTGTTGATTTATGCTTCTTATTATTCAGAAAGTGCCCGTTGCTCTGTGTTTAAGTAGAAATGCTTTCATGACCATCAGGTAAGCTTGTCTGAGATTGTAAGATGCAAGTAAGCTTTAATAAGCATACTGTTAAAGAATTACCAACGCTGAAAGCCTTTTTGTTGTTGCCATGCAGCGAATACTTGCATAACTAGATAACGTATAAGCCTTGGGTACTGAAATGCATATGACAGTATTTGTAATAAAGGACATGATTACAGTATTTTAAGAAGCTCATTACCTTTGTTGGAGACTTGCAGTCATCTTTGCAGGCATTACCCGTAAACTAAACAGAATGCCAAACTATCATGTCTGGTCCATAACCTGTGCAGTAATCCTTTAAGCAATTTATCTTGAGCTTGTTTCTTGTTTGCTGTTCATTTTTTACTTTGATCATGTTTTCCCCATGAAACAAACAGATAATTGTTCTCAGGCAGCAGGTCTTTTCGGATAAGAAACATTTTTACAAGTGGGGGTATCACAGAAATTACTTCTTTCAGCATGTTACTTGGTACTTTTAAGCTGAATATAAATTATAATTAGAACTGCAGTGCAAGGAGACGTGGTTTGAGTTGAGTGCTGCTTGTTTTTCTTATACTTGATTTTGACTGGCATTCTAGTAATGTATTTAAAAAGTAATTTCTTTTTTCATGCCTCATAACCTTTTTGATTCCCTCTAGATATTAAGTAAGCTGTCATGTAGCCAATGCATTGAAATATTTGTTTTCTTCTACACTTCATTCTGTCTTGAGTGGACTCTCATAATGACAGTTTGGAACCCAGGGCAGCGTATTTAATTAAAGTTCCAGTTTTTGTGGTTTTGAGCATAGCTCCTCCCCTTTCTAGTTGGCAGCACCCCTTCCCATTGGCCCCACCCATTCAGCTGTCTCCTGCAGCACCCCCCCTTTGATTTGAAGTCACCAGCCGCCACTGTCCTGAGTGCTGAGCCACCTGTGTTTCCATCTTTTGGTGTTCCTTTTTATATGCCCTACCTGGGATACAGTCATGGATTCTAAAGGTATCCTGGCTGCTCAGTCATCTGTGCTTCCTTCCTGTTAAGTTTCTTTTTACATGCCCTTCCTGCTTTCCCTTTCCCCAACCCTACACTCGCTGACCATATCTGAGGGTAGCTCCCATGTATTGACCAAGCCTCACCTTGGGGAGCATCATCAGTGAGCACCCTCCCTCCCAGGATGTGCACTCCCATCCCTCCCTGCTGCTCTGTCAGTCACCTGAGCCACTGATCAAACAGAAGTCAGCTGGGCCATGGTTAGGGCTTTATCCCTTTATGCCACTGGAGAAGGGAAGCTGGGCTGTAGTTAAGAATTTACCCCTCTGCACCACCAGAGTGGCTATTTTCATTTGTATGTTGATCTATTTGGTGATGGTGGATGGTTTTCAGTAGGCAGTATTTATCTGAGATTATGCTTCTTATCATTAAAAGGTCATTATATCTTATAAATTCTGATGCAGCTGTTGGGCCACTATGAAGGAGTATGGATACCACTGTTGAGAAAGGGAGTTATGCCTGTATTTTTCCCTATTAGAGGCAGCATAAAGTTACTCTTTTCTGATAACTTTAGAAGTTTCAAAAATTATAAACAGACCGTTATACAGAGATAGAAGTTTGCTGGTTACCACACACACATAGTCGCACGTACATACTCACACTGGTGTAAAATACTACAATAGAACCCACGATTCTGTAAAGTAATGAATCTTTAATGAACAGAAGAAATCCTCTTTTTGTATACATAGAAGCTTTTCCATAGCACATTTCTAAACTAAAAAAAAATGCTCATTTCTAGGATCTAAGGCCCTATGGATTTAGATATTAAGTGTAATTATAAGATTTCTTGTTACCCTATATATATATTTTAACACTTTACATATTCAATTTACTGAAATCTCGATTATATGGTTTCGACCATATGAAATTCGAGATTTCAGTAATTCGATTATGTGAAGTGTTCCCATATATATATATATATATATATATATATATATATATACACACACACACACACACACACCAACATTTTTAAATTGAAACACCACAGTATTAAAAAAATGAGTTATAAAACAACCCACTTTTACATTTAATCTTGTTACGGTTTCAGTCAGTTTTTAGTGTGGGTGTAAACCTGCTGAGATCAGTAGTGGCTATTCAGTAACAAGAAACATTTTACTGTGTTTTGAAGGGGTGGATACTACTGGATGGAATTCTAACGGCAAGAGAATAAAGAACGTGATGAAAAGAGTTTTTCTGGTGTTTTCAAGTTTAAACTCCACATAAAATTTAAAAAAAAAGTAATGATTTGATCTGCAATTAAAATTCATTTTGGGGTTTTCTGTACTTTTATTTGCTTTTTAATCAAATTTTATATCATTTTTATAGTTTGGTTAAACTTGCAACTTTGTCTCTTAAACAGTCACCAGGCTTTTACGAGTATGAGACTGCACCCCCTTCTGCTAAAATCAGAGTGTTCTCTCGTAAGTCTACACTTTTTTATAACCGTCTTACAGTAAATTGCAGTTTGGTTATAACAGATGATATTGTACATTTTAACAGCCCCTATTTGTGTGATCAACAGATCCTCCATTTTGTTACAGGGTATTCTCCCATTTTAATTCTTTAGGTAACATCTCCATTTTACTAAAAAAAATATTTTTCTTGTGACTTCCTGTTCTTTTCCCCATTTCTGTACTTAATCTTATATTAAATTACAGTTTTAGATGGTTTTCTAGACTGTGTTTAAGCTTACTGTGGGCAGTAGTAATTGTTCCATAGCAGGGGATACTTTGTTGTTGTTTCTGAGGGGTGGACATTACCGGCTGGAGTTCTAACTGCTTTCTTATTGGTTCATTCACTTTTTCTAATCAGATTAAAAGTGGGCAGTGGGGCTCTTTGCAGCTCCACACAGCACCTTATTCTACAGACACAGGCATTTTCAATTTCAAACTGTCTCTCTCTCTCTCTCTCTCTTAGAAACTTTAGTCAATTGCACCTTTCAGTTATATCAGTATAAAATCAGAGAATTAAGCAATGGCAGGTCATTACATGTCAAAGCCAGTCTAGACCAAATGATTTACTGCCTACCTGGTTATTGTGCATGAACCAAATTTATTATCTACATTAATTATTTTTACCCCAAATCAGTACCTTAAATAGGAGCCAAAAATTCTTATATCTTCCCCATTCATACACCAAACTGACTTTAATGCAATGCCAGACTGAAATATTGACTGCATACAGTATTTTAGTGCTTTTATTTATTATTTATTTACATTTGTTGACCGGGAGTGTCCGACTGGACGTAGGTCCATTTTCAGCGGAGGGCCGGGGAGAAAAGCTCCACAGTTAAAATATACAGACAGTTACACTGGATTTACGTAACGATTAACAATTTGATTAACATAGCAATTAATTACAAACATAGTTACAGATGAAGAACATAGCACATCAGTAGACAATTAGAATCTTTATCTGCGAAGTACATAACAGACTTCAACTACCCAAACATAGACTGGGAGCATTAATCTAGCTCCAACACTCTAGCCCAAAGGTTCCTAGAATTTATAAACTCAAATGCTATGGAACAACTTGTTACCACTCCCACAAGAGGGGAAAACATACTGGACCTGATCATCACCAACATGGGGACTCTATGCTCCAGACCAGAAGTGTATCCCTCACTGGTAAGATCAGACCATAAACTAATCTCACTGGATATTCACATCCCAACCCCACCCCCTGCCCAGAAAACCACAGTGAAAAACTTCTCTAAAGCAAATTTCACACTCCTCAAAACCGAGGTGGAATCCTTCAAAGCCCCCGGGCCTGTGGAAAATACAGCCCAGACCGCAGAATCCTTTATAAACGCATTCTATGAACACCTTCAGGAATGCATGGATCTTGCGATCCCAAATAAAACCAAGACCCAATCCTCCAAAGGCAGACGTCCTGTCTGGTGGACCCCAGCCATAAACAAACTATACAACAGAAGGAGGAAGCTACTAAATGATAGAGCAAAATCCCAAAAGGGGAAGGCATCACTGATCAATATTAGCAAAAAACTACGGGCACTCATAAAATTGTCTAAGGCCAGCTTTGAGAGAAAAATTGCACAGGACACTAAGGATAATCATAAGGCTTTCTTTAGTTATGTTAGGAACCTGGGTGGTAATTCCCAGATATGCTCAGAATTAGTCCAAAATGACAAAAAATACACTGAACCCACAGACATTGCCAACATCCTAGCTGACAGGTTCAGCGCAAATTTCTCCCCCCCCCCACCAAAAGGGCAAATATCTATCCCAGCAGAGTGCTGCTCCCCTGAAATCTCAGATGCTCAGGTAAGAGCCGCCCTCTCCAAAGCAAAAAACACAGCATCAATGGGACCAGACGGTGTCCCGGGCTGCGTCCTACATGAACTCCAAGAACAGCTAAACCCAAACATAAAACTACTGTTCAATCTCAGCCTTACTACGGGATATGTGCCCAAAGAGTGGCGTACAGCAACAGTGGTCCCTCTCCATAAAGGTGGTGCCTCAACGGATCCTGGAAACTATCGCCCCATAAACCTGACTAGCTTGGTCTGCAAAGCTATGGAAAGGATCATCATGGACCTCATAAATAAAGATATTGGGGACCTACAGACACTGGATCCTACCCAGTTCGGCTTTGTTAAGGGCAGAGTCTGCCTCTTAAACCTGGTTGATTTCTTTGAAACAGTCACCAAGGCGATTGACTAGGAGAAGGTGGTCCACACAGCCTACCTGGACCTCGCAAAAGCCTTTGATACAATACCCCACTCGGGCATTATAGATAAGCTCACCAGCTTAAATATAAACCCCTATGTCACTAGATGGATTGCAAACTGGCTCAAGGACAGAACCCACATGGTTAGAATTGCTGGAGCCATGTCAGACTCCAAACCAGTTACAAGTGGTGTCCCACAAGGCTCAGTCCTGGGACCTCTCTTGTTCGGTATATATTTCTCGGAGGTACAGGCCAACACGGAAGGACTGCGGCTGACCAAGTTCGAAGATGACTGCAAACTGGGCGCCATAATCGACTCTCCAGCCGACACAAGCATCCTCCAAAAGGGCCTCATAGAAACAGACAACTGGTGCCAGAGTCATGGCCTCAAGCTAAATGCCAAAAAGTGTATAGTCATCCCCTTTGGCAAAAACAAAGTGCCCACAAATTACCACACAGGTGGTAATCCATTAAGTACAGAAGAAGTAATTAGGGACCTGGGGACCCAAGTTGATAGCAATCTCTCATTTGACAACCACGTGGCCAAAGTGGTTATAAAAACTTTTTATATAGCCCACCTAATCATGAAGGGATTCACATCTAGATCAGGGGAGGTCATCGTGCCTCTTTACTCATCCCTCATCAGGCCCATAATTGAGTACAATGCCCCTTTTGGGATGTACCTTACCAGACACCTGCAGCAACTGGAAAGACCCCAAAAGTACCTCACCAAGAGGATCAAAGGGCTCAAACAGATGCCATATGCTGCCCGGTTAAAGAAACTCCAGCCCTACTCAGTGGCATACCGCCTGTTCAGAGGCGATCTGTGCCTGACGTATAAAGCCATGTCCAACCCGGAATTAATGGACATGCTGCACCTCAGAAAATCCAAATCCCATCGAGCTACGCGCTCGAGAGACTTGAACCTCAGCACTGAAATAAATAGGACATGCTGGAAAGACAGATTCATAACCCAGAGGCTCCCTTCACTCTGGAATAAAATCCCAGTCCAGGCTAGGCAGAGTCCCTCATTGACTCTCTTCAAGAGGAATCTTGATGAGTGGATGGGAGATCGTAGGTTTATCCCGGGTATCACTTCTGTGTCACTGTTAGACAGAGGCACAGTATACTAACCTCGAAAAAGGGCATAGCAAAATAAATTTAAAATGGGTGGCGAAAGCCAAACACATTCTGGCTAGGCTTATAAATGCCCTAGGGCAGATAGCCTAGTACGAACTTATGAACCTATCAACAACTGTTACAATAAGAAGTTCCTGCTGCATAATAAGTACTAGGCTTATGTGCATCTGAGCTTGCTATAATCAAGGTAGTTAGTGGAGTGGAAAGAAAGGTAATGGTTGGATGGGGTGGGTGATATTAGAGTGGGAGTTGCAAGGGCATAGCCAGCATGTTTTTAGGTGTGTTTTAGTAAATTTTTGAAGTGGGTGCATGATGGTATGGAGGTAATTGTGGGTGGGAGGGAGTTCCATAACTTGGCTATGGCGCAAGAGAATAGTGCTTCACCAGCAGAGTTATTGGCTTTAGTGATCTGCAAATGATTTTTGTTGCTGGATCTTAGTGGTCTGGTGGTGCAATAGGGTTGGAATAGATTCTGGAGGGATGGGACATTTAGTGGATGGTTTACTAGTCTGTGGACGAGTGAGAGTTGATACCATTGAAGAAGGTGAGGGAGTTCAAGCCAGCCCAATTCAGCAAGTGAGAGACAGTGGTGACTAGAGTAGGATGCCTCTGTGGTGAATTTGGCGATTTTGTTGTAGCAGGTCACTAGCTTGTTTAAATCGCATTGCCTTAGGTTGGTATATATTGGAGAGGTATAAAGTAGGGTGGAGATAAGGTGGGAATTTGCTACTGAAATCTTTGCTGCTCTGGTGAGAAGTTGCTTATTTCTGTATAATGCTCCCAGTTTTTTGTGGACTTTTTCTATGGTCATGGATATGTGAATGTCAAATTTTAGTTTATTGTCTATTTCCACTCCTAGCAATTTGGTGTGTTCTGTTGGTTGTTTAGTGGTGTTGTCTTCTGCTGTGATGGTAAAGTGACAGTTGTTTTGAGTATGTTTGGTGGGTTGGAAGATGAGTAGTTTAGTTTTGTTTGGGTTGACTATTAATTGGGCAACGGATAACCAAGTTTCAACAGAGGAAAAGGCTTCCTGTGTGACTTTTTGCAGTCTGGGTAGGGACCGGGCTGAGTAGATGATGGTTGAGTCATCTGCGTATTGTATGAGTGTGCCATGTTTGGTGGCGGAAGCTAGATTATTGGTGAAAATAGAGAAGAGTAGGGGTCCAAGGATGGATCCTTGGGGAACCCCTATAGAGACAGGTAGTTGTGGAGATATGTCATTCTGCCATACAACGGATGTTGGTGGTCAGACAGGTAACTCTGAAACCAGCTGGTGACTGATTGAGAGAAGGATCGGTTACTGAGGACAGAGATGAGCTGTTTGTGTGGGACCATGTCAAATGCTTTAGATAGGTCTAGGAAAGTAGCAGAGGAGAGATAGCTGTTGTTTTTATGCTGACAGATAGTGTTAGTAAAGGAGAGTAAGACAGTGGTGGTGCTATGGTTTGGTCGGAAACCATGCTGAGTACTGGAAAGGAGGTTGTTAGTAAGGAGGTAGTCTGACACCTGAGAGTGAATGGATCTCTCTAGTATTTTGGAGAGTGGCGAGAGAATATCTATCGGGCGGTAATTGGTTAGTTCTATGGAGGGGCCGCCGTTGTGGAGAGGAATTATATGTGAAACTTTCCATAGTGTGAAAATAGTACTTAAACCTAAATGAATCAACATTTACTATTTTTTAACTAATACTTTAACCCATGAATCAGAATACTATTATATTCTCTTTTCTACAATATATCTTGCACCCTTGTCACAATGAAAGGTCTGCCAACTAATTTACCCTCTTTTGCCAAGCTTATAGCTCTCAGGCAGCAGAAGAATTGCTTGATGCTCACAGGTAATAATCTTAGAACATAACTTGCCACTGTCTGTTTGTAAGAGATGCAAGTGCCTAGCCAAATCTGAGGCCACACTCACAAGCAAACCCTTCCTGTGAGCACCTAACACCTGCACCACACTCTACACATACCAATGTCAAATTATCATAGACTATGGCACTAAAAATCCTTGCTCAAGCACTAGAAGGACGTAGGCTCAGTGTAAACTAAACACTGCAACATTGTTTAAAGACAATATAACTGAGAGTCACCATGAAATAGCACATCCTAGACCAATTAGTCTAAAACAATCTTCAAACACAAAGAGAAATGCACTAGTGATTGGTGACTCCGTAGTTAGGCACATAGATTCTATACTAAAAAGCCTGGACAACAGCAGGGAGACAGTAAGCTCTCTCAGAAGCCAAAGTTTCTGATGCTACAGAGGCCCTTAGGTCTCTAAACCAGACAAATCTGAGTATGGCATTATGTCGGCCCATTATGGGTACATAACGTAATAAAAAGGACCCACGGAGAAAGACATGCCAGAGCTTTCTATGGATGTCAGAAATCAAGTGGAATCTTTATATGACCAAAACATGATGCCATGGTATAAAGAAAAGATGACTGGCTTTAACAACTCTCTTAATACCCAGTCCCATTTTAAGAGTATCTAGGATGTATCAGCATGGGATGAGATGTTTGATAATGGCTCTTACTTCACCACAGATGGTTTGCACCTTTCATTTAAAGGCTAACATATAGCAGTGAAAGCATGTGCAGTCCCCACTGTGCCTTCAGTTTAGGCAAGGTCCAGTTGATATGTCTCCCAATCTAATTTCCAATACAAATCAGCCACTAGATCATATCAAGGTGGCTCTACGTAACTCTAGAAATCGAAACAACAAAATGCCAGACCTTGAGGCCGTCCAGCATCTGGACACATCCATGTATGTGTTGTTACAGAAATCTGTTTTGAGTGTCCGGTCCCTCAATAACTGGGATTTGTGCTTAACATTTAGTCAGACCTGAAGGGAACTGTGGTGGTATATCCATACTAGTTATAGACCACATTAACTCAAAACATTTACATAGAGATTGTGACACCCGTGCACTGACCCAGCAATCAAGAAGCCTCAGTCCACACCACTAACACCAGTAAGGGACGTCTCATATAGGAGAAAGGATAACAAATACACACAGTAAAGTACAATTTCCCTAAACAGCACACAGAGATCACAGTCAGTCTGGGGCTGGTTGCTCCCTTGCATTCCAAGTCCCCATTAAGACTCCCCACTGGCACAGCTATAGGGTCCAGATCTCAGCCTAGCTGGGCAAGCTAAAACCTACAGTACCCTCTCTGTCCAGCCAGTGCTTCGTGTCCCTGCCCAAGTAGCTGACACACACACACACACATACACATGCACTTTGAAATAGTTCATACAACTTCACAGACACTCCTGGGAAAGTGTGGCACAGGTTCTCCAGCTGTGCCCCTAATACCCAGACTATACAGTAGTAATCTCTGCCACCACCCAGCTAATATTTATCAGCTACTCAAAGGCCCTTAAAAAGGTGTCCAATTATTACTGTGCAATATTATTATCCAATAGGTAGTATAGCCCAGGGCTAAAACTATTAGTGGGGCTTGATAACAGGATCACTTATAAGTATGCAATGTACTCTAGAGCTTAAATTATCTGTACACAAAACAGCCACAGTGGAAAGGTTTAAAATATTTAATAATAAATAATAAGGACACAAGACAATACTACACACTATGCAGTGCTGGTCAAGAGTTCAAAGATCACAGAGAAATACTTAAAACAATACAGTAGGAAAGTTCTGATTTGAATACAGAAAAAGACTTAGTCTAATATTTCTAGTTTCTAACTATTTCTCAAAGAAACACAATTCTAAAATATTACTTACACATAGACCACAGGTAGAGTGCTGAGTTGGATGTTCCAGACAAAAATGCTTAGAGTCTCGCTGAGAAATAGTTTTTAAAATCACTAACAAACATTACTGCTGGGCCCTCCTAGATTACATAATTTCTCATACTTTCCTGGGGGGTTCCCAGGCTAACAGAAACTGCATTCTATTCTTATCTTGCAGCTGGTCAGGAAGCAGAGCAATAAAATAAATTTGCATGTTTAAATCTAGCAATTTAACTCTTGGTTAAAACAATAGAAAGAATGCCTTCATCTAGCCAGACTGGAGCCGACTTTAGATCAAAGGTCACAACATGCTTTTACTTTGGCTAGAAGAGTGTACTGTTGTCACATGTAACTCTATTTCTTTACATTTAAGACAACATGCATGTAGTTCAACATTTATATTTACAAATTACAGAATTATGTATCAAATTCTGTTTAATAGGCTGGCAGCCTTCACCCATCTCTACCAGTCTTCCCTTATCTTCACAGAGATCATCAAGATGAACTTATTGAGATTTGAATCATGCTAAATAAGATCATCTACCAGCTCACAGAGTGTTACAGAACCCCCTCAATGTCTCTAGAAAATCTCAATATTTCTAAATATTCTTAATGCTATCCCCAAAGGTAAGAGCAGTATTAACCTTGGTGATTTTTACTACTCAGTGATTAACAGGGAGACCTATACCACTAATGTAGGATATGTCCCAAAATACTTAGATTTTACAAACAAAAACTCTCTGGACCAGATTGCTAAAGCACCTACTAGAGAACACAACACTCTTCACCTAGTCTTAACAAACCTAGCACCTGTATCTACCACCCCCAAAATATCCCTCTCACTGACATGACATTCAGACCACATGCTAGTAACCGTCTCCATCAGAATAATCAAACCAGTAGAATCAAATATCACGGAATTCAAGTACTTTATGCACACATCTCCTAAAATTCTATGATTAAGTCTCTAATTTGAGATTAATGGTATTATACAAAATGTTAATAATGGCACACTTTACTGACAACTAGCTCTGCTCATGTACAACCCCAGGCTGATAGGCATTAATCCTATTATGCTTCCTGTAAACCTCTTTCTATGACATCATTCTCCTTCACATTTTATCTCTTTAACACCTCCTATTTCTCCCATTCCTTCTTTCTGTCTTCTACTCACTATCGAATAAATGCCTTCACACCCTTTCATCGATGATGAATCTTCAGGTATATAGTTCCGTATCTATGTACCTCAATGTTTTTACTATGTACCTCAATGACTGTCTACCGTACTAACTAAAACTGGTAACTTCTAACCTATATGTATTAAAATCAATTGTATGTTCTATATTTTGTTCTCTCATGTACGGCATTCTATTGTACTGTGGAGCTTTTCTCCCAGGGCCTCATATATATATATATATATATATATATATATATATATATATATATATATATATATATTTTTTTTTTTTTCTGTCCTTCTATAAGTATGATTGTTTACACTGTAACTAATGTATAACTACAATGTATCTTAGCTGTGTTTGTTAATTTGTTTACTTAAGCTTGTTAAATTGTATTTTGGAGATTTCCTCCTCAGGCCTCTGCTGAAAAGGTCTACTAGCCCAGTCGGACCTCCCTGGCAAATAAATGTGAAATAAATAAATAAATGAATGCAAAGAGTTATGCAGAAAACTTCTACTTGCGTCTGGACAAATGTATTACAATGGCAGTCCTAACTAGATCAAAGCAAATAAGGAGTTTAAAAACCAACCAGAGTGGTCAGCCTGAAGGATTAATAAGCTATGTAATAAAACAAATGACCCCGAAATTAAGGAGAGCATCAAACAGAAATAAAATAAAAAGGGACACAATAAAAACAAAGGCATCCCATAAACTCAGACTAGCTATAGGAACTAAAGACAACTAACAATGGTAAACCCTTCTTTACCTTGCTCCAATCTTATTCAGAGTGGTATCCTCTACTAAAATTCAGTGGGTATTGCCAACATACTGGCAAATAAATTTAGTGTCAGCATCACCCCAGAGACATTTATTCCAAACCTATTTATCCCTAGTGGAATAAAAGGCTCCAACCATCATGAAAGAGCATGTACTGTAGATACTCTCCAAAATGAATAATACTTCACCTAGGGGCCAGCTAAGACACCAGGGTGCCTAATAAATAGCAATAAGAAATCACTGGTGGAGCCACTCCTCAACCTTTTCAGCCTGAGTCTAGCAACTGGCCTTGTCCCATGGAAATGGTATACAGCTGTTACAAGGCCACTCCACAAGGGTGGTCTCACCACAGACCCTAAGAATTATAGACCTATCAGGCCGAGTCTTATGTATCATAACTGACCTAATTAACTATACCAAAAATCTTATCATACTCAACCCCCAACAGTCTGCCTTTGTCAATGGTAGATCCTATCTAATGAATCTTCACTATATTCTGGCTTACAGACTGTGAACACTCACAGTGCACATTGACCTCACCACTGCATTTGATACACTGCTACATGACATATGTAAGAATTAGGGGTGCACCCTCTGAGAACATGAAGATGATCAGTGGAATTCCACAGGGATCCACGTTGGGAACTTTGTTATTTGGCATCCTCTTATCAGGCCTCCACTTATCAAGTAGAAATCTCTGGGTAATAAAGTTTGTATCAGATTGAAAGACGGGATTTGATGACAATTCCCTGTTACTCCAGCAAGAGATTACACTTGTCAATAGCAGGTATACTAAAAATTGACTCAAGCTCGATGCAACAAAGTGCAACATTGCTGCAATAGAAAAACATTGCCTCCAACTTATAGCATCGATAACACAAAGATCATGAGAGACCTGCACAGTTGAGTGGATAGCTCCTTTACAGTTGACCATCACATTGCAATGCTGGTTAGGAAATCCTTTTACACTGCACAGTTCATAGCAAAAGGTATTTCTCCAGATCAAAAGAAGACCTCATCTCCTTGTACTCTGCATAAAATACAATGTACCTTACTAAACATATCAAGGACTGAGGTTTGTAACTAAATGGTCAGGGGCCCAAAAGATATGATCTGAACTATAAGGAAATACTGGAGGCCTTATTCCTAGACTCAGCTCCATATAGACTCCTTAAGGGGTGATCTTTGTCTTGCTGATAGGGCCATAAGGGATCCAATAGTCAAAGGACTCTAACGGTTCAATAAGTCAAATGGTCCAGCTATCAGTAGGACAAAAGATCAAAATCTACTCCAACAACTTCAAAGATGGATGCACACAATGACCAACAAATTTATTAGAGCTCTCTCAGTGTAAAAACTGCAAGTGTAACAAAAAAGCTCTTAAAGCAATCAAGTTGGATACAGTTCAGTTACTGGATTGTAATTAAACTGCAGGGATGCCAGTAAAGAATACATTTGGCAATACAGAAATTCAACTAAATAAGGAGATGAAAAACTGTGGCTGGGAAGATTCTTGCAACTGTTCAGTGAAAAACATTTCAAGTTTAAGCTTTTGTACATGCGAAGGCTTCTACAAATCAAATGCACTCTGAGGTGCTTAAAATAAAAGTGAACCTCTGAAGTAATATATGCAGTCAAATAATAAAATGCTGGAAAACAGAATAGGCTTTAACTAGCGATTCAGATAAGCTGATAAAACTGCAAAAATCAGAGGCTAAAATGAAAAAAATGAGACTTTTCAAGAAAAGCTGTTCCACAAAAATAAATAAATAAATAAATAAAAGCATACATACATACATACATACATAAATAACAGAGTTACAACACAGAAAACCTGAGATTTCCTACTATAACACAGACACTGGAAGGAACATTCTTTATTTTA
>NC_056751.1:719682097-719792097 GCF_019279795.1 Protopterus annectens | reverse complement strand
CATCGACATTTGTACTGTAACAGAAACCTGGTTCAAGACAGCAGAAAGTACCCCTGCACTACCAGGGTACAACTCATTCCACACCTTTCGGTCACAGAGCTTGGAATGAAGCTCCAAAGACAGTAGTGTTTTCATATTCATAAAGGATGCGCACACCTCCCGACTGGTAGCCCAGCATAACGCATCAGAGATACTTCAGGTGCAGCTAACACTGGGCAAGACAGCGATTCAGATCGTACCCTGCTATAGGTCCCCAACAATGTTCCAAGACTCACACTCCATGTTCCTAAGCACATTGGAGAATATTAAGGTCCAACCTAACACTCTCTTACTGGGCGACTTCAACTACCCCTCCATTAACTGGGAAAACTACTCATGTACCAATACACTTGCCCTGGACCAGCTTGTTCTTGCCCCTACTAGAGGTAGCAACATCCTTGACCTGGTCATTACTAACATGGGCGACTGTTGCCCTACACCAGTAGTTAACTCCAACCTGGTTAGATCCAACCACAAACCAATCACCTTGGAAATCCACATCCCCCCCCCCCCCGCAAAGGTAACCGCCATGAAAAATTTCTCCAAAGCTAACGTTGGGCTCCTAAAAACAGAGGTGGCCAACTTCATGGCACCCATGCAAATGGAGAAGAGTTGCATGACCGCTGAATCATAAACCAATGCACTGTACAAACACGTACACAAATGCATGGATCTCGCCATACCCAATAGAACCAAGATGCTCTCCTTCAAAAAAAGCAAGACAATCTGATGGTCCCCTGCCATAAACAAACTCTACAACAGAAGCAGGAAACTGATGTGGAATAAGGTGAAGTTCCAAGACTGGAAAAAACTCCCTTATCAGCCTCAACAAAAAGTTGAGATCCCTTATCAAATCCTCTAAAGCTAGCTATGAAAACAGAATTGCAGCAGATAGTAAAGACAACCACAAGGCCTTCTACAGTTATGTAAAGAATCTCCATGGCAATACCTAGATTTGCTTTGAGCTACTGTGTAATGGTGCCTCCTATACCAAGCCAACAGATATTGCCAATATACTGGCTGACAGATTCAGTGCCCCCCCAAAGGACCAATCACAATACCAGTAGATTGCCAGACACCCAGTATTACTGCTATACAGGTTAAGACAGCACTGTCCAAGGTCAAGAATACAGCTTCCATGGGACCTGACAATATCCCTGGCTGTGTTCTACATGAACTACAGAGAGAACTGGCACCTCACCTGTGTGCCCTGTTCAATCACAGCCTCACTTCAGTCTTTGTCCCTACTGAATGGCACACTGCTACAAGTGCTACAATCATCCCTGGGAACTATTGGCCCATTAGCCTGACGAGTGATATGCAAAGCTATGGAACACATCATCATGGACCAAATAAACAAGGATACAGGGAATCTCCAAACTCTGGATCCCACACAGTTATTTTTGTGAAGGGTAGAAAATGCCTGCTCAGCTTGGTTGACTTCTTTGAGTTAGTCACCAGAGCTGTGGATGAAGGCTAGGTGGTTCATACAGCCTACCTTGATCTGGCCAAGGCGTTTGATACCATTCCCCATTCAGGAATAGTAGAAAAACTCACTAAGCTAGGCATCAACCCCTATATCACTAGGTGGGTTGCAAACTGGCTCACAGATAGAACCCACAGTGTGAAAGTAGCAGACTCCAAGTCAGACTGTTGACCAGTCATGACTGGAGTCCCACAAGGTTTGGTCCTAGGTCCTCTCCTGTTTGGTATCTACTTCTCTAAAGTCCAAGCCAACACAAAGGGTCGCTGGCTGACAACGTTCGCAGACAATTGCAAGTTGGGAGCTATTATTAACTCCCCAAGTGATGTCGACATTCTACAGAAAGACCTTACGGAGACCAACGACTGGTGTCAGAACCATGGCCTTAAGCTCATGGCCTTAAGCTCAATGCCAAAAAAATGTGTCTTCATCCCCTTTGGGAAAAACCTGGTTCCCATCAATTACCACATCGATGGTAGTCCACTAAACACAGAAGGTGTTATAAGAGATCTGGGAAACACAGGCTGACAGCAGCCTCTCTTTTGACCACCACATTACCACTGTGGTCAGAAAGTCCTCCTGTGTGGCACATCTCATTACTAAGGGTTTTGCATCCAGGAAGAAAGAGGTCATTGTCTCCCTCTACTCTTCCCTCATTAGGCCAATCATCGAGTACAATGCCTCATTTGGCATGTACCTCACTAGACACCTGCAACAACTGGAGAGGCCACAAAAGTACCTCACAAAGAGGATCCTAGGCCTTAAACACTTGTCCTATATGGACAGACCCAAAAAACTCCAACTATTCTCTGTCTCATATCGCCTACTTAGAGGAAATCTCTGCGTGACATACAAAGCCATGTCTAATCCAGCTTTGTTAGAAATGCTACATCTAAAGAAATGCCAATCCCTCCGCAGCACACACTCCAGTGACCTCAATCTCATTACCACAATCAACAGAATGTGTTGGAGGGGCAGGTTCGTAACCCAGAGACTGCCCTTGCTATGGAACAGACTTCTCATACACGTCAAACACAGCACTTCACTGGTCCCCTTCAAGAGAAATCTTGATGACTGGATGGGAAATAGTCACCCCGGGGATCACTCCAGTGGCTCTGCTTGATAGAGGCACTGGAAACTAAGGTCATGTGGCATCATATCATCAATAGGCTGTATAATAGAAGGAAGAAAGTCATGGCAAAAATTAGGAGGCGCAGCACCCAGCAGGATAAAAGCACTCTCATCAAACTAAACAAACAACTCAGATGTCAAATAAAGTCTATCAAAGCCAAATCTGAGGTAAATTTGGCCTTGCAAACTAAAGAAAACCACAAGGCATTGTTTAGGGGTCTATATCAGAAAATTGAAGTATTAAAACTTTGAATGTTCTGATATCGATCACTATTCAGCAAACGCTAAATATAGCGAAGCTGCAGAACAGCAAATTCTTTCCTTGGGAAAGAATTCAGTTGGCCGTTTCTGTGGCTTCGCTATTCTTAGCGCTGTGGTGGAAAGTTATGGGTTGGGTTCAGGTAAGTGTGGGATTGTTTGTACGTTAGGGTTAGGGGCGGGTTAAGTGAGTTAAGGTTAGGACTCGGTTTAGGCGTGTGTGCGATAGTGACAGACTTTAGTGTTAGGGGCAGTTTAAGTGAGTTAGGGTTAGGGCGTGGGTTAGGTGAGTGTGCGATAGTGACAGACCTTAGGGTTAGGGTTTGGGTTAAGGTAAGTGGGTAGATAGTAGTGTATGTTTAGTTTAGTGTAGTGTTAGATGTAGGAATTTAAGTGTATGTGTGTGGTTGCTCTTTGTTTGATGTGCTTGTGTTGTGTGTATGTGTTTTGGAGCAGCAAACTTTTTCCATGGGAAAAAAATTTGCTGTTCTGAATTTTTGATATTTTCATGTTTAGATGTTTTGGGGCCTATGAAATAGCGTTCGCTATTTTCATCTTTCGATAACGTGATATAAATGCTTCTTTAGCTATGTCTGCAACCTCAAAGCCAGTTGTGTGCAGTGCTCACTGTAAATGGAGCCATCTATACTGAGGTAGAAGATATAGCAAACCTACTGGCTGACAAATTCAGCTCTGACTTTACCCCTCTTTTCTCCTCAACCTTCCCTCAGGAAATACCATCAAATATAACTCCCCCTGCTATCAGTAGGGAACAGGTCCTTAATGCTCTCTCTTAAGGCTAAGAACACTGCATCAATGGGCCCAGGCAATATCTCAAGATGCCTTCTAAACAACATAAAAAATGACCTATCAGGCCCTCTGGAATTACTGTTAAACTAAAGCCTCCAAACAGGCTTCATGCCTCATGAATGGAGAACAGCAACAGTCATCCCTCTGCACAAAGGTGGCCATCTACAGATCCTAAAAACTACAGACCCATAAGTTTCACCAGATACTGGAAACTACAGACTCATAATTCTCACAAGTCTCATATGCAAAGTCAGGTAGGGTATTGTGTCAAATGCCTTGGCCAGGCCAAGGAACACAGTGTGAATCATTTTGCCCTTGTCCATTAATTTGGTTACCTTCTCACACTGCGTACCTTGACCTGGCCGATGCATTTGACAAAATACCCTACATGGGCATTGCTGGCAAACTCAGCAGGATAGGTACAAAACCATATGTCACCCAGTGGATAGCCAGCTGGCTCACACACAAGACCCAGGAAGTTAGAATTGGGAAGTCCACCACTACAAAGAGGCTAGTGACAAGTGGAGTCCCTCAAGGATTGGTCCTGGGACTGCTTCTTTTGGCATTTATTTCTCTGAAGTCAAGATCAATGTCAATGGCCTCCAGCTGACTAAATTTGCAGATGATTGCAAATTAGGAGGTGTCACTGAATCCCCCACCAACACAAATGTTCTCCAGGAAGGGTTGACAAAGATAAACGACTGGTGTCAGAGACGTGGACTAAAATCAAATGTCAAGAAATGCATAATAGTGTCCTTCAGGAAGTCATCCACCACTTGTAACTATCATATTGACAACACACCCCTAAGAGATGGCCCAGCAGTTAGGGACTTGGTGACACGCATAGACAGTATTGTAGCCTTTGGCCACCATGTGTCTACAGTAGTGAGGAAATCATTCTATATTGCGCAACTTATAAACAAAGGTATGGTATCTAGGTTCAAGGAAGTAATTCTTCCACTGTATTCAGCATTTATTAGATCTATCACTGCGTACAATGCCCCCTTTGGTATGTACCTAAACAGGCACATCCAACAATTGGTTCCTCACTTAAAGAATACAGAGTATAAGTAACGTGTCCTACGCAGACTGCCTTAAGGCCCTATCCTTGTATTCTATCTCCTACAGGCTGTTGAAGAGAGATATATGCTTGGCATTCAAGGCATTATCAGACCCCACTAAGATGGACCTCCTGCATATTCACAAAACAAACAGCACCAGAATTACCTGTTAAAAATGTTAAACCTTCCCAGTGATAGAAATATTCCCTGCTGGAGAGACAGGTTTGCATGCCAGAGACTACCCCATTTCTGGAACAGGCTCACCATCCATGTGAAGCAGACTTCCTTACCCAATTCAAGTGTAACTTGGACAATTGGATATGGAACAGGGAATTCATCCTTGGTTTGACACTTGTGTCTCTAATGGACACATGCAGCCTGTAAATGATTCACCTCCCAGGCCCCTGCTTATAAATGTTTCATCTTCCAAGCCCCTGCTTACACTTATCAAGGGTACCAAAACTTGTCAGAGATTTGTGATGCATGGCTAGACTTAAAAAGGCTGTTGTGGTGATCAGCCTAGTAAACATCTATGAACCTATGAACCTACAAGTCTGTATAGTGTGTTCTGATTGACATTTACAAAGTTGCTTTCTTACATCTGCAAAATTACAAATTGTTTTCTTATTACTAACTGCTTTTACGTGGACCTGAGCTGTCTGCAGGTACAAGCAATGAATCCTTAGACCTCTGAACACTGTACATTTCTCTCAGCACAGTGTATTTAACATTTGACAACACTCTGGCAAACAGTTCAGGTGAAAATAACAAGTTTGAAATTGTGGGATGGTACTGGATCACTGGGCAGGAAATCAAGAACAAATTCTTTGCACTTATCAAATGATATATAAACCATTGTGTACCAACATTATATATCTCTCGTTCTGAAGGAGTTATGCGGCTTCCCAAAATTGATTACATGTATAGATCTGCAATCATAGGACTGTATACATATCTGCTGACATCATCAGATCCAAACATAGTGAAAGTTTTGAAACATGAAGAGAACAAATATAAGATGATTTCCCTGCCAAGTTTAGCAGAAGCACATCAGTGTCAAGCGGGAATGGAAAGCAAGCTAAAAGTAGACAAAAATCAGGCAGCACCTGAATGTGCCAAAAAACAAACAAAAGAATATAGGGAGAAGGATCATAAGAGAAGATAAGAAATATGGAAAAAGCATAAATATAGATGCAGATAGAGAAAGCTCCTGGAACAACCTCATGTTGATTAGGATCTGACAAAGGAATGGTTAAGGACAAGTGAATTTAAACCAAAACATGAAAGGTTAATATTAGCTGCCCAGGATAGTGGAATATGTACACAGTGATTTAGAAAGTCTGCTGAATATAAAGGAGAAACAAGACAAATGCAGGTTCTGTAAAACACAAAAGGAAACAGTCGCACGTCTTGTTGCTGGGTGTGATACTTTAATGGCAGAGGGCCTGTATACTGAAAAGTATAATATTGTCACAAAACTGTTGTAATGGAGACTGTGCAAACATTACAATACTGAAGTAGCTGAGCAGCATTAGAAACCTGAGCCACAAAGAATTACAGAAAATGATGGAAGTTTATATTACATAGGATGTGAGAAAACCAAATATAATAGAAGTTATGTACTTACTATAACTTGGTATCTGTGTTGACCAACCTCATTATGAATCACAATTCGGTCTTTGGATCTGTCCTCGGATCCAAGCCAGCCACTTCTCAGACATACAATCCGAGCCTCAAACTTTTCCCTCTCCCATAATGCCCCACTCCTCTGCAAACCCTCAGATCGAGTTTGTTGCCACTTTCTTAAGACAGTTATCTCAAAGATACTAGAAATACAGAGACAAAAAAACCTATTGGAGTCCAAATAGGAACCAGTGGATTCCATAATCCTCTAGATCGCTCTGAGCCATACAAAGAAGGGGGAGGAGTGTAGGATGTGATGCATAATGAAACTGGACAACACAGATACCAAGTTATGGTAAGCACATAACTTCTAATCTGATGCTGTACATTTCATTATGCATCACGAAGGGGTCAGAGTCCCCAGCTAGATAGACCCTGGGAGGACCTCAGAGAAGGATATGAGCACCGCTAAACCAAGGGACTCTCTGTTTCTGGAAATGATATCCAGTTTGTAATGAGAAACAAACGTAACAGCTGTGGAACAATTGACTGCAGCACAGATTTCATCAATTGGCATTCTAGCAGAAAAGGCTGAAAAGTTCGGCATTGATCTGGTGGAATAGGCTCTAACTGGCCAGAAAATTTGCTTGCCTTGTTGAAAATAAGCCATGGAAATACATTCCATATTCCATTTAGCTACGGTAATCTTAGAGACAACCTGGCCCAACCTGTTTGGGGAAAAGGTAATGAACAACTGCTCTGATTTTCTATGAGGTCTACCTCTATGTAAGTAGAAATGTAACTGTGTGTGAACGTCCAAAGAATGTAACATGTATTCGCCCTTACTGGAGTAAATGGGGACAAAACACAGGCAAATGACTACTCTGGTTCATGTATGCCTTCAAAGCAACCTTTGGAATGAAAGAAGGATTCATCCTAAGAGAAAGTCTGTCCTAGAAAAAAGACTATATACACTGGTTAAGAAGACAGAGCCTGTAATTCTGAAACTCTTCTGGCTGATGTAACAGCCACAAGAAAGGCCGCCTTCCATGACAAATATTTCTGGTCACAAGAATTCACAGGTTCAAAAGGTTTCTGGGTGAGACCTTGGAGTTCTAAAGTAAGATCCCAAGGGGGAGAAGGATCCTTGATTGCAGGCCTCAGATGAAAGACCCTTTTTAAGAATGCTCGACATAATTTGGAAGAGGAAATGATAGAGGGAAACCCAACTCCCTTCCTAAAATGGAAATTTGTAATAGCCACAAGTTTCACCTTTATTTCTGAAAAACTAGCTTCCTCATGGAAACATGAGCTCAAGAATGTAAGAACATCCAAAACTGAGGCTGAAAAGGGTCTATATTCCTTTATAAAGCCCAGACAGAAAAATGTTTCCATTTGCTACAATATACCTTCTAAGTGGAGGGCTTTTGAGACACCAGAATAATATCATGGACAGAGGAGGGAAGGCCAGACTTTAGCAAGATTACTGGAAATAGAGAAACCAAGTGGTTAATATGAGGGATCTAAGACTGGAGGTCTATCATTCCACTGGATGTGAGACAAGATCCCATCTGGGATTCAGTATCCATGGAGGATATTTGCTGAAAGACTGCAGAAAGAGGAACCATACCTGACAAGGCCAGTGAGGGGTAATGACAATAAGATTGGTCTCCAATCTGCTGGCTTTCTGTAGATGTTTGGGTATCAGGAACATTAGGGGCTAAGTATACAGGAGACCCTAGACCAACTGTGGAGTACAGCATCCCTGGGTAACTCCTCTGCAGGGAGGATCAGCGCAAAGTACAACTTGACTTCCATGGTGAACTATGCCCTCTCTTCCATGTCGTGCGATCTCAGAGTTGGTATATTTAAGTAGGGGGGTGGGGGGGACAACCCCCCCCCCCATTTTGGTAGGCTTACTGTTCCTCCGTTTGTTTGTTTTCCATGGTGGTCAAGTGGTTCCTTTCCCTGGGAAAGGAATTCAGCAGTCTGCTCATTTGTTGAAGAGGTGTTTTGGTGGATTAAGTTTGGGTAAGTAAAATTTGGTTGTTCATACTTTCATTTAATGAAAGGAGATCCATATACATATGTGTGTGTGTGTGTGTGTGTGTGTGTGTGTGTGTGTGTGTGTGTGTGTGTGTGTGTGTGTGTGTGTGTGTGTGTATATATATATATATATATATGTATATATATATATATATATATATATATATACATAGTTGCAGTTTAAAATATGTAATGCACACGTGACTGGAAGTTTTGTGTGGCTGCAAAAAAATGACTGAATGCACCAAAGAATTTATAAATGCCTGATTGCTTATTTATATACTGTAGGTAAGTACAACTGTGTAGGAAAATGAATGGTTCACTAAAAAGGGTATAGTGGTTACTGTGTATGTGTGAGTGTTCACGGCTTAGGGTTAGAGTAAGAATTTGTTAAGGGAATGGATTTACTGTTTTGCACATTTGGTGTTGTGTGTGTTCTGTGTCCTTTTGTCTTGTGTAGTGGTACTGTTTTGGAAAAGAGTTTTTAGTAAGGTAATGTGTAGGGTTAGTGTTAGGGACAGGTTAAATGATAGGCTTAGCACACATGAATGAGGTGTTGTAAGGGAGGTCCACCTTAGACATGTATGCAAGCCCTAACTCTACACATTATGTTATTAAAACGTATACCCTAACAGCACCACTACCAAGATGACACTTGATCTCAGTTTTGTAGCAGAGTATATGATGTAAGGCATTTTTACCTGGATAGAATTATTCTGTGTTTTGTGATTTGGTATTAGTAGTATTCAGGGTTGTATGTATTCAGTCTTTTTTTTCCGAACATTTGAAATTCAGCATTTTCAGCATTTCAGTGTTTTGAGCATTAGATATTTCATGATATATATATATATATATATATATATATATATATATACACACACACACACACACACACACACACACACACACACACACACACACACACACACATATGTATATATATGGATCTATTTTATATAGTCAAAGAAAACTTCGAACCTTATAGCATCGAGACAAATACATTGCAAGCTCACATAAGTGAAACTTCATATTACCAAAAATTGTAAAGTCAAAACACTTTTTCTACATGTCAGAAAGTACTCTTATGAGTGCAGATCACACTGCATTCATAAGAACAGATTATAGAATTAAAGTGAACCAAGAAAACAAAAATGTAGCTTTATCAACGATTTGAACAAAGAAAACAAATGGAATGGAGATTGTGGCACAGTGAATTTCGGTAAATTTACCCTTTTGCCCATTGTAGTACGATCTTGCAGTTTGTATATTTAATTAGCAGGGGGTTTGGGGGTGCAGGGAGACTTGACCCACTGCTAAACTGTTGATAAAGCTACATTTTTGTTTTCTTTGTTCAGTTTAATTGTAGAACTGTTTTGATGAATGCAATGCAATCTGCATTCATAACAGTGATTTGTGAAAATATTGGCTTGCCCGATATTATTTAATTTTCAGTACAACAGCCGCAACAAATTGGGCAGAATCCAAACCAGTTTCAGCTACAAAAGCCCTCAGCAGATCTGAAATAAACACATTTATTGACTAAATGTTTTGCATGATCCAATGCAACATACAAATTCAAAATGCAAACAGTATTGCAGAATGTTATGAACACTGTAAGTCCCTTCCAGGATATTAACACATCCAAACAATTCATTAAATCTAATAATTATAGATTTAATAAAACGAAATACCTAATTACAGCTGCTGTCTTTATTGAATGACAATATTTACTCAAGGCTGCTGGAAGTGTTTATATGCTTCCTGCATATTGTTTGGTCTGTGCTATGTACCATTTCCTGCTATGTGTTTGAGTTGGGAATAACCTGAGGTAGCAACCCAGTCTGGAGCAAAAGAATAATAAACCCAAGGAGTGTTATCCTTAATATTACCACATCAACCATCAATAAATAGATATGGTAATTTAAAGATAATGCTCATTGGTTTTATTATTCTTTTCCTCCAGACTCCAGTGGATAAAAGACACTGGAGGCAGGCTTCATAAGTTTAATCAATGTTATTTACAGTGATAAACAGGCAAAATAAAAGCACAACCACTTGTTAGAAATAAACTTCTTCTTCTTCTTTCGGCTTTTCCCAGTTAGGGGTCGCCACAGCGGATCACCTTGTCCGCACATTGAATGGCAGTGGAGTTTTACAGTGTCGAGTTGCCAGCCCGGCGCCCAACCTTCCACAGAAGGCACACTCACACACACACCTAGGGCCAATTTAGAGTGTCCAATCCACCTGCAGCATGTCTTTGGGATGTGGGAGGAAACCGGAGCACCCGGAGGAAACCCACGCGACCACAGGGAGGACATGCAGACTCCGCACAGAAGGCACCCCAGCCGAGGATCGAACCGGAGAACCTCTTGCTGTGAGGCGACTTGTTAGAAATAAACTAATCCTTTCAAATTATTCAGGATTCCACCTCCAACAGCATAATCAAAGATTCCTTAGGAAATCCAAATATTTCTTCACTTTGGCCTTGTTATCTTCTGCCATGCAGTAAATCTGCCAACTGGCAACTAATAGCCATTAATGACAGTCCTAACTTGTGATAAAGTTCTTTCTCTTTCATGAAAGTCAATCACTGAAATCTTTCCGAGTACAGTTCTCTCTTTTTAACATTATATGGTTTTAGCTGTCTTACTGCAATGCATAACACAAACATCATATTTCAGAAGTATAATATACCTTGTCACCTTTCTTGTAGCAAGTACACCTGCTCAATAATATAAAACACAAAAAACAGTATGTTTATAAACATAGTATTTTTACAGGAATAGTGGCATTTTAGACAAATAAATGATTTTTACAAGAGAAATAAAATCGCCACACCAGGTTAAGTCCACAGATACAACTTTTATCCCACAAAAATAACAAACAAATATTATGAAAGTGCTTACTTCGTTATTTTTGGAATAAAAGTTATATTTGTGGACTTAACTTAATGTGGAATGGCATTCTTTTTAATTTTATTAGCAGTCATTTTAGTCCTGAGCCATGGTTCTTGCTTTTTTATTTTGTGGTTTAATTCTACCATAGAAACAGCATATTCTTAATGGCTTACCATCCATTTTTCCACGATGACCCCCCCCCCCCACAACAAAGAACACTCTATGCTACTCATGATGGGTCATGTGACTTGGATAACTCATCCTCTTGTCACAGGTGTTGAACTTGTAGACCTAAGGCTTATGCTCCCAGAATCTAGTAATGCTTTCAGTTATTTCCCTGTCAACCAGTGCTGAAAAGTCAGCTAACTTAGTTCTGGCAATAAGGCAATAGGCCAACTCTACTTGTTTAGATATTATCATCTCATTAGAAATTACATTTCTGAAAGGCACAACATTCACATTTTTACTATTAGCAGCTTGGATAAGAAATACCAGTTTTGTTAGATACAGCATTAGTAGTTAAAATTTTATTTAGCAATTTAGACATAGTTCACACATTTAAAACATTATTTTACTTACTGGTATTGTCTAGGTGTTTGCACGCGTCTTCCCATTTGTAGTTAACAGGCATATTTGCTTAGCTCTAGACAAAGTTTCATTAGTTAAGCGCTCTTTCATTTTAGATCAGTTTACCAGCCGCCTGTTTCAGAAGACTAGTTCATTATCTCTCAGTTACTTTACTATTCCCCTGTGAGGCCAACAAAAGACTGATTCATTGCCATACTGTTCTATAGCACACAGTTTTCACAATTTCCATTAACTTTGCCATTTTGGCCAAACGTAAAAGGTGACACCACAAGCCTCTATGTCTCTTCAGTTAAAAAAAAACAAGTGTTTCTCTCTTCAGTTAGGGAAGAGGTCTTTCACTTTTTTCATTTTGGTTGTGGAAACAAGTCCCAAATGTCAATGCACTGCAGGCTGTGAAGCAGGAATGAAATACTGCAATTTGGCGAGATGACCAAATTTTGCATGCACTGTCCACCAGTGTGGTGGGTAGAAGAAAGCATATCTCAAAAGGTCAGTGAACTTTATTTGCAGTGACAAATAGACAACATTTCGCAAAACTTAATTTGCACCTCCAGCAGAATACTCAAACCAGTCTTTGGTAAATCCAAGCATGTTTTCACTTGCGTCTTTCTGTATTTGTCTCATTGATCTTTGGTCTTTTGTCGTATGATAAAGTCACTGGATGGCAATTACCAAGAATCAAAACTCATGGTAAAATTCTTCCTTACCCACGAAAGGAAATCAGCATCATTACTGCATGTGTTTTCACTTAGTTTATGCTGTTATATGCTCTGCCCTACTGTAATATCTAGTATAGGTGTCTCATCTCAAAAGTATCATATGCTTTAACTTGCATTTCTTGTAGTAGAACAGCCATTCAACAGTACTGTATTTTATATCAAAAACAATAACGTCATATCAAAATCAGCACTAACACCAAAAATAATATTTTTACAAGAACAAATGCATATTTCTTAGTTTTTTAACATTTACTACGCATATATCTATCTTTTATCTGTGTGTGTGTATGTATATATATATATATATATATATATATATATATATATATATATATATGTATGTAAGTATACACAGACATACATATATACATATATAAAATACAAGAATATATGTGTGTGTGTATGCACATGTGTTTCTGTGTGTTCACCTGGTTAGCCCATGAATCCTAAATTTACACTATGAAGGATTAAAATTCAGTCATTGGAAAAATCTGTCCAGTGAACAGACCTCAGTGAAACTACAAAATAACATTTTCTCCAATAGCTCAGATTGAAACATATATGTTCCGTGTAAGCAAAAGTCTCCCTGCATCCCACACCCCAGAAATTATACATGCCAGGTGCATGGCCACAGAATTACTAGGGAAGGGGGAAACTTTCCCAAAATCATTCAGTACTCTTGAGAAATTACTACTTTTCATTTATGATAAGCAATTTTTTTTCCCAATGAATTGACCATTAAGGATACATTAGACTATGGGGTAGAACACATTTACATAGGGGATCCAGGGAGAAAATCTCCCAGAATTGCTAATAAACAATCAAAAGATGCCACTTCTTCTTTCGGCTTTTCCCGGTTAGGGTCGCCACAGCGGATCACGTGTCCACTCATGACTGAAATGCAATAAAGATAAAACAATAAAACTGAGAAAAAATAAAATGGAAACAATATGCAAGCATAACATGAATTAAAAATAGATAAAAATAAGAAAGACCAATAAAATATAGAAGGAGAAAGTATCAACAGAAAATGTATTAATAATGAAAATTATTTCCCTAAAGCTGAACACAGTCCAATGGAGTGATGCAATTTGAAGGATAAATGTGGAATAGATGACTTCATAATGCAGAACCAAACACTCATCTCTAGGAGATGAGGCCCGAGAAAGGGGAACCAAATCTGACGAGGCCAGTAAGGAGTGATCAAAATCATCTTGCTTCCCAAGGACTTTGCTTTCTGTACCACTTTCGATAAGAGTGGAAAGGGAGGGAATGCATAGAGAAGACTCCGGAGGCTAATCATGAACAAGTGCATCTCTCGGTGACTCCCCCGGGACAGGGGATAAGGGCGAGGTAGCTGCTGCATTTGGCGTTGATTGGGCTGGAAAACAGATCATAGCAAAGCTGTCCCCACTTGCGTAAAATCTGCTCAGAGACTTTGTGACTCAGAGACCACTCATAAGGCATCAAGATTGCCCTGCTGAGCTTGTCGGCTATCACATTGGTAGTCCCTGGGATATGCGTTGCTATAAGAAAGCGCTGGAAAGATATCGCCCACTGCCAAACACAAAGAACCTCTCAACATAGGGGGTAAGATCTGGTTCCTCCTTGCTTGTTTAGATACCATACCACTGACATATTGTCTGATTGGATTGCTATCGTCCCTAGTGGAAGAAAGTCATGAAGTGCTCGCAACGCTAGTAGCACTGCTCTCATCTCTAGGACAGTGATATACAGGTGAGCCTCATGATCTTGCCATGTGCCTTGGACAGTCCTGCCCAGATAATGCCCCCCCACCCCACCCTATCTGGGAGGCATCCGTGGTCACAGTAGCAACAGGTTGGTGGGGAAGGAAGGGTGTTCCTATCGTCAGATGATCGGGCTGAATCCACCAACGAAGGTCCTTTCTGCAGGATTCCATTATCAGAATATGATGAGACAGCAGCAGTTGTTGAAGGGACCACTAAGAAAAGAGTAGCCACTGAAGGATTCGCATATGCAGTCTGGCTAATGGGACTAGAGTTATGGAGGAAGCCATGTTCCCTAAAAGTTTCAGCACTGTCTTTGCTTTTACTCTTTGCTGAGGAAGTAAACTGAGTATTTGTTGTTTGAGATTTTCAGTTCTCTCTGCAGGAAGACGAGCCATCATGGCAACTGTGTCTATAACTGCGCCTAGAAAAGTCACAAATTGAGAGGGCGACAAGGCAGACTTTTCCCAATTTATCGAAATTCCTAGCTAGGTGCAGAGCTGTATAGTTGAATCCCAGGCTTGTAGGAGTAGATGCCTGGTGGGGGCAGTCAGAAGCCAATCGTCCAGGTATGGAAACACTCGGAATCCAAGACGTCTCAAGTGAGCTGTCACTACAGCCATGCATTTGGTGAACACCCTGGGGGCTGTGGTGAGACCAAAGGGCAGAGCACGAAATTGGTAATGACTGGCTCACAGCCGGAAGCGTAGATGACTCCTTGATGATCTGCCCATTTTGATGTAGTAGTACGCATCTTGGAGGTCTATGAAGCACATCCAATTGTCTTTCCCTAATAGAGGGAGTATAGACTGCAGTGTTACCATTCGGAACTTGGACTTCTTTGCTGATTTGTTTAATTTGCTGAGGTCCAGGATGGACCTCCAGTCCCCTGTTCATTTTGGCACTACAAAGAATCTGGAGTAAGTTCTGAATCCTATCTGGTCTGCAGGGACGGGTTGGATGACTCTCTTTGAAAGCAAGTTTTGAACTTCTATAACTGCTTGATCCCTGTGATTGGGTGAAACATCTGGAATCCTCTTTGGGGTGTGTGAAGGAAGAAGGAAGGGTATGGAGTATCCTCTGGTGATTATTGTTTGTACCCACCTGTCTTGGGTGATACTAAGCCAGGCTTCTGGATATAAAGATAAGCAACCTCCGACTGGCTCCAGAGTAGCGCAGCCAGGCCCCACATCAGAAGCGCTGATAGGGACGGCCACGAAAGGAATTGCTGCCTCCCTGATTTTGCGGACCCCCCCCCCCCGCCTCTAGGGCGACATCTACCATGAGGTCCTCCTCCTCTGCCTCTGAAGGAGGAATCACCCTATGTGTCCGGAAAAAATCTCTGGGACTTCTTGAACCACATTTTTCTGCCTCTCTGACCTTTAGGGTAAGGTTTAGAAGGGACGGTAAAACGTACTCCCACAGCAGAGAGAGTTTTTCCTTCCTGTTCGCACCTGGTAATAAGAATATCTTTTACCTTTGGTCCAAACAAAGAGGAAGCGTCAAAGGGGGCATTGGTAAAGTTAGATTTGAAGGGTTCCGCAAAATTACATAAGCGCATCCAGGAATGTCTCCTGAGGGAAATTCCTGAACCTGCAGCTCTACTCGCTCCATCCGCTGCGTAGGATATCAGCCTCACGGAGGAGTTAACAATGGAATTTAAAGTGGACAACTGAGCAGCAACTCTCTCTGGGACTCCTTCAGTTGATGTACCTTGTAGAGTATCTCCTAGTTCCTTAAGGAGATCTCTTTGAAGCCTAGTAAAATATGTATGATAATTCAGCGATCGGAGAGTAAATGTCGCTGAAGAGAAGATAAGCTTCCCGTATCTATCCATCGTATGAGACTCCTTGTTCAGTGGATGGACAGATGTAGAAGTCGCCTCAAGTTCCTTCTTTGTGGCTGCCACCACCACCATGGCATCTACAGGCACACCTTTGGTTAAGAACTCTTTATCTTTAGGGGCTGAGAGAAATTTGTTGGGTCTCCTGGGGACTGTTTCCATGGCATCAGGAGATTCCCACACCTTTCAACTAACTATGTCATGGAGCTCATCAAAAGGTGGAGACACCCAAGAGGCTGAAGGTTGAAACCCGAAAGCCTTCAGGTACACTGACTCCTTATCAGAAAGGGTGACAGTGGGCCAGCCGCCTCTCTGCTTAAGTATCTATTCTCTAAGATATCTACAAAAGGAGTTATCATCGGAAGACGACCTAGGGGACCCTTCAGACTCAACAAGGTCAGTGTCTGAGGTGATGGACTCGTCCTGGGAGTCTACGTGCTTCCTCTTACATGTCTTCTTCTGAGGGGGCTCCTCAGAAGGATCTTCTGGGGAGGTCTCAGAATATTGGGGACCCCAACGGGGGTTCCTGAGGGTGTAGGTCTCCGCTGTCGGGAGAGAGAGATGGTGCTAAGACAGAGGTCGGTGCCCGAGGGGGAAGAGTATCGGTTCCCTTGTGTGGAGCTGACGTCCGAGACAGCACGCTCCACATCATCTCGAATGCAGATCTCTCCTTCTCTGAAGACAGCCCCGGTTCCGAGGAAGCAGAGGTCACCCTCGAATCCAAAGCGATCCACTCCAAGATGGATGTAGGGTCCAAGCTCAGCCTAGCCGATGCACTGAGAGGTAGGCTCGGCACCAAGGAGGTTCGGGTCCAAGCCTCCCTGTAGGGGCCGAATGGAGAGCTTCAGCTCCCAGACACCAAGAACGGCGCCGAAGGTGTCGGAGCGGAACTCTGCTCCGAGACAGACACAGGGAACGCTGGAACCGAGGGTTCCACAAGTGGCACTGAAAACTCTGGCTCCGAAGGACCAACACGGCTCAGAGGAGAAACAGCAACAGAGAGAATGGTCTCAGATGGCTCTGGAACCAACTGGGTTGGAGCCAAGAACAATTTAGGTAAGGCAGACAACTTCAAAAGTCTAAGCACTACTCTCTCTCTCTACATCCTCTTCTGAAAGGATCCAGGAGGATCTGGATGACAGGGTAGGTGATCTAGATCTCTGTAATATGGGAGAATGCTAGGATGGGGAGACTGGTAATAGCTCTCTGGACCGGCTCCAATGCAATTTCTCAGTTGTCAGCTCTGAAAGACTTGGGGCTAACACTGCAGTGTCAACATCAGTTACCTTGATCGGCTCCATGGACAGTGGAGCCGAGGAGGAAGAAGTCTTGTCCAAAACTTGAACTTTCGTAGGAGGTTCAGATAAATTAGTTGGAGTTGGTGTATGCCTCTTTGACGACTTCACCTTCACTTTCTTACTAGAAGGAGATTTGGAGGATGAAGATGATGAGCTAGCCAAGGCCTCCTCGAAGGAAGGCTTAAGGAGACCTTTCAGTATCAATTTGTTCTTCCTTTCCTGGAGAACTCTGGGACTAAAAGAGTGACAGAAAGAACAAGTTTCCTGAAAATGAATGGCTCTGAGGCAGTATATGCAGATACTATGCCTGTCAGTAATAGACATTTTTTTGGGAGCACTTAAGGCACTTTTTAAACCCCAAAGGCTTATGTTCTTTGAACTCCTTAGACATGATAGGCAAACAGAAATCCAATCCAAACAGCAAAAAAGGGAGGCAAAGCCCTCTAACTTAAATGGGCCTAGCCCTGTAACAAAAGTCACACACACACACACACACACACACACACACACACACACACACACACACACACACACACACAGACACACACAAGCAAATCCAGAGAGGACCAGGTCCTCTAACTAAAATGGGCCTAGCCCTAATAAGAAAAAAAACAACACCAAAAGCTTAACAGAGGACTGGGTCCTCTAACTTAAACGGACCTAGCCGCTAAGAAGGAAAGGGGAAAATGCAAGTCAGAATACCACAGAGAAAGAAAGGCTAACAGCAGGCTAACTAGCCAATAAAAGTTTTAACAACACTGCACGCAACACTACTCTATCAGAGTAATATACTAGAACTAGGTCCTAACACAAACGTGGACCTATGCAAATAAGCAATTATGTCAAAAACTAGCACATGAAAGGGATACCACACAGAGAATGAATATGGCATAACACGGCCAACAAGTTCTCTCAATAATTATTGAAAAAATTAGCAAAACACACTACTAGAATAACTATGTAAACTATCTATATATAACAATAATGCAAAAAAGTTTTATAACAACTATGATATGAATGAATAACCAACTTAGCCACGGCCAAGCAAGAAGCACTTCTGAACTCATAGACGTGGCAAATGATGATCTGGGGATTCTTACTAGTGCATTATGGGATACCTATCTTGCCACAAGCCAACTGAGAGACTTTGAGCTTTGTAATTGGCCGAGTCGGAGCCGATCCCCCATGGGTAAGAATGAACGCGAGATAGGACTACAGAACATCATCTGGTTATTAGTACAGAGATCTGATTATTGTTTTGCTTTGCTTCTGAATGGGGCGGCAGCAGAAGCAGAGCACTGGAATGGGGTTATATTTGATTACTGAACCGCTTTGCATCTTACCCATGACTAACTGCAATGTAGAACTGAGGAAAAAGCTGAAATAAGTGTGTGTGTGTGTGTGTGTGTGTGTGTGTGTGTGTGTGTGTGTGTGTGTAAAATGCCCCAGTTAAAGGGGCACTGTCTGTGTAAGTGACTTGCTCAGAGTCAAACCCTGCAACTTTGAACATTAGTCCTCCATACCAACTGCCAGACCTCTATTAACTTTCCCCCTTTGGTAAATCAGCAAGGAGTATAGTCAATCAATGTCAGTCATTAGCATTTCATAGTTTTTTTGAGGTTCACAAATTAGATGTCAGTACAATTTAGAATAGTCTGCTCTTACCGATCTCTGGTTTTGGAGAGCATCTCTGATTTTGCCTCAGTTTATGCCCTATCCCTGAGCATGTCCATTAACTTGACAGTGCTTTGGGGCAACTGGAAATGTTGGTTGGGATTCGCAATGGTACCCTGGGCTGCAAGCATAGTAACTACCTATGAACTAGAGTATTTATGGTACAAAGGATGGAAATTGATTGCAGTAAACAGGAGAATCATCATATGAGCCACGTTCTTTGAATGTGGTTGTTGGTTTCCTTGTTCTGTTGAACGTTAACAGTGTGTCTATTATTTAGATGAGAATAATTTGGATAGCATAAAGTCTATGAGTTTAATGTTAATATTTGAACTATGAATACATTTCTAACTTAGCTTGTTTTTTGCAGGCACACAGGGTGTGACATGCACTGTCTTTGGGCACCACAGTTTGTCTAAAACTTAATGCAGGCTATAAGCTGTTAAAGAACTGATTCTTGTAGTACATGGTTCGATTCTCTCAACCTTCATTTGTCTTCTATGCAACTTACTCCTAGGCTGCTCCAAAAAGGGACACATATCCAGTGGGTTGTCCCAGTTAATTAGCAAATGCATTACACATTTGTCTTTTGAATTCCTACCCCTTCACATTGCTGTTTGATTATGAATCCCAGCACATCTTACAGTTTAATGGGATGTCAGTTGCATTTTCACTAAATGTGACTCTCAAGGGGAAGACACATTTACAACTTATCATGTTAAGTCTGTTTTCAATGTGAAAGTGTTTTGTTTAGAAAATGGCTGCCAGGGTTTTTACTGTAAATTTTGAAATTAAAGTTTTAAATGAAATACAAATCTCTGTGTTAATTGTATAATTAAAGAAGAGAACAGTATGTGTACTGACAGGTTTGAACAGTATTGATGGTAAATGGGGAGACAAAGCCAAATAATTGGATATTGGTACTGCTGACAGGGGCCTAATTCATTACCCTGCATAGAGCTCCATTTGCCCATAATCCAGCTCTGTAGACTCTGGAGGTTTATAATGCAATAATACAGCATTATCAGCTATTAGAGTGGATCAGACCTGCACCGAGAGATGTCAGGGAATATAGCTACACTTGATGACAGAGAAGACACAAAGAGGTTAAAATGAGATGTAGGTGTCCTGCAAGCATGAAAGCCCCAGAAAAAAGTATGCTGCATGGAGTAATATTTCTGACTTTTGTATAACTTGTTTGCTGTTGAAGAAAAGCTGCTGCAGCATTCATACTGTTTTAAATCCACTGCATCAAGACTGAATCTGTTCATTAATAGGCCTGGAATGTGTAATATCATCTGAATATGTTGCATTTTAGTAGTCTAAACATGTTGAATTTTAGTAATATATGTTTGCATTACCTTCTTCACACCTTCCAGCAACTGCAGAGGGATTGCATTTGTCAGGTCATAAAGTCTGCATTAACTGGAGTGATGATCAGAACTGTCGAATGTTAAGCATCCATTGTATAGTCATTGTTGTATATTACTGTGATATAGTCTTCTCTACAAAGAATTGGATTGTAAGGGATTTCTGCATTTAGTTAAACCTGTTACTCTGGCAGCACACACGACTAAAATTCCAACTTCTTAATATGTTGCTTCCAGTGGCAAGAATACATGGTTTGAAAATTTTCACCCCCACTTACCTGCTATGTGACATTGAACAAGTCATTAAACCAGAAAGAACTTTGGAGCAATTGTGAATTGGGGCTATACTCCTTTAAAGCTTCCAGGACTGAAATGCCTAGTAACTATGAACCTGTTGTTGTTGTTGTTTGGCATCAGTTCCCTATGGCATAGCTGATATAGTTCAGGGAATTTTAAAATATGTGCAACAATCTTTATACGATTTCGTGCAGTTCATCCAAAGCTAACAATAAAGTATGCATAATGTATTACTTTATAACAATAAGGCTGTACACAGTCAACAAAGTGGGTATAATTGCTGGTGGGGGTGAGGGGAATCTATATGTGGATGAAAGTACCACATGCTCTAACCATCTGGTCATTTTAAAGTCCTTAATCTGGCTTTGCAAGATTACTCTGTGTGTGTGTCTGAATTATCTTATCTTACATCTTTTTTTTTTTTTTTTTGCTAAAAGGGTTAGTACAACTTAAGCTGGAATACTTTGTTTGCTGCCTGTGTGAAACATATTTGAACTATGGGACATTGGTCATTAATAAGAAATCTAATTTAAAACAATCAGGAACTCTGAATCAAGGAATACATGCATTCATGTATTGTCCTAAATATGTGTGTGTATGTGTGGGGGTGGCATGGCTTGAAACCAGCTCAGGGACCTAGGTACACTTAAAACACCATTGAGCAGATGCAGATTGTGATTTTCAATGCATTTTCAATGAATGTGAGTTTCAAGGAAAGAGAACTTAAGTGTTGCTCATGGTAAATCTGTTTTAAATGTGAGAATGTTTTGTTTCCTTAGCAAAGGGCCACCAATGTTGTGCTATAAAATTTGAAATAAAGGTTTGAAATTAAATCAAAATCTCTCTTAATATTTAAAAAAAAATTAAAGAACAAAATAGTATGCACACTGGCAGGTGTGAACACTGTTTATAATAATTGGGGATAGACAGCCAAGTAATGGGGCAGCAGAATGGTTGTTGTAAGGAGGCCTGTTCTATTAGACTGACTAGGTCCCCATGATCTAGCCCTGACCCGCAGATGTTCAAATAGATCACTGATGCAGTAGCATATATCTATATTGGATGTATCCTGTCAAGGAATGGATGTATGGCCAGTATACAAAAACATTTGGGCATCTTCCATGTGCACAGAATGTTTGAGGTACTATGAGGGCATACTGGTACAAAAAAGACATACCGGCACCAAAAGTCACAGCTTTCCTCCCTTTTAAAAAGGGAAGCTGCAAAGTTGGTACAGAAAACCCAAGTCCTCAATCGAGAGCTTATGTACTATGTGAAAAAAAAGAGAAAAGGAGAAGAGGAGCTCCACCCTGGCCTGAGGTGAGGAGAAGAATAGGATCTACAGGTTTCAAGGAGAGACTAAACTGAAAATGAGGAATGGTTGGAGGGTGTCAGTACTGCAACAATGATCTATTCAAGTATCTACCATTATGGTAAATTTACTTACACAACTTTAGCTACATTCATCATTAAATCACTGCTGCAGTAGCATCTACCTATATGGAAGAAGTGCCAAAGACTAGATTGGCAGGGAAAAGGAGGAAAAGGGTTCTGATTCCAGAAGCCCATAGAGAATGGACCTAGCAAACCCTGTTACTGTCCTAAAAATGGGTTCATTTATTTAACATTTGTTAACCAGGAAAGTCTGACTTGGAACAAAGCTAATTTTCAGCGGAGGCCCAGGGCAGAAGCATGTCTTTGTAACATGGGAGGAAACCAAAGCACCCGGAAGAAATCCACACGAAAGTAGGGAGGACATACAGACTCCAAACAGAAGGCACCCCAGCTGAGAATTGAACTGAAGAACCTCTTGCTGTAAGGCAACAACGCTACCGCTGCACTACTGCGCCATCCATTTTTGTAATGCTTACTGAAAATGTGTACAGAAGATCAAATTTCCACCGCTAGACTGGTTCTAGAGTCCACCCTTTTTCAAAATGCCTTAGAAATTGCCAAAGCTCAAGTAGAATAAGCTTAAACCTTCTAAGGGAGGGTCTTTCCATGATGAAAATAACAAAATAGATAGAATGAGATAACCATTTAGAAACTGTCTGCTTAGACACTGGATGTCCTTTCTTCCTTCTATCAAAAGAAAGAACTACCCAGAAGTGCTAAAGTCCTTGGTCCTGTCAATATTATATCCGTGTTCCTGTGGACATCCAAAGTATGTAAGTATTTAGGATTCACTACCTTAGGCATAAAAGAATGTTTGGGTCAATATCAAGGTTGTAACTCAAAGTAAAACATTTTAACAAGTCATGAACTTCAAGTCAACTGAAAAGCTGGCTCAGAAAGTATAAGAGTGAGATTTCTAAGACAATATGAGATACCAAGATTGCCGCCTGTTTATGAGGTGGCTGCGTATGTAAAAAGCACTTTCAAAAATGATTTAACTGAAATAAGGAAGAAAGAGGGATCTAAAGGCAGACAAGAAGAAATGACTAAATGATGAACCTTAATAGATGAGTAAGAAAAGCCTGATCAGAGAAATTCACACAAATAATAAAGAATTGGATGCGTCTCCACAGTGGATGGGTCCTAGTTTCTCTTGTAGCACCAACTAGAAAATATCTTTCATTCAGCTAAATAATATTTTGTAATAGCAGTTTTTCTGGCCTCCTTTAATACCTGCTACTTGTCCTCAGAGTAAATGTGTCTGAATGGCATCAAAATGTTATCGTCTAGTGAGACATAACTTCCGCAAGTTGGTATGGATTAATGGTCGCTTGTCCTGTGTGAGTAGATTCATTCTTGTAGGTAAGGTTAAGGCAATTGCCCTTGACCGATTTCATGAAAAGGGAGAACCAATGTTATCTGGGACAAAAGGGGGTTAGCAGTATGATTGTTGGAGAGTCCCTTTGGATCTTTAAAAGAACTCTAGTTATCAAGGGAAAGGGGGGGGGGCATAAACAAATATTCTCATCCATGAAAAGCAGAAGTCATCTGTTTTCCAGGACTTTTGTAAGGTTTCTGAATCAGAATTTCTTTAGCTTTCTACTGTGAATGGTGGTGAACTGATCTGGGGAGTTGCCTTCGGGGATAATCTCTTGCAAGACCTCTAGGTGTAACATCCATTCATAAGGGTCTGTCCTGGATCTGCTTAATTTGTCTGCCACAGTGTACTTTTCTGACTGAATGTAAGTAATCTGGTGGGAAGGAGTGTGCTGAGTTGCAGTTTCCCAGGCTTTTAGGGCTTTTCTGCATATGGAAAAGATCTGACCCCCACCCTTGTTTATGTACCACAACACAGTGGTGTTGTCTGTGATTACCAGCAGTGGTTCTAGACTCCACAGATTATTCAAATTCCTTACCGTGTTTATCAGGGCCATAATTTCCTTGATGTTTATGTGTGTATTTTTTTTCTTAAAAGTAATGGTTCCAAACCCTGCGTACTTCAATAACCTTAGATACTGCTCTGAACTGTCATGTCTGAAGCAGCTATTGTTATAGATTGAGAAGGGATGAGAATGGACTTTGTTAAAACTTTTAGTTATGTACTCACCATAACTTCAGATGTTTGGGATCCATCTCGCCTACATTCTGACTGATGGGTTCGGAGCCGATCCCTCGGCTCCGACTCGGCACGCTTATGCCAAAGAGCGAAGTCTCTTATTGGCTGAGCTTACTATATCCCAGGATGCACCACTACCAGTCCCCCAGATCTAGTTTGTCCGCATACATGCACACATGCACGCACTGCTTATATAACATCGTCAGATGAAACAAGATAAAACAGTAGAACTCAAAACCGTTCAATCTCTTCTGATCTCCAAGGCAGGGGGAAGGAGGGTGGGTATTAGGAATGTAGGCGAGATGGATCCCAAACATCTGAAGTTATGGTGAGTACATAACTAAAAGATGTTATGTGATCCTATCTCGCCTACATTCTGACTGATGGGACAGCGTCCTAGCACCTGAATCCTGGGTGGCTCACTGGAAAACACTCCTGAGTACCGTGGAACCAAATGATGCTCGCCCTTTAGATGCCACATCCAATTTATAGTGGGAAATGAAAGTGTGCGGGTTGGACCAAGTAGCCGCAGCACAAATCTCAGAAATAGCGAGCTTGGAATGAAAGGCAATAGAAGTAGCCATAGCTCTGGTAGAGTGAGCTTTGATAGATGTTGTAATTTGCTTATTTGAAGAGGAATAAGCCTGAGTTATACAATCTCTAATCCATTTGGAGATAGTAGCTTTAGTGATGGTTTTACCCAATTTATTGTCTGAAAAGGACACAAACAACTGGTCTGATTTACGAATTTGCTGAGTCCTGTCTAGATAGAAGCGCAATTGCCTGTGAACATCCAATTTATGGAGAGTGTACTCCGCTTCGTTGGAGAATTTTGGAAAGAAAACTGGTAGCTCTAGAGATTGTTGGAGACAGAGATTAGAACAAACCTTTGGGACAAAAGATGGGTTAGGCCTAAGTGATACTCTATCCTTGTGAAAAATCAAGTACGGTGGTTTGATAGATAGGGCTTGAAGCTCTGAAACTCTTCTTGCAGAGGTAATTGCAACTAAGAAGGCAGTTTTCCAAGACAGATATTTTAACTCACATGTAGCAGCCGGTTCGAAGGGGAAGATGTTAAGGCACGAAGTACCAAATCAAGATCCCACGGAGGCGCAGGATGAAAAACTGGGGGTCTTAACAGCCCAGCACCTTTAATGAAAGTTTTGCATAATCTGCTGCTCATCAACGGTGGATCCATGGATTCGTGAAATTTAGAGATAGCTGCCAGTTGGACTTTAATAGTAGAAACTGAAGATCCTTGATTAAACAAGGATGTTAAAAATTTCAAAACCTCTGGAATCGGGGCAGTGATAGGGTCTAAGCCCTGAGTTGAGCCCAGATAGCAAACCTCTTCCACTTACTGAGGTACAATTTCTTAGTGGTGGGTTTGTGGGCCGAAGATAAAATGTGAATAACTTCCGGGTCTAAGGTGTGATTTCTGACTAAAGTCAGAAGTGGAGGAGCCAAGCTGTCAACTTCAAAGTGCGAAGGGACTGGTGTTGTCGTCCCGACTGATGAATTAGCAGATCCGGAGTTAGATCCAAAAACCAAGGATCGTCCACAGCATGTTTCTTCAGGTAGGGAAACCATACCTGACGAGGCCAGTCTTGAGCAATTAGTATCATTGTGGACCCCAATTGAGAAGCTTTCTGAATGACTTTGGGGAGAAGTGGAACCGGAGGAAATGCATAAAGTAGCCCTGTTGGCCAAGGTTGTGCTAGAGCATCCATAGCTGCCTCCCTGATGTGGAGTCAAGGAGAAGAACCTTTTGCACTTTGTGTTTTGTGGTGTTGCAAACAGGTCGCAGCACGGTGTCCCCCATCTTCTGAAAACCTGAGCTGCTACTGTTTCGTTCAGGGACCACTCGTGAGGAGAGAGAATTGTCCTGCTTAATCTGTCTGCCAATATATTGGATTTCCCTGGAATGTGGGTCGCTACCAAGAAACGGTTGGTAGCTACAGCCCATTCCCACACCCTCATGGCCTCTCTGCAAAGGGGGTAAGATCTGGTCCCTCCTTGTTTGTTTAGATACCAGACCACCAACATGTTGTCTGTGTGGATAGCGATAATGCCTTGAGGGAGAAACTTGTGGAGGGCCTGTAGGGACAGAAGTACAGCCCTCATTTCCAATACACTGATGTGGAGAAGGGTTTCGTCTGGAAGCCAGGAACCCTGAACTAACCTGCCCAGACAATGCCCCCCCCACCCTGTCTGGGAGGCATCCGTCGTCAGGGTGGCCACCGGAGGGGGGATAACAAAAGGTCTTCCCTGATTCAGATTGGACGTCTGAAGCCACCGGCGGAGGTCCCGTTTGCACGTTTCTGTAATCATAATGGGGTGATTGAGGGGGAGATTCTGAAAGGACCATTGAGTCGATAACAGCCACTGAAGAATCCTCATGTGCAATCTTGCCAGAGGAACTAGGAGAACCGTGGCAGACATCGAACCTAAAAGTTGCAGGACCATCCTGGCTGGGGCTTTGGATCTTGAAAGCAGGGCTTGAACTTGACCTTGTAAAGTTTGAATCCTTTCGGTAGGAAGAAAGACGCATCAATTTTGAGTCTATCTCTGTTCCTATGAACCTTATGCGCTGAGAGGGCAGCAAGACAGACTTTGACCAATTGAATGTAATTCCCAGGGTAGCACCCAGGGAAATGGTGGCTTTGAGGTTGTCCATTAGTAGATGCCTGGTGGTGGCAGTCAGGAGCCAGTCGTCCAGATAGGGAAACACTTGGAATCCAAGACTCCTCAGGTGAGCAGTCACTACTGCCAAACACTTGGTGAACACCCTGGGGGCTGTGGTGAGACCAAAGGGCAGTGCACAAAATTGGAAATGACTGTCTCCCAGGCTGAAGCGCAGATACTTCCTGGACGTCCGATGTATCGGTATGTGATAATAGGCGTCCTTGAGATCTATGGAGCACATCCAAACATCCTTCTCCAACAATGGGAGAATGGATTGTAACGTGACCATTGAATTTGGATTTCATGACGGATTGGTTTAGTCTGCTGAGATCCAATATTGGTCTCAGGTCCCCTGTCTTTTGGCACTAAAAGAACCTTGAGTAATTTCCGGATCCGATCTGGTCTGTGGGGACCGGTTGGATGACTCCTTTTCTAGCAGCTTTGACGCTTCTGCGGCTGCAATTTCCCTTTGACTGGGTGGTGGGTCCGGGATCTTTTCGGACGGTGGGGGTGAGTGTGTGAAGGGAATGGTGTAACCTCCGGCAATAATCCGAAGCACCCATCTGTCCTGAGTGATAGATTCCCAGGCTTTTAGGTGCTTGGCAAAACGGCACCCGACTGGCTCCGGAGCAGCACAGCCGGGCAATCCCTCATGAAGTGTGGGAGGCTGAAGAGCCACGAAAGGACTCGCGGTCTCCAGAATTGCGGGGCCCTCTGCCGCCCCTGGGACGGCGTCTCCCAGAAAAATTTCCCGTCCTCTGCCTCTGGAAGGGAATCTTCCTGCTGTTGAGGAAAAACTTACGTGATTTGGAAACACATCTTCCCTCCTCCTTTAGCCTTGGGATAAGGCCGAAGGGAGTGGAATAACGTGCACCTCGGCAGATAAAGTTTTTCCCTCTTGCTCACAGCGGTAAGAGTGTCTTTAACCTTAGGTCCAAACAAAGAGGACCCATCAAAGGGAGCGTCGTGAAGGAAAACTTGAAGGCCTCCGCAGAATGACACAAACGGAGCCAGGCTTGTCTCCGTAGAGCCACGCCTGTGCCTGCCGCTCTACCCGCCCCTTAGGCCGCATATGAAATGAGCCTCATGGACGAGTTAGAAATCGAGGTAAGGATAGCCAACTGAGAGCTAACCGACTGGGCTAGCTGTTCAGGTCGGTTACCTGAGAAGGAATCTGACAGCTCCTTGACCAGATCCCTCTGTAGCCTGGTAAAATGTGCCAAATAATTCAGGGACCTTAGTGTAAAGGCCGCTGAAGTCAGGGTGCGCTTCCCGTGCGGTCCATGCTCCTAGACTCCTTATTAGGAGGATGGACGGACGTTGAAGCCTCTGCCACGTCCTGTTGTGTAGCAGATGCCACCACCATGGCATCTACAGCCACGCCTTTAGTCAGGAACTCCTTCTCGGGTGGGGCAGACAAAAATTTGTTAGGACGAGAAGGCACTGGTTCCACGGTATCTGGATGTTCCCACGCCCTCCGACAAACCAAATCCAGGAGCTCGTCAAGGGCGGAGACACCCAGGAGGCGGAGGGCTGAGCCCCAAAGGCCTTGAGAAGCACTGACTCATCAGCAGAGGGGTTTGGATATCCAGCCGCCTCGTTGTTTGAGGATCTCTAAAATGTCTGCAAATGAGACATCATCCGAGGACGACTTTGGGGACGCCTCTGCATCATCAAGATCAGTGTCCGATGTAAGAGACTCGGGGGAGTCCACGTGCTTCCTCTTGCACGATCTCTTCCTTGGGGCTCCTCTGAAGACAACTCCGAAGAACCCTCAGGAGGAGGGGAACCCCAGTGGGGTAACCTCAGGCCCGGGGCTCCGCTGCCTAAGGACAGGGGAACTGCCAAAGACCCAGTCTCCACGCCCAGGGAAGGTGCCGGTAAAGCCGGAGAGATGGCTGAAGAAGACTTGGCCAAGGCACTCCTCATAGCTCTGAAAGCCGGACCCCCAGAATCCTGGGAGTGTCCGGTCCCCGGAGCCATGATAGCAGACGGAAGTCCCGCAGCCGAAGCACCGAGAGGGAGGCTCGGAACTGACAGCATAGGTCCCGAAACGTCACCCCCGGGTCCAGCCGAAGAAGTCCGTGTGCCAAACTCGGACCCGAAGGCCGGGGTTGGAGTAAGGGTCAGAGCCGACCCTAAGACCTCCACCGGCTCCAACAGCACCTGCTCCGACGGAGCCGAAGCGGTCGGAGGAGGAATGGCAATGACATGGGCATGGACTGTCGGCTCCGAAGCCAACTGGGTCGGAGCCGAAACAAATTTTTGAAAGACTGGGGACTGGAACAGTCTTTGGAGCACCCTGTCTATGTCCGAATCTGACATCCTCGATGACCTAGAGGATACTGAACGGGTTCGAGATGGCCTCCCCAACGGCCCCAAGGGGCTAGGGGACCGACTCCGAGGCGACTCGATGACTATCGGCGCCGAAGGAATACCCAAACTAGTTTCCATCGGTGCCGAGGAGGACTTAGGCGCCGAGGAGGAAGTGTCTGAGCGGACAACCTTCATCGGCTCCGAGACCAGTGGAGCCGATGAAGGTGACCCGCCTCTCGATGCCCCAGCCATCGGCTCCGAAGCCAGAGGAGTCGAGACTGGTGGCATCGAGGCAGACTGTTCGCCCTCGGCTCCAAGTCCTTGGAGCCGAAGGAGAAGCCTGCCTATGTCTTTTGGCGGTCGGATCCGACGGACTGGTCGGAGCCGCCCTTTCTTTTAGCAGGAGAAGGAGAGGATGCTAAAGCTTCTTCAAAAGAGGGTTTTATAAGGCCTTTTAATATAAGCTTATTTTTCCTCTCTTGGAGGACCCTCGAGGAAAAAGCGTGACACACGCTGCAGGACTCCTGCAAATGTTTGGCGCCCAAACAATATACACACAGAGAGTGGTCATCCGTGATAGACATTTTAAAGCTACATTTAGTGCACTTCTTGAAGCCTGAAGGCCTAGGTGCTTGAGACATTATAAGCAAAAAATAAGTACTTTCTCACAGACAAGCTTATTTTAAGTCAAGATTAACTTGCCGTTCACAACAAAACCAAATTGAACAACAGTCAACAACCGTATAAGGAAACAAAGAATAAATAAACCCTAAGGTTGTTTTAAGAGGGAATTAACCAGTAGGAAGGCCCTATAGACCGAGGGAGCCTGTAACCAGAACAAGTATCAATCACACACAAATTTTCCACAGAAAAATTGTCAAACACACACACAACAACAGAGTAGCCGTTAAAACAGCTTTTTGTTTAGAAATTAGCAAATTTCTGACAGAAAGTTAGTGAAAAAACCCACTACTTAGCTCAGCCAGCTCGAGACCACGTCTTCGCTAGTTAGCGGCAAACGAGATCTGGGGGACTGGTAGTGGTGCATCCTGGGATATAGTAAGCTCAGCCAATAAGAGACTTCGCTCTTTGGCATAAGCGTGCCGAGTCGGAGCCGAGGGATCGGCTCCGAACCCATCAGTCAGAATGTAGGCGAGATAGGATCACATAACATCCTTGGTTTAACAATGTTTGATTGCTCCACTAAGAGTTCCTTACACATACAATCCAAAACAGGGACAGGAAATAATAGAAGTTGGCGGTGTTGAATCTACACTGAATTGAGAAACCAGTGTATTTTCCTTATGTGCAGTCTATGGAAGGATCAGGATAATACAGGCTATATATGCCAAACTTCTGAGACAATCTTTTACAGGTGTCACAGTCTGGTGAGAAAGTTGGAGATGGCAGAATGCAACCTTTTCCTGGCAGTAAGCATCCTAAAAATGTCAACATGTGAAAGGGGAAGACAGAACCTTTCTCTAGGAGGAGATGAAAACTTGGGTTTTAAACCAGATTCATAGCAAAAAGAAGGGACGTGACAATTTTGAAAAAAGTCTTGAAATTGTGAACTCCTTGCCGTTTACAAAAAACAATCATTGAAATAAACAAGCTGTAAAAACCATTAGAGCTGTGGAAAGTCCAAATGGTAGGGTAAGGAATTGAAAAAGTAAAACAGATACAGAAAATTTTAAATAAGTTCAGAACTTTCTATGACTAAGAATATGATGAAAGGGAACTTCCAAGTCGGCTGCACACTGAGTAAAAGCTTAATTTCAAGGCTCTCGGGGTGAAAACAGAAACTCAGAAAAGACAGACAGTGATGTCTTTTTTTGGGTAGATTTCAGTAAATGGATAGTAACTGCACTGCCTGGATACCAACAAAAATAAATTCAGAGAACATGAAAGAAAATCAATCACAAAAGGTGAGGAGAAAACACTGACTAGGAAGAATTCTGCAGCTGTTCAGCAAAAAGCAGTGCATGTTGCAGCTTTGGTATAAGACATGACTTCCAGTAATCTAGAGGAAAAATAAGACAAATGTACTCACAGCTGATTAAAATAAACAAAACACTGAAGGAGTATATTGACTCGTAACAAAAGGCTGGAAAAAATGGAAAAAGGTGATAAAACTGCAAAAAATAGAGGCTGAAATTAAGAAAGGTCTGGCTGAGTATGAGACTGCTCAACAAGAAATGTTTCAAAATATAACAGAATTAGGGGACAGAGCATGTAGGGAAAACCCAAGATTTTTCTGCTGTACCACAGAAGTTGGAAGGAACAGAATGTATTAGCTTTATGAAAACACAAATAAGCAACTGGACTGGTATTCCACAGCAGAAGTTAATTGAAAGGGCAGATCATGTGTATGCCCCAAGCCTGGTCATGAGAAAGCAACCTAGACCTGCAATAGTAAAGATGCAATCCTACCAGCAAAAGGAGTTGATTCTGACAAAACTGTGGCAGAAGGACAAAGTACTAAAGGTGGGAGCAGCAGAGTGTTTGTGGAAATTACTCACTGTATATTAGGCAGAAGAGTAGTAAATTTAATCTATTAATCAGGAAATGTTGAAAAGCAGGCATGAGATTCAAGCTGCTGTATCCACCTATTTTCAGAATATTCTTTCCTGGAGGGTCAAAATCATTCTTTGATGCAGAACATGCTAAGGAGGAAATACAAACGTTTATCCAAGAAAAAGTGAGCCATCAAACAGGATGAGATTTTGCTTCTTGTTCTTCTGGTAATAAAGTCCATAGAGAGACTGTGCCAGTGAAACCTTTTCCAATGTTTCAAAGGAAAATGCTTGAGAGATGAAAAACGCACAAGAGTTGACTAGAAGAACCAGAAGTATGTTAGAAATGAAGTAGAGACTGGATTTGTTAGATGGAGAGCAACAGGAAGAAAACCAGTAACTCTGAAAAGGACAAATGTGGGATTACAAACATATATTTGTAAAACATGACAGAACAAGAAAACCTGGAAATATTGGACTTCTTTGACTTTATTAAACTTGTAGGGGACTCCAAAGCATATGCTCTACTTCATGTCATTACTGTTTGGAAGAACATTTACGAGAGGGGAAAAGGAAAGAAAGAGTTAGCTGCAAGTAAAACAAAATGTTTTTCTTAACAGTAGCATTTTATAATGCATGACATAACCTGCATGTGTAATTGGGATAGTAAACTAAACAGTTGCCCTGTTTTTTTCCTTCTTTTTTCTCCTTGTTCAGTTTTAAGAAATGTAGGCACTGCAGTGTAAACTGAGAAGAAATGTCTGGACAAACGAGAATGATACAAGAAAAACTGATATGCTCTTGCATAGGGCAATGATTGCATTAAGGCCCTTAGCTTGATTTAATAACAAGTTCTAAGGAAAAGAAAATAAATAAAAGAACACTGAATATAATAAAGAAGTTTTCCTCTGACTAGTAAATGAGTGCTTGTAGTACAGGTAGCTGGGTATCTGATTGTCATATCTCTTTGGAAACAATCTGATAAGGGGCAATAAAATAGAATACTTCTTTCTTTCAATGGTTAGGACGTAATGTTTTCTGAAAGCATTCAAGTGTTCTTCTAATCTGGGAGACGAATAAAGATTAGACAAACACAGACAGCACTGTGGAAGTAGAAGCTCAGTCTGTACCATGCAGCTTAGAATGGATACTCTTCCTTTTGGGTTAATCCAAGTCTATGAGTGTGGCTGTCAGTCTGGGACAATTTTTCCATTAGGAGGGTTAAACTTCAATATTTGAAGATGTACACAGTTTTGTGTGTTAGTATTAAGTTAATAGGTTTTAGGGGTGTTCTTGGGAGGTGTTCATTTTTTTTTGTTTGAGGGTTTTCACTGCAAGCTGTGACTTAAGTCCAAATGGGTATGACAAGAAACAACTGTATAAAAGATCAACCTGCCAAACATTAGTGTATGCATGTAACACAAAAGCTGGAACTGGACGTTTAAAAAAGTGGTCACATATAACAGGTAGGAATAATAACTTCTTATCATAATGACAACACTTTCAGTATTATCTTTAAATGTGAATGGTCTCACAGATATATACAAAAAAGAAAAAGTAGCAAACTATGTTAAAAATGCAGAGTGCAAATAACTATGCTACATGAAATACAGTTGGAAAGAAATGAGCATGTGAATTTGATAAAGGATTTCAGGATCGTTATTCAGCAGAATATCTGGGACAAAGGAAAAGGGAAGTATTTATATTAATTGTAAGAGGAGCTCTAACGGTGATAGAAGAGGAAAAAAGATAATAATGGTAGATTTGTAGTACTAAGGGGCTACTGGCAAGGGAGGAGGACTACACTGGCACCTAAAACTGCTATAATGGACTTAAGAAAATTAGTGGAGAAATAATCAGCTTTCAGCAGGGAATATTATTTATAGGTAGGGACTGGAATTTGATTTGCAGCAGTAAGGATGTATCTGGAGGGTTCTGAATGTAAAATATAACAAAAGAGGGTAGATTTGTGAAGAAATGTATTTGGCATGGACGATGTGAATTCAGTAGTAGGAGTTCAGAGTGAATTTACATATTAGTTCCCAGGGTACAAAAACTGGACTCAGCTAGACAGAAATTATATTTCACAGGAACATGTGTATTTAATTGAAAGTTTTGATATACATCCAATAACTATTTCAGATAATGCACCAATAATAACAGAAATAAAAATGCATGGTGATGAAATATATACTGGCCCTTCCCCACCTATCTGTTTAAAAGACAGGAATTTAAGGAATGGGTAGAGGAAATTATTTGAGAGTTATTAGGGAAGATATAATTTTTTTTCTGAACATATAGCTAGGGAATGAGATAAAATTAAAGTGGAGTTTAAAAATAGGATGGAAATAAAAGAAAGAGAGATATCGTTAAGAAGTAACACAAATTATTTAGAGGAACTGACAAATGTTAAAGTGTTGCAGAATAGGGGAATCTCAAAAGAACAAGAAGAGGAGCGATTGCAGAATACAGAAAATAAAGGATTACCTTGATAATATGCATGAGTTGAGAAAGAGTGCTATTAAGCAACTGTGTTTGATAATAACTCCAGTGCACAAAAAAAAAATGATCACAATAACTCAGGCAACAGAAACTAAAAAGGGTTGTTGCAAAGCTTAGGGAGCCTATAACAATGAAGATAACCAGAGATCCTGTAGAGATACTAGAAATATTTTGAAAATTCTATGACAATTAGTACACAGCAGAGAAATAAGGAAATCAAGAAAAAGTGTAATTGGGAATGTTTATGGAAGAATTAAATATGCCAAAGTGAGAGGTAGATGAGGCTCGTTTACTAACAGGATAGGATGAGATGAGATAAAATGGTGACACATAACCAATCTACAAGAAAGTCTCCAGGAACAAATGATATTCCTGTGTAAGTTTGGAAGCTAGGAGGGAAGACACTGATAAAGATCTGGAAGGTTTTGTTTAACAGTATTTTAAAAGGAGAAGCACCAACATCCAGGAAGAAAGCAGCGGTGGTTGTAATATCTAAAGATGGCAAAGACTCAACAGATCCAGCTTCATAGAGGCCCATTTCAATTCTAAACCATGATTAAAAAGTATTTAGGTCTTTAATGGCTAAAAGAATGGCAATAGCAAAATTGACAGATATGGATCAATGTGATTTTGTGGAGGGAGGCAAATATATGACAACATTAATAGAGCAATGATAATCTAGAGGGAAGCAGAATAAAGACAATACCACTGTTATTGGTGGGCCTTGATGCAGAGAAAGCATTCAACAGAGTAAGCTTGGATTTTATGAATAGGACAATAGATGCATTAGCATTCCCTGATAAAATGATAAGTTTGATTAGGAGGATATATGACGGATCAAAGGCAAAAATTAAAGTGGGTGGGCTCCTCTCTGATAAATTCGGTTTGAGCAGAGGAACCAAGCAAGGCTGTCCTCTCTCCCCTTTGTTATTTACATCATATTTAGAACCACTGGTAAAGAAAATAAGGGACTCAGAAATTTAAGGATATAATTGGTATAGTAGTCAAGAAAAGCTGGCTTTATTTGCAGATGATATTATTTTATACCTTGTAAAACCAGAAAAAGATATTTCAGTGTTGTGGAACATTTTGAGACAGTTTCATGTCTTTCTGGGATACAAAATTAATGAAGATAAAACAAAAGCAATAGCTGTAAAATATGTACCCACACATGAACTGGTTCAGCAATAGCCATATTTATGCAAACATGATAAAATGAAGTACTTAGGAGTATGGATTAAAAAGGAATCTGTTATGGCAGCTAAGGATATGTGGGAAGAGACTAGACAAAAAAAACAAAAACTGAGAAACTGGAAGCTCTGTTTTATGGGTATGGATAGCAAGATACAAGCAGTGAAACAGTTTTTAGTCTCTTTGGTTTTTACACACTGATCAAGCATATTTTTATCAACCAAAGTAGACGGTTGTGGATAGCAATTAATAAAGAACTGAAGGAATTTATCTGGTAGGGTAAGTCAGCAGGAGTCAAGTGGGATACGATGATCCTTCCAAAAGAACAAGGGGGTTTGGGATTACGTGATTTGAATGGGGTGTTTCAGAGCTACACAGTTAAGGCTCCTATATGAAGCACAAGCAGAAAACATTAATTCAAAGTGGAAAGGGATGATGATGAAACAGGGGGAAGTTAAGGAGACAATGAAAGACTGGGAGTTTGGGTGCAGATCCTTAAAGAAATACAATAACCATACAGAACATTATATTCATAAAGCAGCAGAAACTATTCTAAGAACTAAGCCAGCACAGGGAAGGAGAATGGAGATTCTGCCAATAGAGATGACTGCAGTAGGATACAGACAATCCACTAGAAGGGGATGGCCTTTACTGGAGAAAACTGGGAGCAAATAAGTAGACAAGGAAAGGTAATAGAATGGGAAGATGCTAAAACTTTATTTGGACTGCAGGCTACAGACTGTCTTTCCAACCAAGGATTGATATCAGAGTATAGACAAAGAGAAGAAACAAGGGAAGCCTAAGCGAAAAAACACCACTGGTAGAGTTTTTTGTAGAAACTAGCACAAAAGCTGCTATTAAAAATGGATACTTAGTACAGCATATAAAATATTGCAAGATAACTATAAGAATCAATCAGAGGAGGATAGAAAGGACTGGGAAGAGAGACTGGATAAGCAATTCACAAAATAATAAGGGGATATATGTATAACTGCCAAATATGCAACAAAGTCTAGAAGATTTAGGATCTTTGCTTGGAAGTGTTTGCGTAGGTATTTTTATGGGTCTGCTTTGTTTTGTTGAATCTCATTTCACTGAATCTAATTTCACCCCGACCACATCGCTGAAAACACAAATTACACAAAAGTAATTTCACTGAATCTCATTTCACTGAACTTAACTCAGTATATATTGCACTGTGTAGAGTACTGTAAGGCAAGTAAAAGGTATATGCCGTTTTCCCCACTGTAGTGCGATCTGGAGTTAATATATATAGTTACGGGGGATGTGGGGGACACAGCCCCCCACCTTTGAGGGTGTGGGGGGCATAAGCCCCCACTTTGTTTGTTTTGTATTCTATCTTACCAGAAACTTCAAAACAATACATTTTAAACAATAGACATGCATAGTTACAACACTAATGACTAACTCTCTCTAGAAGACAATATGTACTCAAACTAAGTGGGGGGCTACGTCCACCACACCCCCCAATGTGGGGGGCTGTGCCCCCCAACTATATATACTAACTCCAGGATAGCACTACAGTGGGGAAAAGGGGATATACATTTTACTTGCCTTACAGTACTCTACACGGTGTCATATATATGACTTGCAGTTCAGTGAAATGAGTTTTCAGTAATTTGAGTTTTCAGTGAAGTGGTCGGGATGAAATAAAATTCAGAGAAATGAGATTCAATGAAACAAAGTAGACCCATTTTTATAACCCAAGTAGACTGCAAAGAATTTTTCCTCAGGAGACTGCAAATGTTGGAGGTATGACAGGGAAGAAAGAGGTAAAGCACAATTGTGTACACGTACCATAAATGTAGATGTTTGAGTGTATTCACTGTTGCAGTCATCACATTTGGGTTATCTGCTTGCAGTAGCCCTCAGTCGGCCTGATTAACAAAGTCTTGGGTCCTGTGTCAGTTGCTGTCTCTTCTTCTGTGACGTCAAGTTGTCAGGGGTATAAAACATGCAGCCGACGCCATTACATCAGTTTTTCTTGCCCCAGATGTCAGGTGCCCCCCAATGGGAAGCAATTAAATATATAAATATACAAGGCTATACCTCCAACAAAAAAAGCAAATACACCAAAAAGCTTTTAAGCATAGTAAAGGAAAGTAGAGGTATAGCCAAAATAAGTCAGGGGGCTGGAGGGAGGGTAACCAGGACTGCAACAGTGAATACACTCAAACATCTACATTTATGGTAAGTGTACACAACTGTACTATGTTCATCGTGTTTCACTGTTGCAGTCATCACATTTGGGTAGATTCCCAAAGCTAAGGTTGGCAGGAGGAATTTAGATAGCATTAGGACCAGCTATAAGACCCTGCAAGACTGCAGTGGCAAAGCCAGCTCTGGAATTAGAGAAAATTGGCAAATGATAATGCTTGGTGAAAGTATGTACAGAACTCCAGGTAGCAGCTTCTAGGATGTCCCTGGTAGGGATGCCTCTGAGAAAGGCTGTAGAGGTAGATGCAGCCCTGGTTGAGTGGGTTCTGATCCCCTGTGGGATAGGATTTCCATGGTGCTTATAGCAGAAATGAATGCAATGGCTTATCCATTTAAAAATAGTTTGCTTTGAAATAGCCTTCCCCTCTGCCCCTGCAGCAAATGCCACCAGCAGTTGTTCAGATTTCCTTTAAGGTTTAGTCCTGTCCAAGTAGAATCTAAGTTGTCTGTGCATATCTAAGGAGTGCACTATCCATTCCCCTTTGTTCTGTGGATTAAGAAAGAAGGTTGGCAAATGAATGGACTGATTAAGAGCCACACTGGATACCGCCTTGGGCATGAAGGATGGATTGGTTCTGAGGGACACCCTGTCCGCATGAAAGACGATGAAAGGCTCCACTGCCATAAGGGCCTGTAATTCAGATACCCTTCTAGCTGAAGTGATTGCTAAAAGGAAAGCTGTTTTCCAAGAAAGAAATTTAAAATCTGCAGTAGCAGCTGGCTCGAAAGGAGGAAGAGTGAGTTCCAAGACAAAGTTATGGTCCCCGGCAGGGGTTGGAGCTCTCCTGGGTTGTCTTAAATGTTGGCCCCTCTGAGGAACTGCTTGAGCAGTGGATGAGAGAAGAGGGGAGGTTCTGTGTTATAATGAACTAAAATGGCTGAGGCGTGAATTCTGATGGAGGAAAAAGATAGGCCCTTGTGAAGCATCTCAGTTAAGTATTGTAAAATCTGAGGTAAACTGGGCACTGCTGTGCTCATCCCTTGAGACTGGTTCCAGGCACAGAATTTTTTCCATTTTGCAGCATAAGATTTTCTAGTACTAGGCCTCCTTGCCTCTAAAATGATATCCATCACTGGTTTACTGAGGGATGGTAAAGGAGAGATCAGATAATTAGCCAAGTTGTTACGTTAAGTATTGGAAGCTGAGGGTGCAGAATCTGGTGCTCCTGCTGAGACAACAGGGAAGGAGTCTGAGGCAGGTGCCATGATGCCAACCATGACACACTGCGCAAGAGGGGGTACCAGTGTTGGCATGGCCAGTCTGGTGCAATCAAAATCATCCTTGGTTTGTCCTGTCTGATCTTTAGTAGTACTTTGGAGAGTAGAGGCAGAGGAGGGAAGGCATAGACTGATAGGTTTTTTCAGCTGAAGGACACAGCATCCACTTTCCAAGCTTGTTTGTGGGGAGTCCTTGTGCAAAATTTGTCCAATTGATAGTTCTGGGGGGAGGCAAACAGGTCTATATCTGGGCTCCCCATTTGCTTGTCAACATGTTGAAAATCCTTGGTTCCAGATTGCACTCGTGGGTCCATGAGGTTTTTGCTTAGTCCGTCTGCCAGTGTATTTAATTTCCATGGCAGGAATTGAGCTTGTAGATGCACTTGGTAGCTCAAGGCTGTGTTCCACAATGCCATGGCTAGTCTGCAGAGGGGGTAAGAATGTGTACCCCCTGCTTGTTTATGTATCACATAACAGTGGTGTTGTCCGTCTTTACCATTAGTTGTGCTGGAAGAATGTGGTCCTTGAAGGCTGTCAGAGCATTCTGTACAGCTAACATTTCTTTTTGATGGATATGCAGGTGCATTTGACTTGGGTTCCATTTGCCCTGAATGCCCCCATGCATAGTCTGATGCGTCTGTTGTTAGAGTTTGGGCAGCAAAGGGTAGTGTGAGCGGTAGTCCCTTGTTTTGGTGGCAGGCCTCTGCCCACCAAAGGAACTCTAGGCGTAGGCAAGGTATGATAGGAATCATTGCTTCTAGATCCTGAGAATGTTGACACCATAGGTTTTTTAGATACCACTGTAGTTTTCTCATATGCAGTCTTGCATATGGAATTAGAAGAATGCAGGAGGCCATGAACCCCAAGGCTTGCAGTATTTGCCTTCCAGATAGCAGGGTTTTTGTGGCCACTTGTTTGAAGTAGGTTGTCAAATGAATTTGTTTCTCTGGTGTGAGGAAAGCCATGTGGAAAGTTGTATTCAAGCTTGCTCCCAGGAATATAATTTGTTGACAGGGTACCAGGTGTGATTTCTTTTCATTTATGGTGTACCCCAGACAAATTAGCACCCTTTGTACAAAGGCCAGATGATTCCAAAGTATGTCTTGGCTTTCTGCCTGAATTAGACAATCATCCAGGTATGGGTATATTTAAATATTTCTTTGCCTGCAAAATGCAATAACTGGAGCTAGGCACTTTGTGAAAACCCAGGGTGCAGTAGATAAGCCAAAGGGCAGTGCAGATAATTGATAGTGTGTGCAGCCTGCTTTGAAGCATAGGTATCTCCTGCAAGATTCCCTGATTGGGTTGTGCAGGTATGTTTCTTTTAAATCTAGTGTTGCCAACCAGGCATCTTTGCCTAGCATAGGAAGCAACTGGTGAAGAGTCAGCATCTTGAATTTTGGAATCACCAAAAAGGTGTTTAGGGTAGACAGGTCCAGGACAGGTTGCCATGAATTGTCTTTTCTGGGTACCAGAAAAAGTCTTGAGTAGAAACCTTGTCCCCTTTTCCTCTTCTGGTACCAAATGTATAGTCCCCATGCTTAAGAGAGAAAATACTTGCTTTTAGGCCTCTGTCCACTGATTTGGGGGTAGAACTGGCCACCCGCTTGATGTTGGCAACGTATGGAAGTGAAATCTGTGTTTCTGGGACACTATATTTAAAACCCATTTGTCCTGGGTAATGAGTTCCCAGTTCTTTGCATGAAGAGCAATCTTTCCCCCCAAAGGGGCAGTCAGTTGATAAGTGCTTGGAAGTTTTAAAAAGAAGTCACTGAGACAGTTTACCATAGGGGGAGTTTTATTACACCCAGATTTGGAAGTGGAGGCCCCCCACTGCTTAGTCCTGTGCGTACCCTGGGACTACAGCCTGGGAATTCTGCTGGATCTGGGTTTGGACTGAGAAGGTCTAGAAGAGGCAGGAAACGACCAATTCTTGGAAGGCCAATGCCTACTAAATATTGGAGGCTGTACTTATAAAAAAATCTTTAACAGTCTGCATAGATTTAGCTTTTTCTTCCATTTTTTTAAGAACTTCTTCTGCCTTGTTGCCAAACAGGCGGTCCTGGTTTAAGGGAGCATCCAGTAATTTTGCTTTAACATGATCTGGTAGGGATTGCTCCTTAAGCCAAGCATGCTTTCTAAATACAGATCCAATTACAGCAGCCCTGCAAGATGCCTCTGGAGAATCAAAACCACATTGCAAAGTATGTTTTCCAACTTGTTCAGCTGAATGCAGTAAATCCTGTAAATCCTTATTTTCAGCACAATCAGGAATCAACATCATTTTCTGTTTAAGCAATCCAATAATATTCTGCTGATACTTTAACATATGAAACTGGCAGTTTAAGGCCCTAATGGCCAAAGTTGCAGAAGTGTATACCTTCTTACCCCATCTATCCAGCGCCCTGGAGTCTCTATCAGAGGGGGTAGGATTTTTGGCAGTAGTAGCCTTAATGCCCTTGGGCCCTTGTGAAATGGTCTCAGGATCTGCAGTAGGATTTTCAAAAAGAAAATTTTGAGAGTCAGGGACCCTGTAATATCTATCAGGTTTTCTGTGAGCAGGAGGTAAAGAGTTAGGGGCCAAGCTAGATTCTGAAAATGCATTGTGAACAATGTCTAGTACAGGAGGTATGGCTAAAGGCCTGTGCTGGGGCAGGAGTAAGAAATCCCTAAACCTCTTTTTAGAATCAGAGAAATCCTGACTTTCCCAATGAAAATGCTCCCTGAAAGTATGCAAGGTTTCACCAAAAGAGAAATCCTCTGGGGGGGAAGCAGAGGGAATAGAGTCCTCAGCATCAGAGTCCTCATAGACAGATAAGGGTAAATCCTGGTCATTAGAGGAAACAGAAAATTCAGAATCCTGGTCATAAACAAACTCAGTCCTAGGTCTGTTAGAGGGGGAAGGCTGGCTTCCCTTGATTAAAGTAATAAGGTCTTCAGCCATTCTTATCATTTGTTTTTTAGGCATAGAGGCCTGACCATGTGGTCTGGGCGTCAGTTTTCTAGGCATGGTTCGAGATTTAGGCCTTGAAGAAGAAGATGGCGTTGGTTTAATACGCAGATCAGTAGGCCTGAATACACCCTCAGAAGCCGGTGCCTGCACAGCGGCTCCGGACCCATCCAATGTAGAAACATCCGCAGGTTCCACAGTTGAAGCATCTCGCGGCATATGAATGGGTCTCAGTAGAGACCTGCGAATCAGAAGTAGTGGGTATCAGGGGCTGGGAATGCACCTCACTGAGTACCGGTGAACTAGTGACTGGCTTAAGAGAAGTGTCGTCGGCAGCTTTGGACCTAGACGGCCTGTCTCTGTCTTTATCTTTGCGTTTTTTTGGAATGTCGGTAGTCGGATGTTTCATAGGTAGATACTAAGCTATTGGCCCAAGGGCCTACGTAATCCTAGCCAACAAGGTTCCCTAGCTTATGCCACCCAAGAAAGTTATTTTCCTGTGCTACTGTCGAACAGAGCCACAGAAGTGATCCCCGGGGTGTATTTCCCATTTCCCATCCACTCATCAAGATTTTTCTTGAAGAGTGTTAATGAAGAACTTTGCTTGACATAGATGGGTAGCCTGTTCCAGAGTATGGGAAGCCTCTGGGACAGGAATCTATCCCTCCAGCATGTCCTGTTTATTGTGGTGGCAAGGTTTAGGTCCCTAGAGCGTGTAGCTCGGAGGGATTGGGATTTCTTTAGTTGTAGCATGTCCAACAGCTCTGGGTTTGACATAGCTTTATATGTTAGGCAGAGATCACCTCGAAGTAGGCGATATGCTACGGAGTAAAGCTAGAGTTTTTTGAGGCGGTCAGTGTAGGGCATTTGTTTGAGGCCAGTAATCCTCTTTGTGGGGTACTTCTGTGGCCTTTCCAGCTGCTGCAGATGTCTTGTGAGGTACATTCCAAAAGGGGCGTTGTACTCTATAATGGGTCTAATGAGTGTCGCGTAGAGGGGAACAATGACCTCTTTTTTCCTGGATGAGAACCCTTTTATGATGAGGTGTGCCACGTAGAAGGACTTCCTGACTACTGTGGCGATGTGACTATCAAAGGAGAGACTACTGTCCACCTGGGTCCCAAGATCTCTTATCACACATTTGGTGTGGAGTCGATTGCTGCCTATGTGGTAGTTCATAGGTGCAGAGTTTTTACCAAAAGGGATGACACACCACTTTTTGGCATTGAGCTTGAGGCCATGGCTCTGACACCAGGCATCTGTCTCAGCGAGGCCCTTCTGTAGGATGTCCACATCATTTGGGGACTTGACTATGGCTCCTAGTTTACAGTCATCTGCGAACTTTGTTAGCCAGAGGCCCTCTGTGTTAGCCTGTACTTCAGAGAAGTAGATACCAAACAGGAGAGGTCCCAGGACAGAACCCTGTGGTACTCCACTTGTCACTGCTTTGAGGTCAGATTTGGAGTCTGCAACTTTTACAGTGTGGGTTCTGTCAGTGAGCCAGTTGGCAACCCATCTTTTGACGTAGGGATTTATACCTAGTTTAGTGAGTTTAGCTATAATTCCAGAATGGGGGATGGTGTCGAAAGCCTTGGCGAGGTCAAGATAGGCTGTGTGAACCACCTTACCCTCATCTACGGCTGTGCTGACTGCCTCAAAGAAGTCGATCAGGTTCAGGAGGCATGATCTTCCTTTCATAAACCTGAACTGGGTGGGATCCAGAGTTTGGAGGTTACCAATGTCTTTGTTTATGAGTTCCATGATGAAACATTCCATGGCCTTGCAAACCAGGCTTGACAGGCTAATAGGTCGATAGTTCCCAGGATCAGTGGTGGCTCCCCCCTTGTGGAGTGGGATAACTGTTGCTGTGCACCATTTAGTGGGCACAAAGCCTGATGCGAGGCTATTATTGAACATGGTGCTTAAGTGGGGAGCCAGTTCATTCTGAAGTTCGTATAAAACGCAGCCTGGGATGTTGTCCGGTCCCATGGATGCTGTGTTTTTGGCTTTAGAGAGTGCAGCTTTTATCTGCATAGTTGTGATTACAGGGACTCTGCATTCTTCCCGTATAGATATGGGCCCTTTAGGGGGTAAAGTTAGCACTGAACCTATCTGCCAGTATGTTGGCAATATCAGTTGGTTCTGTAATTTTCGTGCCTTTGTGCTGTAACTCAGAGCAGATCTGGGTGTTGCCATTGAGATTCTTGACATAGCTATAGAATGCTTTGTGGTTGTCCTTAGAATTAGTGGTGATTTTGTTTTCGTAGCTAGCTTTGGAGGATCTTATAAGGGATCTCAGCTTCTTACTGAGGCTGACCAGGGAGCTCCTCCACTCATGGGAGTTTACTCTCTTTTGCAACAGTTTCTTCCTTCTGTTGTACAGTTTGTTTATGGCAGGGGACCATCAGATTGGTTTCCTTTTTTTGGAGGAAAGCATCTTGGTTCTGTTTGAGATAGCACGATCCATGCACTCGTGTAAGTGCTTATAGAGTGCATTTGTGTAGGATTCAACAGTTGTAACTGTATTGTCTATCTGCATGGGTGTCATGAAGTTCACCACTTCTGTCTTAAGAAGAATGAAGTTGGCTTTGGAGAAATTTTTTACCATGGTTTCCTTAATGGGGGGTGGAGCTGGGATGTGGATATCAAAGGTGATTAGCTTATGGTCGGATCGGACCAATGAGGAGTTGAATTCAGGTGTGGAACCATACCTCTGAAGTGTACCTCATTATGAGGAACGTACCACATTTAGGGTCTTAAAAAGTTAATGTTCCTCGAAGTTCCATATTGAAGGACTCTGTCACACATCCAGTCTTATGAATTTTTTTAAGTGAAATCCATGGTAAATAGAAATGAATCATATTAATTCATTCAAAGATCTTCTTTATAAGTAAAACTAACATATTTTAACCATCCTATGACCTTCCTAGTTGAAGTTGTTAGTAAGCCAGTAGTATGTGTTCCACATTTTGTCCATTTGTTCCACATTACGAAGTCTAGTGTTTCTCATTTTGGAGATGGAAGGTTGAGAGCTATGTGTGAAACACCGGTCACTCATGTTGGTAATGACTAGGTCTAGGATATTGTTGCCCCTGGTGGGGATGTGGATAAGTTGATCCAGGGCATTGAAGTTTATGAATTCCAAAAAGCGTTGAGCTAAGAAGTTGGGACATGAGTAGTTTTCCCAGTTAATGCTGGGGTAGGTGAAGTCACCCATTATTAGGGTGTTTGGTTGAACCCTAATATTTTCCAGTACATCAAGAAAAGAGGAGTGAGAATCCTGGGGCATGGTGGGGGATCTGTAGCAAGCTACAGTTTGGATTGCAGTTTTGCCCAGAGTTAGTTGCACTTGGATAACCTCGGATGCATTATGCTGAGCAACTAGCCTGGAGGTGTGGATATCCTTAATGAATATGGACACACCTCCGCCTTTGGTGTTTCGGTCCAGGTTACATGGCCGAAAAGTGTGGTATGAGTTATAGCCTGGTAGTACAGGGGTGCTCTCTGGAGCCTTGAACCAGGTCTCAGTCACTGCAAAGATATCGATGTTCTCCATTTTAAGGAGTGCCTCGAGTGAGTGCATTTTGAGATTTAGACTTCTAGCATTCAGTAGCATTTCCCTCAGTTTTTGCTTGCCTGTTCCTGTTACTGTGGTGAATTTGTTATTTGAACCTTGCCTGAAAAAGGCATTATAGGAGCAGCAAGAGCCTTAGCCAGTATCCAGAATCCCAGGAGCGACAGGTGCAGGCCATCTGTGGCAAAGCATTGTGGTCTATCGACCATGTCATCCCAAGCAGACAGATACTGGATCCCCTTAGAATGACACCAGAAGCTTAGCCAAAGTCAATCATTTTGTCCTTGTATTACGGTATCATTCAGGGCGATGGCAGAATGCTACTCAGGGCTAGGGTCATACCTGCCTGGGCTACAAGATCGGAGAGCTCTTCCATGTCTCTTTTCATGCAGTCCAGGGAGGTACATCTCAGGTCATTCACACCAACATGGACAATGACAGAGTCATATTTGTACTTGTTGTGGAGTGACCTGAGTGCGTGGGTTATGTGGTGGATCCTGGCATCCGACAGGCAGCTGAGAGTAACCTTCTCCTTGTTTAGCCTGGTGAGTGGGACATCAGTGCGCCTGACTATAGAGTCACCTATGACTAGTGTGTTGGGTACGTTGTTTTGCCTTACTGGCTGTGGTTGAGTGGCACACTGATTCTGTGGGCTATGTGTCATATGGGTTGTGTTGGGGGATGGAGGTTGCTTGTGTTTCTGCTTTGGAGATCTCTGTTGCTTAGACAAATTATTATTGAGAGCCGCCGCGAATGTTTTTGTGTTACTATGTGTGGATTTTGGTGGTGTCGATTTAGTGAGACTGTGATGAGTGTGGTGTGGTGCAAATGTTTACCTTCTCATGACTGAAGTTCAGTCTTGATTGGAGAGAGCTTTACCTCCAGTTTGTCTAGGTAAGTGCATCTCACACAGGTTGTAGTGTTGGGTGGTAGGAGGAGAGGGTTGTCTGTGTACATGAGCCAATTTCTACATTGCCTCAAGATGCTCAGATTCATCAGATAGACAGGAGAGAACACTGGGAGATGACCCTTGGACATGCCTGAATAAAAAACTATTTTCCTCTAGATAAGTGAGGAAAGTGAGTACAAGAGCTGTTTTTCTCTAAGCAAGTGAGAAAAGTAAGTGCAAAAACTGTTTTCCTCGAGGTAATGAGGAAGATTGAGTGCTATAGTAATTAGTAGCTTATTTAGTGCTTACAAGTTCTGAACAAGTGCTGAGCACGAATAAGCAAATTTAAGTGCTAAAACTAAGAATCTGTATCTGCACTAGATGAGTTACAGGACAGAAACAAGTGCAAATGCAGGCTTTGAAATCAGAAAGTTGAGAGAGAGATGGAAGAGATTGTCCAAACGGCCAATAGCTACAATTTCTGGGCCAGAACCACTCCTTATGTGGCAGACAGGTTACCTAGTGCTTACCACTCCCAGTTATAAGCTAGAAGGCTTCCCTCCAACACACAAAGGCTTGGGTGGGGGGGGGGGGCTCAGAAGCTTGCATACAGTCCTGGATGCAGCAAATCTGTATCTGGAACACTAGTTACAGGAAAGGTAGGAAACAGGCTTACAGTTTTTTTTTTTTACAGAAAAGTAGTAAAAACAATTCACATGCAGTGCAAGCTAGCACACTTGAGTATGTAGCAATATTAGTCCAAACACAGTTTAAAAAATGCAATTAAATTAAAAGGACTAAAAGCAAGTGCAGAAAGAGTTTATTTGATAGAATGTGGTAAAGAGATGGGACTGGGGGCGTGTCCCAGATCAAATCTACAGTGGGGCGGGCAACTGCAAAAGCCACCAAATTTAAACTACAAACCAAAAATAGGAAGGGTGGGTGGGACAAAACAGTTTCAACAGAGATCTAAGCAACAACTAACAGTACAAACTTTAAAACCAAAAAAATATACTCAGCTCTGTATATTTGCAGATAGTCTGGAAGGCAGTCCCTCAGAACACAGGTTCCAGCAATTAAATGCAGGCTGTTACTAACAGGTCAAATTTTATGCAAGTGATCCTTGAGTTAGATAACACACAAGCTGTAAAAAACAGTTATACCAACTGAAGACATGGCAGAAAATGGGGGTGGGGAAAACAGTCTCAACAGAGATCTAAGCAACAACTAACAGTACAAACTCTAAAACCAAAAAAATATACTCAGCTCTGTATATTTGCAGATAGTCTGGAAGGCTGATCGAAAACATATCAGGATAATTGAACTGAGCACCAAAATATTTAGAAGCGTAAATATACCAACGATGGATAGTTTGTGGTTTAAATAAGGCACAAACCGACAACAAGGTAAGTCGTGGTCAGGGCCTAAGCAAGGAATACAGTACGATTGAAAATCTTTATGAGGTATTTGCTTTCCATAAGTAATGCAATTATTTACTTTTACTGACATTAGTTAAGAGCAAGAAAAAGTTTCCCCAATGGGGTACTTAGCTTTTAGTTGAAGACTTCGGTTCTGAAACTCGAAAACGTAAATTTCAGGAGTTGACCGACCAGCACTTGCGAACTGCTTCTGCTTTGGGCACTGCACGGCAAGAAAGACTGATGTAATGGCGTCGGCTACATGTTTTATACCCCTGACGACCTGACGTCATGGAAGAAGAGACAGCAACTGACGCAGGACCTAAGACTTTGTTAATCAGGCCGACTGAGGGCTACTGCAAGCAGATAACCCAAATGTGATGACTGCAACAGTAAAACACGAAGAACATCTGCAAACATATTTTTGGGAGTGTAATGAGTTGGCAGACTTTGAGGCCATGGTAGTGCAGTGGTTAGCGTTCTTGCCTCACAGCAAGAGTCTCTTCGGTTTGATTCTTAGCTGGAGTGCCTTCTGTGCGGAGTCTGCATGTCCTCCCCGTGGTCGAGTGAATGTTAAAGACATGCAGGTAGGTGTGTGCGTGAGTGGTTGCGCCTTCTTTAAAGGTTGGGTGCCGGGTTGGCACCTCAGCATTGTAAAAAAATCCACTGCCAATCATAAGCAGACCGGTGATCTGTTGTGGCGACCCCTAACCGGAAAAAGCCAAAAGACATTGCTAATGATTTGGCAGACTTTAAAAATGCCCTACAAACTACTCTAGCAGAAATACTTGGTAAGCAAATTGGTATAACTAAGGAAATTATGTTTTTGAACTGTAATACATAATTGGAATTGTTTAGACATAGTAAGGCCTTGCTGAGTCTAATTGTGGTGGCTGCTAAAAAAGCAGTTACTAGAAAATGGGAGTCAAAGTCTAAACCAACTGTACTAGAAGTAGTGAATATAGTAACAGTGATAAAACAAGTGGAATTGGGATCTTCAGAAAAAGGTAGGGGCAAATTACATAGAAAAAAGGGGAACTGTGGGAACAATACCTACAGAATAATGTTTTGGGGGAGGAATAAGGTTTAACAGAAGGCAAGACTGAATGAGCTATGTAATGTTTGACAATGAGTGGAAAAATTATAAGTGATGTATAATGTCTGCAGCTAAAATATGGCAATACGGCTTGCTTTCACTTATATAAGTGTATAATTACCTAGGTCATAAGTGATAATTTAATAAATATGTTTCTTGTTTAAGAAAAAAAGAATATGATGAAAGGCACTTCTGAGATACAGTGTAATGAGACAAGAATGTGGAGGGATGAGGAGAAGCAGTGTGTGAAATGTAAGCATTTTGAATTTTGGAAGATTTCTGAACAAACTGATTTAAGTAAAATCCAACTCGGCTCTGCAGATTCCCTCTTTTTTGGGTGCTAAATATATTCTGGCATAAAATGAATTTCCTTAGATATGATTTTGGATCTGATTCTATGACACCTTGGGATAACTTCTGAGAAAGAATCAGTGGAAATAGAAGAGATTGATTTTGATGGTGTGAAGGACCTCCAAGGTTCAGAGGGAAACAGTCCTAAACTATTTCCAGTACACGGGAATCTGTTGTGATTTGATTCTGAAGAATGAAAGAAAGAGAAACACTGTTTGCTAGGTTGTGTGCCTGATCACAGTGGGGAGAGGAAGTGTGATGGGTGATTAGATAGTTATGCTTTTTCTTGGTATCAGATGAAGTTTGAGCTCCAGCCACTTTTGCCTTTGTATTCCCTTGCCACTTTATTATATTGTTGCTTACCATATATTTGCTGGAACTGCCTGAATGACTTCCTAAAAGTATTCCAAACTGGATGGATAGTTCCTAGTATACTTAGGAATAGACTGAAAAAATCAAACAAATCATTTGTTTAAGAGAGTGCTAATTATCTGGGCTTTCATGTCTTCAGAGAGATTTTGTAATCTGAGCAAAGCATATGTGCATAACAGAATCCATGAGAGCTGCCAAAGAAACTGCATTAGCTGCATTACATGCACATCTTAGGACATGTTTGGTTACCTAAAACATGCCTTTGCTCTGCTCAGCTTGTCTGCCACACGTTGCTCTGACAGAATTTAGGAAGCCTGTACAGTAAGACTGTGCTGTGAAGCTATATCCCAAGTTAACATGGCTAGTCTGCAGAGAGGGTAACACCTGGTTCCCCTTGCTTGTTTATGTGCCACATCACTGTGGTATTGTCCGTAACAATGTGAAGTGGCCAGGGAGCTCAAAGGTGATTCACAGAGTTGAGGGCATTAATAAGAGCAAGCATCTCTTTTAAATTTATGTGCTTGTGTCTGTCCATGTTGTTCCAGATACCCTGCACTTTTATAGCCCTTGACACTGTTCCCCAAGTAAAGTCCAAGGCATCTGTGGCACCTGACTGGTTTGGAGCAAGAGGGGAGAAGGAGAGATGTAGATTCCGGGATATCTGATCCCTATATCAAGTAATTTCTCATCACAAATCTTAGAAACGGGATCAGAAAAGATAATGGGTGTCGGTGCTGGGATCAAAGGAACTTCGGATACATTGTATCTTTTTTATGTGGAGTCTTGCCAGATATATCATGAAAATTATAGATGCCACAAGAACCAGAATCCTGATTTATTCCCTCACTGTGACCAAAGCCTAAGTTGAAAACCCCTGGAATAGATGTAAATATAGATCAATTTTTTTCCACTGAAAGAAAAGCTCTTTGTACTGAGGTGTCTCGCAGAGCAAAGACATTTGAATGTTGTCTTGGAATCCCAGCCTGCATTGCAGATCTCCCACTGAAGTATGACATTCCTGACACTTTAAAAAGGACTCTGCAAAGATAAGCAAGTTGTTTAAAAATGGAAAAATGTGAAAATCCTGTAACCTGCAATTTGCTATAACTGGAGCTAGACACACTATAAACACTATTGGAGCAGTGGATATTCCAAAGGGTAATGCAGAAAATGGATAATGGGATATAAGAAACTCTGAAGTCTGGACTGATAGGAATGTGATGATAAGCATATTTTAAATTTAAGGTTACCAAGAAACTCAAATGATGAAGAAGGGGTAAAAGATGTGTAGTGAAAGCATTTTGACCTTAGGTACTTTCACAAACTGGTTTAGAAAAGAAACATCCAGAACTGGTCTCCAGGCATTTTCTTTCTTTGGCACCAGAAACATTCTTGAATAAAAGCCTCTTCCAAACTGGGAGGAGGTCCTGGGACTTCCACTTGTAACACTGTATAGAATTTTCTAATTTTCTCCCACTGAAAACATTAGTACATTTCCATAATGTACTAGTGCTTTCAGTGTGAGAACACTGAGGTTTCTCACTCTCTCGGAAAATTCTATAAAATGTTACAACTGGAATTAGTCTCAGAGAAAGATAATTCTTGACAGGGAGCTTCAGATAACATGTTCTCCTCTGAGTCTGAACCAGAATTCTGAGGAGAAAAATCTGTATCTGTCCCATCACATTCCTCTGCAAATTAAATTTCCTGACTCTCTTCAGAAAAAAGGAATCATTTTTTTATTACCAGAAACCACCTGATAAGAATGGTCAATAGCTTATACAAGACCCTGAACCAGATGTAATGAGCTACCCCTGTCCAGTGAAACTGGAGCAGGAAAAGATACATATTTTATGTTTCTTTTTGATAGCAAAGTTAGGGTAAACATGGTTTTCTAATGGCAGCAACAGCTTCCCCAGGTATGGGCACAACGTTCTGGCTAAGCAGGGATACTTTATCTGCCCCAGCTGCAAAGGACATGGCTAACTCCTGATTATCAGTGGTTGTATGGGCAAAACCAGAAGGATCCAGGGAAAACGATAAGTGGTCTGAGGAACCAGCTTTGTCCACAGCAGTCACTCACATATAGCTGAGGCAAACTGCAAGCCTGCTGTGGTGCCAAAGGTGGTTTAGTTAACTCGTTCTTTTTTGTGGCTGGAAGAAGGATAGACTATGACACTGGTAGTCTGTTCCATGCTCAAATTGAAAATGGTGCCACTTTCCCAGGGAAACTAAGTAGCACAAGTCAGTAAATCATCAAAAGTAGTACAAAGTCACTTTTTCCAGTAAAAACAAAATAAAAAGCACTCTTATACACTCTACTAGTCTGAAAAAAAATAATTTAAATACAGTTTCTCCATAGAAAAATGGTTTTAGAATGTTTAAATCATCAAACACAAAACAGTGCTATGCTGAAAAGCACGACAATGTTCTACGACAATCAATAAAAACACATATTTCTTGCTTAAAAGCACACTTTTTCAAACTGGATAGCATATTTAAACATTAAAAATAATATGCAGGTCAAGAAAACGGCCACAAAACTTCCTCTGGCACCAAGTACTTCAAGAAACATGATATCTTTATAATCCAAAAGGTAGTTTATTTGCTAGCAAAAGTAAGCGCTTTCACCCACAGGCTTTGTCAAACTCCAATGCTTCCATTAAAATACAATTGCTTTATATACTAGTGAGTTCAGGCTAATTGATTCAATCAAACAATAAAACCAGGTGTGACAGTTTGTTACATTACTGACAATGCAAGAAATTAAAAGGTATATAAGCCTAAAACACATACAAATATCGGCATATACCAGATACATAAATCAAAAACTATATAAAACCATATACAAAAGTGTATAAAAGGACATATATAAAAAGCATATAAAAAACTTCATAAAAATATATTTTGATAATATAATTATCAAGATCTAAACAATAAATAATATAAATAATATAGATGCAAAGTAATAGTTTAAAAATATGAATAATATTGTATATGAGTGTATATGTGTATATTTTATAACTTAGCATCCCTTAGTTTCAAAACGGGCTTTACAGATACCATGTCATTAAGGCCTGGGGGATGACTGGCGTCTAAAACCAGCTGCCAGTACAATTCCCTATATTCTAAACGGGTCTCCCAAAGACCACCCCTAGGGTCTATGGGTACTACCTCAATAACAAAGAACTTAAAATTAGCTTTCTCATAGGTTAAAGTATGTTTAAATAAAGCATTATTGTTGTTCTTTTTCCTTATATCATAACCGTGTTCATAAATTCTTTGTTTTAACCGTCTCTCAGTTTTGCCTACATAAAATGAATCACATGAGGCACATAAGGCTAAATATACCACTCCTGAGGTGTTACAGTTTGCAAACCCGTTTGTATTAATGCATTTGTTTCTACTTTTTATATGAAGGGTCTCAAGGTTCAATATATTACAACAGTAACCACAACTACCACACTTATGTGTCCCTTTTTTGTTGTTGTCATATACATTGTATAAATACTTATGTGCACCCCCTTCCAAAATATTTTTTAAATTACGTCCTTTTTTATAAATATACTGCAAAGGTCTCTCAAAAATAACTTCTAAATCTGAAATTTTTGCAAATCTAGACCATTCAGTGCTTAGTAATTTTTTAATTATGTTGGTTTCACCCGTATAAGTCATAGTAAAAGCAGACGAAAATTTCTGCTCTGTGTTAACATGTCCTGAGTTTACAATTTCCGTGTTAGTAGTGGGCAATGTTATGCCTAAAATGGGAGCCAATCTATTGCTCCTACCATCCTTTACTTGTGCATAAATTTCTGTTAACATTTCATTTGGATAACCACTAGTTTTAAACATATCTATAATGATTTCACTTTCTTCTTCAAATTCCTTGTCCAAAGAGGTCATTCTACTTGCTCTAACTAGTTGACCTTTAAAGGCCCCTCTCTTTTGGTGTGGTGGGTGGGCGCTATTAAAATGTAAATAAGAGTTGGAAAAGGTTGATTTTCTGTGTATTCTGGACTTAAATCCATCTGTTGTTCTAACTAAATTAATGTCTAAATATACCAATTCATTGTCGTTAATTTGATGTGTGAACCTCAGAAAGTCAGTAGTTCCAGTAATATATTCAAGGAACTCTACAAATTTAGTTTCTGAGTCATCCCAGAATAAACAAATATCATCCAAGAAGCGCCCATATAGATTCCAACAATTGTAATATTCTGAGGAGAAAACATATTTTTTCTCTCAGTATAACATAACAATATTGGCAAAAGTGGGCGCACAATGTGCCCCCATTGCCACACCCTTTAACTGCTTAAAATATTCACCTTGAAAGAATATAAAATTGTTTTTTAACACAAGGTCCATTAATACAAGACATGTTCGAAATGTTTTAAAAGGAATAGTGTGAATGTCTGCTAGGAATTCTTCAAACCAAACCAGACCTGTATTGTAAGGAATACAAGTGAATAAATCTATCACGTCAAGAGTAATGAAACTTTTTGTGTTGATCAATAAACTGTCAATATGTCTTAAAAAGTCCCAAGAGTCTTTTAAAATAGTCTTGTTTTCCAAAATAACTGATTTAAGTTTGGAATCTATGTATTTAGCCAAAGGTGCAGTCACTGAGCCTTCAGCCGAAACTATTAGTCTCAGTGGAGGATCAACTAACTCTTTATGCACCTTTGGAATACCAAAAATTGAAGGGACTTTTGGTTTTTCGACAGTCAAAAAATTATATGTACTTAAATTAATCAATCCTTCAAAAAGTAAATCATTTAAACACACCTGTATTTTCCTGTAAGCTATGTGTATTTCATACATATTATTCAATTCTTTATTATTTTATTGATTTTATTGATTTATAAAATCAGGTCCTGACAATGAACATTTAGTTTTTAGAATAATATTCTCAGTTCTTTTAAATACGTACATATATGGTATATTTTTAGCATTTAACAAAATATTTCAAACACGTCATAATTTAAACAAGGTTTTAATTGTTTTTGTATTTTCATTGGATGTCAACATTTTAAACTTCTATTTAAACAGTCAGTTTTGATTGTGGTATTTATCTGATGAAGTGATACGACGAAAACGTTAGGATATTTTATACTACGTTAATGTTCTTTGGTTTGCAGTGTGATTTATCAGTGTTGGTTCGTGGATTTGCGGAATAAACAATTATCTGGGACTGGCTATCTGGCTTGTACCCTTTTTTTGGTTTATCAGGTTCAGTGCTAACTTTACCATCTCTGTCCTCCTAAAAGGCCCATCTCTATACCGGAAGAATGCAAAGTTCCTGTAATCATGGCTGCACAGGTAAAAACTACACTCTCCAGAGCCAAGAACACAGCATCCATGGGACCTGACAACAAACCAGGCTGCGTTCTACACGAACTACAGAATGAACTGGCACCCCACCTAAGTACCATGTTTAATCAAAGCCTCTCCTCAGGCTTTGTGCCTACTGAATGGTGCACAGCGACGGTTATCCCACTCAACAAATGTGGAGCCACCACGCACCCTGAGAATTACCGCCCCATTAGCCTGACGGGCCTGGTCTGCAAGGCCATGGAACGTATCATCATGGAACTTATAAACAAAGACACTGGTAATCTCCAAACTCTGGACCCCAACCAGTTCAGGTTGGTAAAAGGCAGATCATGTCTCCTAAACCTGAATGACTTCTTTGAAGCAGTCAGCAAAGCCGTAGACACATAGATTATCTAGATCTCGCCAAGGCTTTCGACACCATCCCCCACTCTGGAATTATAGATAAACTCACTAAAATAGGTATTAATCGCTGTGTCACAAGATTGGTTGCCAAATGGCTCACTGACAGAACCCACACTGTGAAAGTAGCAGACTCCAAATCAGACTTCAGACCAGTGACAAGTGGAGTACCACAGGGCTCAGTCCTGGGTCCCCTCCTGTTTGGTATCTACTTCTCTGAAGTACAGGCGAACACAGAAGGTCTTTGGCAAATGAAGTTCGCAGATGACTGCAAACTAGGAGCCATAATCAAAACTCCTAACGATGTGGACATCCTACAAAAGGGCCTCACTGAGACAGATGCCTGGTGTCAAAGCCATGGCCTCAAGCTCAATGCCAAAATGTGCATTGTCATCCCCTTTGGTAAAAACTCTGTACCCATGAACTACCACATAGGTGGTAGTCTACTAAACACTGAAAGTGTGATGAGAGAAATTGGGACACAGGTGGACAGTAGTCTCTCCTTTGATAATCACATCACCACAGTAGTCAGGAAATCCTTCTACATGGCACACCTTATCACAAAAGGTTTCTCATCCAGAAAAAAAGAGGTCATTGTTCCCCTCTACTCATCACTCGTTAGACCCATTATAGAGTACAATGCCCCTTTTGGTATGTACCTCACGAGACATCTACAACAACTGGAAAGGCTGCAGAAATACCTCACAAAGAGGATTACTGGCCTCAAACAGATGCCCTACGCAGACAGTCTAAAAAAACTATAGCTTTATTCCGTCGCATTTCGCCTACTCAGAGGCGATTTCTGCCTAACATACAAAGCCATGTTAAACCCAAAGGTGATGGACATGCTCCACTTAAAGAAATCCCAATCCCTCCGAGTTGTACGCTCTAGGGACCTAAACCTTGTCATCACAATAAACAGAACATGCTGGAGGGATAGATTCCTGTCCCAGAGACTTCCCATACTGTGGAACAAACTACCTATCTATACCAAACAAAGCTCCTCATTAGCACTCTTCAAGAAAAATCTTGATGATTGGAAGGGAAATAGGAAATTTACCCCGGGGATAACTTCTGTGGGTCTGCTCAACAATGGCACTGGAAAATAATTTTCTTGGGTGGCAAAAGTCAGGGTACCTTTTGGCTAGGCTTATATAGGCCCTAGGGCCAATAGCCTAGTACCTACCTATGAACCTATGAATGTGCGATGGAACCCCTTTTTTCTGGCTATCCATGTGATATAGTAGTAGATGATAGTCTAGTAGGAGGCAGTGGTGAAGTCAAACATGATAGAAACCCCAGGAATGTTCTAGAATGAGCTCATGAAGTGAATCTTAAGTTGAATCCTAAGAAATGTAAATTCAGGCTACGAGAAGTTACTTATGTGGGTCATTTGTTTACCAGTTCAGGTTTACGACCAAAGCCTTTCAAGCAAACAGCAATTCTTGAGATGCCAGCTCCAATGTGCAAGCCTTACAACATTTTCTCGGCATGGTCAACTATTTAGGCAAGTTCATTCCAGACTTGAGCCAACATTCAGCACTACTGAGAGAGCTGACATGCAAAGATGTAACCTGGTCTTGGTCAGCACAACACCAAAGAGCATTTGATATCCTGAAACAGAAAATTGCCAGTCCACCCACTTTAAGATATTATGACGTTCACAAACCAGTTACTCTTTCCTGTGATGTTTCAAAACTTGGTCTTGGTGCAGTCATTCTTCAAGAGGGTAGACCAGGAGCTCATGCATCGAGAACTTTAACCCAAACCAAGTTGCAGTACTCCCAGATTGAGAAAAAGCTCTTGGCAATTGTGTCTGCATGTTCTATGTTCCATGATTATATTTATGGCCGACCTATCCAGATCGAAACTGACCACCAGTCTCTGGTCACTATTTTGAAAAAGCCAATACTCACAGCTCCTGCAAGATTGTAATGCATGATACTGAAATTGCAAAAGTACAATTTCAATCTTGTTTACACAAAAGGCAAACTCTTTATCTTGCTGATACTTTATCCTAATCATCCAAAAAAACACTGAACAGCATGAGAATGAGAAACCTGATTTTGAGATCATGGAGGTGAAAAATTTTTCTTCCACACGTCTTGATGAGCTCAGAACTCACACAGCTTCAGATCCAATTCTCCAGCAGCTCAACGACTTTATCAGTCAAGGATGGCCTTCAAAGCGATCTTGTTTACCAGTAGATGTGCAGCAGTATTTTCCTTACAGAGACGAGATTTTGTCAGACAATATCATCATCATTAAAGGCCCAAAAGTGATTGTTCCATAATCCTTGCAACAAGAATATATTAAGATCTCGCATCGTGGCCACCCAGGAACTGATTCTACCAAAAGAAGGGCGAGAGGACTAGTATTTTGGCCTTCTATGTCAAAAGATATTGAGGAGAAAGTTTCCTCTTGTTCTATTTGTAATAGTACTAAAGTGTATCAACAAAAAGAACCACTTCAGTTAAGCCAGATTCCTGAACTTCTTTGTCAACAGTAGCTACAGATATCTTCGAGTGGAATGGTCAACATTACTTGGTGTTAGTAGACTCTTACTCAAATTTGTCCGAGACTGACTTTCTTCTGAACCTCACGTCCAGTACTACCATTACTAAACTGAAGAGATACTGTCTGTCCATGGTAGTCCGCACAGAGTCATTTCTGACAATGGTGCAGAGTTTACAAGTCAGCAGTCCAAAAGATTTGCTGAAACGTGGGACTTTGTTCATATTACGAGTAGTCCTGAATACCTGCAATCAAATGACTTGGCTGAACGTACAGTTGAAAGTGCAAAACAGCTGTTAGAGAAACCCAAATGTGACAATACTGACATTTTCCTAAACTTGCTTAATCTCAGAAACATTCCTCATAATTTACTTGGTTCATCTTCCCAGAGACTTATGTCAAGACAAAACTGAACCACATTTCCAATCAGTACGAATTTGTTGGTTCCATGTGCTAAAAAACAAAGCAGTAAAAGCCCAACTTCTAAAAAAGCATTAATTCCTGAAGTCCTACTATGATAAGTCCAGCAAACCTCTCAATCCATTGAAAGATGGAGAGATAGTGAGGATGCAGACAGCAAAAGGATTTGATCAGATTGTGCTTGTGAAAAGTTTGTATGAAGAACCGAGATTGTACATCGTGGAATCACAGGGAATGGAGTTTCGGCAGATTCAGAAGCATTTATTACCAATGTCAGAGTCAGTGTTACAGCATCTTGCCTGTAATAGAGAGTCTAATTCTCAGAGTGATTTGTCCAATGTTCCTGCTCCAGAGAACATTCCATCATCTATAACTGTTCCTGAAAAAATGTCCCTGAATATCCTGAAGCAGAACATTCCCCAGTGACTGTCCCTGTTGCTAAACCCAGTTCTAACTATTACATTACAAGGTCAGGTGGTATCTCAAGACCTAGTCCCAGATATATGGCAACCTGGGCATGCTTGTTGTTTTGTTTATTATTGTCTGCATGCCTATTAAACTGTCATTGCCAATACGAGACATATTAGTCAAAGAGGGAGAATGTACACCAGAGTGTGTGATGTACCTTTAAGATGCATTCCAGTTAGCAGGCACTTGCATACAAGTACTGATCATGTGCAAGTAAGAGTGCCATTTTGAGTGAGCAGCTAGAGTGAAAGCATGTATGAGTGTAGCAGTCAGACAGTTAGTTTAAGTTTAATGTTCCTGCCATCCATCCTGATGTGTTTGTGTGTAATAAACTACTTAAACAAACACCCAAGCCTCATTGTCTTATTGAGATAAACAAGATGAGCGACAGGCACAATAGGGAGTCTGTATCTCCAAGAAATCCATGCGCAGCTGCCCACCACAGGCATCACTAATCACATGACTGATCCTCTTTCACTTTGGATGGGGAAGCCCAGTGTGGGATAGTCAGAAGATGGTACAGGTCAAACTACAAGTATTCAGGGTGTTATGGTGCAGTCTGGCTTCTGACAAAAACTGGATACATTCTTAGCCTACCTGTGATAAATCATGTCATCCATGATCATAGAGCACACCATCCTCTCTGCCAGCTATTTGATTTGATATGGTGCAATACTTATGCAAAGGAGAAAGCCAAATTAATCAATGTAAAGAAGGCAGTCCCAAAGATATTTGAAGAGAAATACACGCAAAGGCACCCGGATATGGAAAATTTCACAATAAAAAAATAACATCACAAAGAGGGAATGTAGAAAAGATCAGTAAAGCAGAAGTTAAAAAATAGAATTTGAAGTTATGGAGTCCCTGCGAAATGAAGGATTTGGTGTAGAAGGTCTAACACATGTTACACCACAGCATATGGAGTGAGTCCCCAAATCAGGGAGAAACAGGAAGATCAGGAGATATCTGAATAAGAAATATGGACAAGGAAAAGAAAAATAGATTTAATATGATGTAATATTTATGTAAAGGAGAAAGCAAAACCAACCAATACAAAATGAGCAGCACCAAAGATATTTGAACAGAAATACAGGCAAAGGAATCCGGACATGGAAAACTTTATAATACAAAAAATAAGAAGACAAAGAGGAAATGTAGAAAAGGAGATTAGTAATGGAGAAGCTAAAATAGAAACTGAGGCTATGGAGTACCTGCAAAGTGAAGGATTCAGTGTAGAAAATCTAATTCAGAAAGCACCACAACAGGATAGAGCAATAGATATCCAAATTAAGTGGAAACCAGTGAAACAGGAAGCAATTAGTCAGGTGCCATACGAAGATAATTTGAAGCCTTCCACGGGAAACCAGTATAAACGCTCACTTGAAGTCAGACAGCAATGGAAGGAACACGAAATTGTGGAAACTCTTATGCAGTCAGTGTTGAGGAGTGATAGCCCAGTGAGTTCCCATGTGATAGAACAACAGATGGCACAGGATAAAATTCATGAGAATGTGTCACTGGAAGATGCCATAGAACCTTCCACAGAATGCCCACAGGAACTAGAAAACAAGGGATGTGCCCTCAGTTTAGAAGAAATTGAGCTTAGAGAAGAATTGCTTGATTTAATAGACATGGACAGCTATATCAAGATCAATGAAAGAAATAGACTGCAGAAAGTAAATAAAACCCCAAAAAGTCAGAAGTTTGATAAAACAAATAAACACAGTAATTAGGACTATTTATAGAGATCCATGTGATATAACAGAAGTAAACAGGCTATATTACTGTGCTGCTAAATTAATAACTGATACATTTCTACCACAAGAGCACTGGTAGTGAGGGAAAGGAAGGGGAGAAATCGAATACCATCATGGAAATATCGAATAGAGAAAATTATAAAGCAATTAAGACAAGAAGTGTCAATGTTTGAAGACTATAGAAGAGGGAATAGATCAACAAAAATACTAAGAAAGATAGATGTGATTAAAGCAATGCACAGCATTAGAACAGACCAGGATCTATCATGCACCATCGCAAATAAGCTAAAAATTTCAGTACAGGTGGAAAAACTTAGAAGATACGAAGATAAATATAAAGGAAAAGTGCAAAATAAGCAATTTATCGATGACCCAAAAAGGTTTTATAGAGAACTGGGAAATAAGGTAAAAGGAATTAAAATACCGCCTAAAAAGAACTGGGTACATTTTGGAGTATGTATGAGTATGTATGAAGATCCTGTGGAACATAACAAAGACGCTAAATGGACAGAAGAACTAAATGAAGGAATGATAAGTTTAAAGGTACATGATATAAAATGGGAAGAAGTAACAGCTAGAGAGATTGAAACAAAGTTAAGAAAAGCCTCTAATTGAAAAACCCCAGGCCTAGATGCAATACCTAATGTCTCGTTAAAAGTATTAACATCTTTGCACAAAGATTTAGCCATGAGTAAGAACTATTTATATGCACATCCAGAACAGACACCAACCTGGTTAACAACAGAAAAAACAATGGTCCTACTTAGGAGTAAACCTGCAAGCTACCATAAAAATTAAAGACCAACAACTTGCCTTCCGACAACATATAATCTATACATGGGAACTGATGCTGGCAGAGTTTATAGTCATTTAGAAGAAAATTCAATTATGGTAGTAGAACAAAAGGGCAATAAAAGAAAGTCATAAGGAACAAATGATCATTTGTTGTTAAATAAAGTCATAGTGGAGAACTGTAAAAAGGGGAAGAATCTAAGTATGCCATGGTTTGACTACAAAAAAGCATTTGATAGTACCCTCATTCATGGATAAAAGTGTGCTTAAAAAGGTATAAGATACACACCACGCTGATCGACTACATTACAATGACCATAAAATAGTGGCAGACCACTTTGCAATTAAGCCATGATAAAGAACAAATTGTTATCCCAGGGATATAAATTCAAGGGGATATTTCAGGGTGACTCTCTTTCACCGTTACTATTCTGCCTTGCCCTTAATCCATTAAGCTGTTTACTCAACAGCTTAGGTCATGGCTATAAACTGACTCCTGGAAAACAACAAAGTGTAAATACTTCTCACCTTCTCTTTGTCGATGATTTAAAACTGTATAGCTCATCAGATGCATTCCATTTTTCTTCATCAGATGAAGAACTGAAAGCAAAACTGCAAGTTGTCAAAACTTTTTCAGATGATATAAGAATGTCATTTGGTCTTCATAAATGTGCAAAAGCAACCTTTAAAGCAGAAAAACTGCAATGCCAGAAACACATCAGTTTGGGACACAAATATGATATAAAAAACTTGAGCAAGAAGGAATGTATAAATATTTTGGAATTGATGAAGGATCAACAATAAAACAAACAAATGTGGAGAAAAATTAGTAAGGGATACTTCAGAAGACTTAAACTAAACCAGAAAACAGCACTGACATCTATGAACAAAATCCAAGCTATAAACCAGTTTGCTCTTCCTGTCCTAACTTACAGCTTTGGTGTGATTGACTGGCCCCAAAACATGTTGGCTAAGTTAGATAGGAAAACAAAAAGGATGCTTCATGCTCACCAAATGATTTATAAAAATCAATGCATACCAAGATTATATATTCCCCCGTTCCAAAGGAGGGATGAGCCTCCTTGAAACTGATTATATGTATAGATCTGCAATCGTGGGACTCCTCACATATCTGTTGACCCCACAAGACCCAAATATAGTGAAAGTTTTGAAACATGAGGAGAATAAATCTAAGATGACTTAATCTAGCAGAAACTTATCGGTATCAAGCAGGAATGGAAATCAAACCAGAAGTAGATAAAAATCAGGCAGCAACTGAATGTGCCAAAAAACAAAAGAAAGAATACAAGGTGAAGGATCAGATGAGAAGGCAAGAAATGTGGAAAAAGCATAACTATAGTTGCAAGTATAGAAAACTTCTGTAAGAACCTCATGTTGATCAGAAATGAACACAGGAATGGTTAAGGAGAGGCAAATTCAAATCAAGAGATAAAAGGTTAATATTAGCGACCCAAAATAGTCAGCTGTGTACACATTGATTTATAGAGTCCACTGAACATGTGGGAGAAACAGACCACTGTAGGTTTTTAAAATCAAATTATAAACAGTTGCACACCTTGTTACTGGTTGCCACATACTAATGGCAAAAGGACTGTATACTGAAAGGCATAATAATGTGGTGAGACTGTTGCACTGGGGGATTATGCAAACATTATGGAATTGAAGTGGCCGAAAAACACTGGAAACATAAGCCACAAAGCATCATAGAAAATGAAGAAGTTTACATCACATGGGGATCATCCATTACCATCAGTTCAAAAGACTGATGCTAGAAAACCAGATACAGTGGTCCAAGAAAAGAAGGCAAGAGTAGCATTGATCACTGAAATCGCCACACCCAGTGACTACATTGTCTTGTGTACAGAGAGACATAAAGTCATAAAATATCAGGATCTGCAGGCAGAAATGAGAGCAATGTGGAAGAAAGATACCCAGACAGTTCCAATAGTGGTAGAAGCAACAGTTCTTATAAAAAACAATTTACAATCGTATTTACATATGCTATCAATACATGTAATTTCATACGAACTGTAGGAGTCATTACTGGGCACATTGCGGGGGGTGTGAAGAACACTACTGGATGACATGAAAGAGTGAAACAATACCAATTTCATGAAATTTAATCGTACTTTGACTTAGGAATGGGGTCCATTCCCGTCAAGGTATTAGAAACCCAAAAGACTTGGAGAAATTAAAAAGCCAGCTACAGATTATGTCAGTAACATTCCTCAGAAGGAGTGCAATCCCTGGAAAGAGAGGTGTGCAGAATCAGTGCATTTATCTCCTGAAGGTGCCCTGGACATTTCACAGAGACACGAGACACATGCAGAGTGCAGCAAATTCTGCAGGAGTTATGTCTACACACACACATACACACACACACACACACACACACACACACACACACACACACACACACACACACACACACACACACACACAATTCCCTCCAGGTAATCCACACTGAAGACATTCCCTGCCTGAACATTTTTTTCCATTTTACCACACTCACCAGGTCATGACTTACAACTTTACTCACATCAGTACTTCTTCCCCATAATGCCCACTGCAAACATAAGTCACTGTGGTCTTCTTCTCCTTTTCATATAATAACAACTGTGTCCTGCCCTCAGTACTCTATTACCAGAGTAGCTTGTATCAGTCTGATGCACAGTACGGACTGTCCATGTACAATACAGCATAGCCTGTTTTTAGTATTAGGTGCATCAGTGTTACTCTTTATTATATGTAATCTGGCCCTTAGTTGGAAACCAGGTGTTGCCTTTTAACCAGTTCCATGTACTGTGCCTTTCTCCAGCTCTCGTAGTCATTCCCTACAGCTGGCTTCTCCATAAGCTCCTCACCAAGCACCTGCACTGCTGACTGCAGTACATTCTTTCCTTGTGTGACAAACCTCTCTTACATCTGTTTGCATACCGACATACACTGCAGATGGAGTGTAATCCATTATGGTTAATATACTGTTGTCCCTGTGTCTTAAATGGAGCATGGATAGTAATATAGGTGCAGCCAGTGGCACCCTCTACCTCAAGGAATTGGGCTATTTCACAAAATACTCACATGCTGTTCTTTCTCATCTTTGTGGTCAGTGGGAACCATATACGCTCCTCCACATGCTGTTGCATGGCACTGAGGAAATGGTGGAGTATTTATGAGGTAGATGCCTGGGATACAGCCACTTGTCCAAGTTGGTCACTGAAAGGTCTCTGTAGCCAGTATTCTCAATGATACACATACTCTGGTGTCTACACGAATGGTTGTTCCACACACATCATATAAGCCTACATGTGGGGATAAAACATGTGTCCCCACTCCTGCATGGGGGTCTCCATCCACATAGTATAACTGCATTATTTCTGTGTTATGGAGGGGATGAAATGCTAGGTGCAGTCAGATCCTTCTGCAAATCAGCAAGTGACTACACACACCCACACACATTTCTGCCTACTAGCTGAGAGGATGGCCTCATACATGTACATCTAACCTAAGCCTGCTGCGACCCCGAACATTATAATGCAGCAGTCTGTCTCTGTTCACGGAGATTTTATAGAGCATAACTACGCTGGCAGCCATGACTCACTGTGCAGTTTTTATACATTTTGAATTGCTAGTATAGCTATATGCTCATTTATATTCAGCAACATTAACTTATTATTTAGTTATTGACATTTGTTTACTGGGAAAGTCCAACTGGGCACAGTGCCCTTTTTGAGTGGAGGCTCAGGGAGAAAAGCTCCAAAGTATCAAATTTAATGCAATTAGTATTTACAACAACACATTTTATAATGCAGTTTCAGTGAATATGTAGCATAATTTTACATTTATTTATTTATTACATTTTTTATCCGGGTAATGAATGACTGAATGTGCTAGGAGCCCATTTTCAGAGGAGGTTCAAATACAGTATCAATACTAATACTAATAATTATATACTAATACAAATGAAAATAACAATGTACACTTACTTATACAGTGCAGAATAAAATAATAATAGTGAAGAAATGAGTAATATCAGACACACCAAGACAGCTGCAATTTACATGTACAGGTTATGAGCAGAGTATACATGAACCCTGGTCAAACAAAGCAACAGAATGAAGTTGTATAACATAAGCAATTTAGAATAGAGATGAACTGAAGAAGTGGAAATCCTAGAGACAACGAGATCAGGGGTAGAAATAGGAGGCAGGAAAGCAGTGAAAGTAACGGCACTAGGAAGAATCAGCCAGAAGTATGGCAGGAGCAAAGCTACTGGGTAGCTAGGTAATCCTTTAGTAGTTGTTTGAACTCATGATAGTTAGGATTTTTGTGATGGGCTGGTAAAGTGTTCCAAAGTTTGGCTATTTTGAAAAATAGAGGGAGTCACCATAATGGTTGTGGGACTTGGTAACTTTTAGCATAAGTTTGTCAGTAGATCTGAGGGACCTGAGATTGATAGTAGTTTGGACAGGATTTGAAAGAGCAGTTGCTGGATTGTTGGACTATTTTGTGGGCCATGGTAAGTTGATTCAGAAATAAAAGGTTAGGGAGTTCTAGCGAGAGAGAACTGTGCAGTGGTGGGTCTCGTGTGAATGATTAGTGGCAAACATGGTGATTTTTGTTGTAGCAGGATTCTAGGTTATTGAGGTCAGTCTTTTGCAGGTTTGTGAATCTATGAGATCCGTAGAGGAAGGAGGATAGCAGGTGTGACCAAGCAGTGCTTTGAGTAAGGTATGGTTTGGCCTGGTAGAGCGTGCCAAGTTTGATATGGACTTTTTTGATTGTCAGAGAAATGTTTTTCAAATTTTAGATTATCATCAATTGTGAGACCTAGGAATTTAGTCTGGTTTGTAGGTTCTATCTTGGTTGTATTTGAAGAGAGGATTGAGAGAAGGGACTAACATGGTATGGATTTTTTGTTTCTGAAAACTATTAACTTAGTTTTGTTTGGGTTTAGTACTAGTTGATGTTCGGGAGGTACTTTTCTATGTCCCAGAAAGCAGTTTGCATTTTTAGTTGAAGTTCTTGGGGTGAGGGGGCTGAACAGATAAGTGCATCATCATCATATGTGTACTGGACAATGGAGGCTAGCTGAGTTGCAGAACTAAGGTTGTTAGTAAATATAATAAAGAGGAGAGGAACAAGTATGGAACCTTGGGGTGCACAGACCAAGATGGGGAGTAGGGGGGAAAGACTGTTTTCCCATTTAGTAGCCTGCTGTTGATTGGAAAGATAACTATGGAACCAAGTTGGGGATGATGAGCTGAGTCCATAAGATGAGAGTTTGTTGAGTAATAGTTGGCGAGAAATGGTGTTGAAGGTTTTGTACGTACTGAGAAAGATGGATGAGAGAAGTTGGCCTTCATTTATGAGATGATGAATGGTGTCAGTGAAAGTTACTAGGGCAGTGCTAGTACTATGTTTAGGTCTAAAACCATGTTGGGAACTGGATAAGAGGTTGTGGCTAAGGAAGTGGTGCAGGAGTTGAATGTGAATGCATTTTCTGAGGTTTTTGCAAAGGGGAACAGATGGCTATGGGACAGAAGTTAGTTAGTTCTTTAGTGGGTCTGCCTTTTTGGAGGGGAATGATGTCTGATATTTTCCAGAGACGTGGGGCATATTGTTCTGCAACAGAATGATTAATCAAGACAGACATGGGGTAGGCAATTGAAGAAGCAGCACTTTTTAGAAATTCATTAGGAAGTTGGTCAGCTGCAAGACAGCAGAGTTTAAGCTTGGTTAGGAGAGTTTTTATGTAACTAGTTTGAACGGGTGTAAAGTTGAAAGGGTTGGGATTACCTGGAGTAGGGATGGGAACAGTAAGTAGCTGACTGGGCTGACTGCCTAGTAGGGAGGTTATAGTATTCATAAAGTGAGAGTTGATTTGAGTTGCTTTAGGATCAGAGTTGTTTGAGGCGAATGGTGCTGGGGTTGGGGGGATCGGGGTTTGACCAGGGATGCGGAGATAGTTAATGCTTTGCCAGAATATTTGGGGGTTGATCAGGTGTTTCTGTTGACAGGTTTGCAAGTAAGTTTGTTTGTCTTTTTTTATTTGTTTCTTAGCTAGATTTTGTAGCTATCGATAAGCTACTAGGTTTACTTTATCTTTGGTAGTCTAGTAGGCTGACCAGACACTATCTATATGTTTAAGTAGGAGCTTGGTGTCTTTGGTTAGCTAAGGTAGGTGCTTGGCTTTAGAGCATACTTTCCTAGTGGGGGCGAGTTTATTAAGTGTATTAAGGAAGGTATTACTGAAGTACTGAACAACTAGGTCTAAATGTAGGTTTTTAAGGGTCAAAACAGTAAAAGAGAGTCAAAACAGTGCCAAAAATCACCACTAATAAAGAATACGAACACTGCTTGCACCACGGACTGCAAAATAAGTAGTTTTAAAACACACGGATTGAGCTCTTTCTTCCCTTCAACAGGGATTTCATCAGAATCAATTACTAAAAATTCTATTCACCTTTATATACTCCCCCTCCTTAATTAATAATTAATTACATCATCCCTTTAATTGAAAATTTTAAAAAAGAAATGCACACAATAAATAAATTATTAAAGTATTTCCTTGGGTTTTAATATTTTCTTCAAATACAAAACACATATGAAATGTTATCATAGCTACTTTTTCACTATTGTTGGTTTACATGACATATAAATGTTGTCTTTTTTACTACTGTTATTACCATCTCTATGCATATTCATTAATTTAACAAGAAGTTTTTAAAATACATGTGTTTGTTTAATAATATTTTACAATGCTAAGGTATTCATTAGTTTGCTAAGGGTTAGGGATGTATTTGATATGTTCATGGACTATTGTGTGCATTTCTTTTTTAAAAAAATCAATTAAAGGGATGATGTAATTAATTATGATACTACTGAGATTAAAATTGGTTAAGAGCAGGTCAGTATTAGAGGTTTTTGGAAGAGGGGGGTAGGGATGGGGATGAGTTGTAGACTGATTAGAATTTGTTGTGGTGGTGGATGGGGAAGATGGTAGGTAGGGTGAGACATTATTACTGGGACCAGGGTTGTGATGGATGTCAGTTTGGAGTTTAATTTGTGTTATAGAGTAAAGTAGGCAGTGTCTAAACTTGTTAATCAGTTTATTATATCTGAAAGCAGAGGAAATTGGATGGTAGGTATGTAAGTGTTTGAAAGGCAGGAGTAGAGTGGTTGAGTTACTATAAAGTTGTGGGCTGATGCTAGTATAAGTGTTGGATTGTGAGTAACGTGTGGAGAGTGGAAGTACTGGTGAGTGGAAGTGTCTGATTTGGTATAAGTGGAGGGAGGTGGAGCTATAGGTGCCGTAAAGAAAATGGAGTAGTAGAGCACTGGTTATTAAGGAGTAGTAGAGATGCATAGTGGGTAGATAGGTGGGGTGGTAGAGTTAAGTGAAAGAGAGGGGAGGGGTTGAGTGAGTAGGTAGAGGCTAGTGAATGGGATATATAGTGGAGATGACAGGGTCAAGGAGGCAGGGTGGAACTTGAGAAGATTGGTATGGCTTGAGTGAATGGGGTAAGGGCTGTGGTTAGGACAGATATAAACAGTATAAAATTTGTACTGATGTTGACAAACATTAAATTTACAAGCCTTGTACTGAGACGTTACAGACAGAAGAGTGGTGTATTAGGTAGGAGTAATTTAAGAAATACAACAGAGTGAGGTATCCTCATTAAAATTATACTGTCCATTTCCATCTCATTGTATGTTGATTTGCATGCAGTGATTATAATGATATTTCATAGTCTTGCATGATCACAATACCTATGTTTCTGAATCTTCCCCACCCTGTACACTGACACTCATAATGTGATTTGACCTTCTGCATTGCAATATGCGTTTCTGAAACCTGAGATTTTTTTCACTTTTAAACAGCTGAAAATGTCCCTGTCTAGCACCGATTATGCAGGATTTATTAAATGCAGGACAAGACTTCATTTCATGTTTACAGTCACAACTAATATATGCCTGAATTAAAACTAAGCCAGCATATGTCTGTTCTGCATTCTGTATCCTCACAGGTTTGTATTTTCAATATCTGCTACTACTGCAACACATTTTAACGTTATCATTATTGCCTTATCTGGCTTGCATTATATCTTATTTATTTATTTTTCATTTGATAACCAGGCAGGTGGACTGGCCAAACTGGCACTTTTCAGTCACAACACAGGTTACAATCTGACAATGCAACTGTACATTGTGCAAGCATACAGGCAGATAAGTCAATCTGAGCACAGAACAAACAGTAATTTAACGAACAGTTAATAAACAAGTATAAATAGAGGTGTTAACATACATCAAAATCCATCAATACATCAACCACTGAACAAGAAATTTTATAAATGCAGTCTTAAACTTCTATGATTTTGAAGATTATTTTTATAAGAACATATTTACAATATTCTCAAGGTGTATACATACACATATACATACCTATATATATATATATATGTGTGTATGTATATCTATATATATATATATATATATCTAGAGAGAGAGAGAGAGAGAGAGAATAGTTGTGTAAAATCTTACCATATCTATAGATGTCCTTCTCTACTATATGCTGTAGTGTGTAGTATTCATAACATGAAGGAGTCCACCTCTGGCTGACTCGTACGTTCGGCCAGTATACCAAAGTCTAAATGCTACTGCAAGGTACGTGCGACGGCACACATCACTCAGCACACATCGGCCATAAAGAGACATTGGGTATAAAGCGGATGTCAGCATGTACCTACCTCAGAAGTGAATGCTGCAAAGCACCAGCCTGATAGAATGAGAAACATGTAACCAGGGACCAGGCAAGCATCAGGGGGAAGGCTGGGGGGAAGCAATACAGCAGCATATAGAAGAGAAGGACCTCTATGGTTATGGTAAGATTTTACACGACTATTCTATGTCCGTCTATTCAAACGCTGCAGTATTCATAACGTGAGGGAGGATGCCAAAGCTCACGCAGAGAAGGAAATGGGAGGAGGAGCAGAAACATTTCCCATGAAGCTATGGAGAAGAGCTCTGGCAAACTCACTCTGTACCTGAAAATGATATCCAATTTATAGTGCTTGGAACGGTATGAACAGAGGACGAGGTAGCTGCCTCCAGGATACAGGCTGTATCCAATCCTTTAAAGAAGGCCCCAGAAGAGGACACTGCCCTAGCAGAGTGTGCTCTTACAGTAGAAGACAGATCCTTTCCACTGGCTGAGTAACAGAAAGAAATGGTTTTAGAAATCCATGAGGAAATAGTTTGCTTAGAAACAGGTTGGCCCAGGTCCCTTGGATGACAGGAGACAAACAATCTGTCAGACTTATGGATGGGCTTAGTTTTGCAGAAGTAGTATTTGAGTTGTCTATGAATGTCCAAGGTATGGAGAATCCTCTCACTGGAGGATTCGGTAGATGGGAAGAAGGTAGGAAGATTGATAGCCTGATTCAGGAATAACACATTAACCACCTTGGGCATAAGGGATGGGTTAGTCCAAAGAAAAATCCTATCCCTATGAAAGACAGTGAAGGCAGAAGAGGCCATAAGGGCTTGCAGTTCAGAAACCGTTCTGGCAGAGGTAATATCCTCTAGGAGAACCGTTTTCCATGTGCAGTGTTGCAGGGAGGATAACATTGCTGGTTTGAAGGGGGCTAAGGTATGTTCTTCCAGGACAAAATTGAGATCCCAAGGAGGAGGTATGGGTTTCCTTTGTGGTCTAACATGAAGGACGCCTTACAGGAATAGTTTGACTTTCAACCTGGAAGCCAAGGGAGGACACATAGGTAAACAAGCAGAGATGGCAGACAGATGTGCCTTGACTGAGGAATATGACAAGACACTCTTCATTAATTCACACAGGTAAGACAAAAAACACTGGCACCTCTATATACAGTGGTTGTAAGTGTTTTTGGGACACCAGATGGAAAACCTCTTCCATTTGGAGACATAGGATTTCCTACTTTTGGGTTTTCTGGCCTCCTGCAGAACTTGTAACACGTCCTCAGCATAAAGGTGTCTAAAAGGAATTAAAGCCCTATCACTCACACAGTCAAGTTTAGGGTCGACATTTGTGGATGCACTAGAGTTCCCTTGCCCTGTGTGAGTAGGTCCATCCTGTGGAGTAACTTTTGGTGATTGCCCTTGGCTAAATGTAGGAAAAGGGGGAATGAATGCTGTCTTGGCCAATAGGGGGTCACCAGCAAGATTTTTGGTTATTCCTCCTGAATTTTCACCATAACCTTCTGGATGAGTGGGAAAGGGGGAAGCGTAAAGAAACAGCCCCTTCCATGGAAAAGATAGTGCATCCACCCCCCATGCCCCAGGATGTGGAATCCTGGCACAATACTTGGGAAGCTGTCTGTTCATGGGTGAGACAAAAAGATCTATCTAAGGGATACCCCAATGATATACAAGGTCCAGAAACACAACCCCGTTTAACATCCACTCACGGGATTAAGTCATGGACCTGCTTAGACAGTCTGCCATGATATTCTGAGCTGATGGAATGTAAACAGCCTGGAGGAAAACCTGACTCTGCTGGGCTATCTCCCAGGTTTATAATGCCAGTCTGCAGAGTATATAGGACTTTGCCCCCCCCCCCCCCCCACTTAATGACGTACCAGAGGACTGTGGTATTGTCTGTAAACCACCTTAGAACCCCTGGTGAAATCCTGGACTTGAAGATTTTGAGGGCAAAGATCAAAGCTCTCATTTCCTTTATGTCGATGTGTTCTTTTGTTTGAGCAGGGGACCACACATCCCTGACCTTCTAGTTTTCCAAATTTGCACCCCATCCTGTGTCTGACGCATCCGTGTACAGATCCTGGCTGGGTGGAAGAGACTGAAGGGGTAGGCCTGGATTTCTGAAGACCTGGAGAATCCACCACTTTAACTCCTTTGTCAAACAGGGTAGGAGGGGAACAACAAATTCCAGAGGGTGAAAATGTTGCTTCCAAACTGTTCTCAGGGACCACTGAAATTTCCTCATGTGTAGTCTGGTACAGGGAAGCATTGAAATAGTTGAGGAGATGAACTCCAGGAGTCGTAGGAACTCCTTGGCAGTCAGGGATTGAAGTGGTATTAGGCCCTGGAAACAGGAGGTGAGAGGTAGGATCTTTTCTGGGGTAAACAGGCTATCATTGTGCCTGTTAGAATCCTGCACCCCAGGAAGACATGATCTTGGGAGGGAATCAGGGAGGACTTTTGGAGGCTGATGGTAAACCCTAACCCTTTCAGAAGGGACACTGTTCAGGAAAAGATTGTCTAGGAGTATTTCTGGAGATGCGGCCTGGAGGAGCAGGTCATTCAAATATGGAAATATCTGTATGCCCTTCAGTAGGCTATGACAGGGGAAAACATTTTGTGAATACTCTCAGTGCCATAGATAGACCAAAGGGTACAGAACAAAACTGAAAATGAGAGGAAACCACAGAAAAGCAAAAATAATTCCTGAATCACTGGTGAATGGGGATGTGAAGATAGGCACCTTTTATGTCCAAAGACACCAAGAAGGCCTAGGATTGGGAGTCTAGGCACTTGGAATCTGCAGTGAAGGTATCCAAGAAAGCTGGCAGGACAGGAGGGATGGCTGAATGACTAGGGTATTCCATCTGTAAAAGGTCATAGTACCTCTTCTGAATCTCAGAAACCTGTCAGCAATCCCACTTAAAGAATTCCTTAATCTTCAAAATGGTCTCTCCAAAGGAAATATCCTCCACAGGGGAATCTGTACCATTAGATTCCTCCTCTGAAAAGGAATAACCCAGAGGAGAAGCAATTTAGGCAGGGTAGGCCAGAGATTTATACTCTGATGAATCCTCCTCCACAGAAGAGACATCCTCTGCAGGCCTCTTCAAAGGGATAAAATGAGAAAGGGCTGGTGGAAAGGAAGGGGCTGACATCTGGCAGAGGGCCATGAAAGCATTAAAGAGGCCTTGGGTAAAAGCCTGTCACTCAGGAGCTTGATCAGAAGCCTGGTCCTGAGAAGTTGGAGAAACATGTTTAGTTTTTAGTTGCTCCTTCTTTGGAGCCTCAGGAGCCGGGCAATGAAAGGTAGATGGGCCTGACACTGGGTGGCATTCCACAATGTCTGTGGGAACATCTTCATGAACAACAATCTGCATGACGCTGTGCGGGCCTTCTGAGATAATGAGCTGTGGTTCCCCCTGGCGCCCGAATCAGATGTCTGCGAATCCCTCTGGGGCATGCTTACAGATTCCTTGATGGCTTCCATCATGGTACCCATTGAAGGAGGCTCTACAGATTTTGCAGTGACCTCCAGACCTAGACTGGCCTTGGGACGGAGGCCCAAAATAGAAGGAGCTGCTGTAGGATCAGGCCAAGGCTTCTTGGCCATCTTGAGCTGTGGCTCTTCCAATGGGCCCGACGCAGGTTTCATGTCTCGAGCTAAGCAATAAAGGCACTGATTCTCCAAACATAACCTAAGGGAGGCTAGGCAGCTACAGAGAGTTTTAGGAACAAAGGCCTTGCAGATAGCACAGGATGTGTGATCATGGTCTGGGCCTAAGCAAAATAAGCAAAGCTTGTGGGAGTCTTTATGTGGAACTTGCCTTCCACACTGACACTTGCCCTTCCTAGCTAACATGTACTCACAATAAAAAAAACAAAACAGAACCCATATGAAAAGGAAAACCCCCCAACGGGGTACTTATCTGAAGCACAAACGCAAGTTCTCTGGCGAGCAATGACTGGTACTGGCAGTCGGACAGGCGGCAGAAAAGTTCTGAGTTAGGTACACGCTGATGTCCACTTTATACCTGATGTCTCTTTATGGCCGATGTAGGCTGAGTGATGTGCACCATCACACATACCTTGCAGTAGCATTTAGACTTTGGTATACTGGCTTGATGTATGAGTCATCCGGAGGCAGACTCCCTCATGTTATGAATACTGCAAAGTATGAACAGAAGTTTATATATATATATATATATATATATATATATATATATATATATATATATATATATATATACACATATATATGTATATATATATATATATATATATATATATATATATATATATATATATATATATAAATACTGCGATGGTGGTGCTGCGGTAGCATTGTCGCCTCACAGTAAGATGTTGTCCTGTTCGATTCTCAGCTAGAGCGTCTTCTGTGTGGAGACATGCATGAATGGCGTACCGCTGAAGGTTGTGCGTCAGGGCTGGCAACTCGGCACGTAAAAATCTACTGCCAATCATTAGCGGACCGGAGTTCCGCTGTGCCGGGAAAAGCCGAAAGATACAAAAAAAAAAAAAAAAAATATATATATATATATATATATATATATATATATATATATATATATATATATACATACACATATATACACAGTGGATATAAAAAGTGCACACACCCCTGTTAAAATTCCAGGTTTTTGTGATATAAAAAATGAGACCACATTAAATCATTTCAAAACTTTTCCCACCTTTAATGTGACCTATAATCTGTACAATTCAATTGAAAACCAAACACGTTAAAGGAAAAAATATAAAAAATAAAAAATATACAATAAGCTGGCTGCGTAAGTGCACACACCCATAAACTAATACTTTGTTGTGTGTGCACACCCTTAAACTAATACTTTGTTGAAGCACCTTTTGATTTAATTACAGCATTCAGTCTTCTTAGGTAGGCGTCTATCAGAATAGTACATCTTGGCTTGGCAATACCTGCTCATTATTCCTTGGAAAAGCGCTTCAAATGTGTCAGATTTCAAGGGCATCTCTTGTACATCGCCCTCTTCAGGCCACCTCTGGATTTAGGTCTGTGCTCTGGCTGGGCCACTCCAAAATTTTAATTTTCTTCTGGTGAAGCCATTCTTTTGTTGATTTGGATGTATGCTTGGGTTCACTGCCATGTTGAAAGGTGAAATTCCTCTTCATCTTCAACTTTCTAGCAGACGCCTGAAGGTTTTGGGCCAAAAGTGACTGGTATCTGGAACTGTTCATAATTCCCTCCACCTTGACTAAAGCCCCAGTTTCAGCTGAAGAAAAGCAACCACAAAGCATGATACTGCTACCACCATGCTTCACCATGGGGATGGTGTTCTTTTGGTGATGCGAAGTATTGTTTTTGTGCCAAATGTACCTTTTGGAATTGTGGCCAAAAAGTTCAACCTTGGACTCATCAGACCATAACACATTTTCCCACATGCTTTTGGGAGACTTGATCTGGGCCTGCATGTTTTTCTGTGTACGAAAAGGCTTCCGTCTTGCAACTCTACCTCGTAGTCCAGAAATATGGTGAATACAGGAGATTGTTGTCACATGTAGCACACAACCAGTACTTGCTAGAAATTCTTGCAGCTCTGTCAGTGTTGCTGTAGATCTCTTGGCAGCATCCCTGACCAGTTTTCATCTTGTGTTTTCATCATTTTTTGGAGGGACGTCCAGTTCTTTGCAAAGTCACTGTTGTCCCATATTTTCTCCACTTTTTGATCACTGTCTTCACTGCGTTCCATGGTATATACAATGCTGTGGAATTTTTTTGTATCCTTCTCCTGACTGATACCTTTCAACAATGAGATCCCTTTGATGCTGTGTAAGCTCTTTGTGAACCATGGCTTTTGCTGTAGCAGGCAACTGAGTGTCAGGAAAATCTTAGACAGCTGAACGTTATTTGGGGTTAATCCGTCTCTTTAATTGATGGCAGGTGTGTACCCAAGGAGAATGAATGCTATAATTAAATCAAAAGGTGCTTCAACAAAGTATTAGTTTAAGGGTGTGCACACTTATGCCGCCAGCGTATTGTACGTTTTTTATTTTTTTATTTTTCCCTAACAGATTTGTTTGCTTTTCAAGTGAATTGTACAGATTATAGGTCACATTAAAGGTGAGAAAAGTTTTGAAATGATTTATTGTGGTCTCATTTTTTTATATCACAAAAGCCTGGCTTTTTAATAGGGGTGTGTACACTTTTTATATCCACTGTATATATATGTAAGTGTATATATATATATATATATATATATATATATATTGTGTGTGTGTGTGTGTGTGTGTATACACACACACACATGCAAACACACACATATATATCTATATATATATATATATATATAGATAGAGAGAGTTCCTTATACCATAAATTCTCCTTGCTACTTGTAAACATATTGCACAGAGACATACAAGCACTCTGTGCAATATTTATCATGCCTCTGCTCAGGACCATGATTCTCATAAATGGATCATGTTTTTTATGAATTGTGCCTAGGACTACATACTACACAATGTAGTACTATGCACTCCTGTGTATATACTCATCCTTCATCATCATTTGTAGCACAGCATTTGTGTTGGGAAAACATATTTTACAAATGAGAGAGTAAGGAAAGGACTGAACAAAGGATGGAGTATTACTCTGTCCTAACTGTTACTTTAGTGCTGGGCTACTCTGTAGATAACAAAACTACAGCGAAGGAGGCAAATTCTACTAAGCCCTTTTCCATCTAGGTTTCTGCTGATTCGTAACACTACTGTTACAACACTGAAATTAGCACTGTTGTTCTGCTCTTCTGTCAGAAATAACCCTATTTATTGTATTCAATGTCTAGCATCTCTGATATTAACATTTAGCTCAGTGGTATTAGCAGTTCTGTGTTGCTAATTTGTGCTAATTCTGTGGTATAAACTAAAGATACCCATCTATACCACTGCTGCAATATTTTAAACAGGAGGGATCTCTTCAACAGGGCAGCCCAACGCTCAGCTAGTATACAAAAGCCTAATGATATTGTATATGCCATACATCACACACATGCTCCCTGCACAGAACTTAGGGCATAAAAAGAATGTCCGGATGCAACTACCCAGCGCTTCTTTGCCACCGGTTCAAACACCATTACTGCTAGTTGGTCTGAATGCCTTGTTGCTGTACTGTTCTCATCCTAAGGGATGGTGTAAGCCACATACACTCTGGCTAGGCTTATAAATGCCTTAGGGCAGATAGCCTAGTACGAACCTATGAACCTATATTCTCATCCTAAGGGGTGGTGTAAGCCACATACACTCTGGCTAGGCTTATAAATGCCTTAGGGCAGATAGCCTAGTACGAACCTATGAACCTATGAACACTTAGTTGCCAAATAAGTGCCCAGCTATTTTTTTTCTTGATCTTGTATTTTATTTTGCTACCTAGAGTTTATGTCATCCAAGAAGGAAAAATCTCAGTGTGGGAGGCAGATTCCCTATAAAGACTGTCATATTGTTTGGGTGCTTTCCACGACCATACCTCTTACAGTATCTGTAAGGCATTTGTGCCTAAGACACTCAGAAGCTATTTGTCTTCCCTGGCCATTTATCTGGAAAATCAATGGTGTAAACAGTCCAGGGTACCATGACAGAAACCTTTAGCCCAGAGATACTCCTGCCAAGTAAGTAGAAGGCCAAGAAGTCTTGGCTGGATTCTTTAGCTGTACAGCCTCTATCAAACATCCTTCTAGAAGTCAGTAATAGCTCCATAGGTCAGTTGACATCTTCATTGGATTTCTCTGCCGTGACCCCATTGGAGGCCAGCATGGACCTATCTTTTCACATGTCCTGCAAGGCTTTGCAGGCATCTGCTCTGGACATGCGGTTATCTCAGAGGGTCCTACAGGGATTCTGCAGATATTGGTCAGGGAGGAGGTTCTGAGTTCTCCTATCGAATCTCGACAAGTGTCAGAACCTCCAGTATTTGTTAGGGCTGATGTTCCTTCCAAGAAAAGATAAAAAAATGAAGCATGTTTTGGTCTGTCTTAAGGATCCTCAAAAGGAATGGCAAGAGTTTACTCAGGGCTTGTTTTCTGCCTTGATTGCCCTAATGTCTTCTCAAGTAGTTTCAGCACCTGCTGCTCCTTGGACCGCTACTCCTAAACAGCTTAGGATACGGAATTTCTCGTATGAGAATTCAGTGTCTGACGAGGAGTCTTTCTCCTATTCTTCACACCTTCGCCTTTGTCTTATGGTTCTGATGAAGAGCAATCTATTAGCCCTGAGTTTCCTTCTCAGGAATTGTCCTTTGTGGAAACAATTGCTAGGATGATGGAATACTTTAAGTGGGATTTTTCTCAAGTGTCTGACAATCAGAGAAGATACTGTAAGTTGCTTCATGTGGATACTCCTAAACTATCAGCAGTTCCTCTTGTGTTGGCAGCCTTGTTGGATACTTTCATTGCTGCTTCTAAGTCTTCTGATTCTCAGTCTCCTGCTCCTAAGAAACCTGATAGGTTCTATAAGGTTTCTGAGGATTTTCAGCTTTTATTTAAATGTCCTTCTGTTGATCCTGCTGTTGTGTCAGTCTCTTCTAACAAACCTTATAAGCTTCTGCCCTCTTCCAAACTTTTGTCTTCTGATAAGGACAGTAGGACAATGAACAGGATTGGTAAGAAAGTTTACACTGATTCTACTTTGGCCTTTATGGCTATTAATTACCAGACCCACATGACCAGATATGCTCTGGCCTTGATTTTTCAGGCTTGGCAGGTTATTTCTGACCTCCCTGATTCATAAGGCAAATATTCTGCCTTATCTGGTTTAGATTCTGCTTCTCAAGTGGCTCAACACTCTATTAAGTGTTGCTATGATGCTGCTGATGCCTCTTCCAGAGCTGTTGCCTTTAGGTCTGCTATGAGGCATTATTCTTGGCTTCATCTCCAGTCTCTGCCTGAGAACATTAAGGCCAAGTTGTTGAATGCTCCTTTGGATAATAAACATCTTTCTGGGACTGCAGCTGCTGACCTGCTTAAGTGTCTTCAAATGAAATGCAAAGCCTTCCAGGACCTTAAACATATTTTTGTCTCTTGTGTCCCTATGCTCCAGATGAATTATCCTTCTATATCTGCTTTTGTTCATAGGCAACCTCGCTGGGTCTCCAAGGGCAGGAAGGGTGGTAGGCAGGCCTCCTCTGCTAAGGCTTCAGAAATTTCTGTGGCCCAGAAGCCTCCTTTATCTGATAAGCCTGCTTCTTTTTGACAATTTGCCCCCCATCTCTTAGACCAGGTTCTTTTCGGCTTTCCCTTTGTCTTTCAAATTGGTGTCTCATCACTTCAGACTCTGAGTTCTTTGTACAATCCATCATGGTTAATTCATGGTATGGCAGTCTCTTGTTCCTTTTTCAGGGATTCCTCAACCTCCTCTAGAGCAGCTTCCTCATTTCCTGGAGGTTCTAGGGTCCTTACTGAACCAAGGAACCATTCAACCTGTCCCCCATTCCCAAGTGGGAAAGGGTTTTTATTCCAGGATGTTCCTGGCTCCTCAAAAGGAGGGCAATTGAAGATCTATTCTGGATCTCTTCCCTGATCAACACCTTTCTCAAGGTCTCTTCTTTTCAGATGCTTACTCTTCAAACCTTGCTTCCTCTTTTACTACCCCAGACTTTTCTGTTGCCTTTGGATCTGAAAGAAGCTTACCTTCATATCACTATTAACTCTCTTTTCAGGAAATTTTTAAATTTCTCTGCTTCTTCCTCTCATATTCAATTCTCTGTTTTGTACTTTAGCCTCTCTACTGTCCCAAGGGTATTTACAAAATGGCTAGTGCCTCTGATTGCTTTCTGCAGGCTACAAAGCATTCATATGTTTTGTTATCTAGGTGACCTGTTACTTCAGGCATCTTCTCCCAGTTGTTTTTTTTTTTTTACAGGATCTGGAGTTCACCATCTTTCTTTTTCAAAGACCAAAATTCACCATCAATTTTCAAAAGTCCGTCCTAACTCCCTGTCAGGATCATGTGTATCTGCATGATTCAGACAGTGCTGATGTTAGCCTCTCTCCCGCCTCCAAACATTTTGTCACTGACAGCCTACTTTCAGTCTGTTCTTCCTCTGACTGCCATGCCAGTCAGAGAGTTTCTTCAGGCTCTGGAATTTATGGCATCTTCTATTCCAGTGCTACTTCTTGCCAGATTGCATATGTGGAAGCTTCAGTGGTACCTCAAATCAGTTTGGCTGCAGCATTGTCACCCTCTGGATTTCAGTGTATCTCTCCTTCCCTGTCTAAAAAAGGAATTCAAGTGGTGGATTCAACAGTTTGCTCTCAACCCAGGCCTGCCCTTTCAGCCTCCAGTCCTTCTCAAGAGCTGTTCGCTGATGCCTCAAACATGGGGAAGGGGGCTTATTTTGGTCACCTGAAAGTTCAAAGTCTCTGCCCCCCACCCATCAGAAATCTGACCATATCAACATCAAAGAAATGAGAGCTCTGATTCTGGCCCTTCAAACTTTTCACCCCATGTTCTCTTCAGGCCCCTTGAAGGTGTACACAGATAACACTACAGTGATGTGGTATGTCAACAAGCAGAGAGGCATAGACTCCTCTCTCTTCTGCATAATGGCTCTTTAGGCTTAGGAGTTGGCTCTCAGTTATCTCTTCAGGAAGTATACATTCCTTCAGAGCACAGTCTAGTAGCAGACTCACTGAGTAGGTCCAAAACACAGGCTCACGAATGGATGCTTCACAGAGACATGTTTCTGGACATTGTCCATTTATGGGGTATTCCTCGGGTAGAAAAAGGTAGATGGCTGCCCTTTCTTACCGTGTAAGGGGATGTTTTCATGCTTTTCCTCCTCTTCATCTGCTTCTGTACGGGGATGTTTTCATGCTTTCCCTCCTCTTCATCTACTTCTGTGCGGGGATGTTTTCATGCTTTCCCTCCTCTTCATCTACTTCTGTAAGGGGATGCTTTCATGCTTTCCTTCCTCTTTATCTACTTCTGTAAAGGGATGTTTTCATGCTTTCCCTCCTCTTCATCTACTTCTGTAAGGGGAGGTTTTCATGCTTTCCCTCCTCTTCATCTTATTCTGTAAGGGGAGGTTTTCATGCTTTCCCTCCTCATCATCTACTTCTGTACAGGGATGTTTTCATGATTTCCCTCTTCTTCATCTACTTCTGTAAGGAGATGTTTTCATGCTTTCCCTCCTCTTCATATACTTCTGTAACGGGATGTTTTCATGCTTTCCCTCCTCTTCATCTACTTCTGTAAGGGGAGGTTTTCATGCTTTCCCTCCTCTTCATCTACTTCTGTAAGGGGATGTTTTCACGCTTTCCCTCCTCTTCATCTACTTCTCTAAGGGATGTTTTCATGCTGTCCCTCCTCTTCATCTACTTCTGTAAGGGGATGTTTTCATGCTTTCCCTCCTCTTCATCTACTTCTGTAAGGGGAGGTTTGTCATGCTTTCCCTCCTCTTCATCTACTTCTGTAAGGGGAGGTTTCATGCTTTCCTTCTTCTTCATCTACTTCTGTACGGGGATGTTTTCATGCTTTCCCTCCACTTCATCTACTTCTGTAAGGGGAGGTTTTCATGCTTTCCCTCCTCTTCATCTACTTCTGTAAGGGGATGTTTTCATGCTTTCCTTCCTCTTCATCTACTTCTGTAATGGGATGTTTTCATGCTTTCCCTCCTCTTCATCTGCTTCTGTAAGGGGATGTTTTCATGCTTTCCCTCCTCTTCATCTACTTCTGTAAGGGGATGTTTTCATGCTTTCCCGCCTCTTCATCTACTCCTGTAAGGGTATGTTTTCATGCTTTCCTTCCTCTTCATCTACTTCTGTAATGGGATGTTTTCATGCTTTCCCTCCTCTTCATGTACTTCTGTAAGGGGATGTTTTCATGCTTTCCCTCCTCTTCATCTACTTCTTTAAGGGATGTTTTCATGCTTTCCCCCCTCTTCATCTACTTCTGTAAGCGAGATTTTCATGCTTTCCCTCCTCTTCATCTACTTCTGTAAGGGGATGTTTTCATGCTTTCCCTCCTCTTCATCCGCTTCAGTAAGGGGATGTTTTCATGCTTTCCCTCCTCTTCATCTACTTCTGTAAGGGGAGGTTTTCATGATTCCCCTCCTCTTCATCTACGTCTGTAAGGGGATGTTTTCATGCTTTCCCTCCTCTTCATCTACTTCTGTAAGGGGATGTTTTCATGCTTTCCCTCCTCTTCATCTACTTCTGTAAGGGGATGTCTTCATGCTTTCCCTCCTCTTCATCTACTTCTGTAAGGGGATGTTTTCATGCTTTCCCTCCTCTTCATCTACTTCTGTACGAGATGGTTTTCATGATTTCCCTCCTCTTCATCTACTTCTGTACGGGGATGTTTTCAAGCTTTCCCTCCTCTTCATCTACTTCTGTAAGGGGATGTTTTCATGCTTTCCCTCCTCTTCATCTACTTCTGTAAGGGGATGTTTTTATGCTTTCCTGCCTCTTCATCTACTTCTGTACGGGGATGTTTTCATGCTTTCCCTCCTCTTCATCTACTTCTGTAAGGGGATGTTTTCATGCTTTCCCTCCTCTTCATCTACTTCTGTAAGGGGATGTTTTCATGCTTTCCTCCTCTTCATCTACTTCTGTAAGGGATGTTTTCATGCTTTCCTCCTCTTCATCTACTTCTGTAAGGGATGTTTTCATGCTTTCCCTCCTCTTCATCTACTTCTGTAAGGGATGTTTTCATGCTTTCCTCCTCTTCATCTACTTCTGTAAGGGGATGTTTTCATGCTTTCCTCCTCTTCATCTACTTCTGTAAGGGATGTTTTCATGCTTTCCTCCTCTTCATCTACTTCTGTAAGGGGCTGTATTCATGCTTTCCCTCCTCTTCATCTACTTCTGTAAGGGGAGGTTTTCATGCTTTCCTTCCTCTTCATCTACTTCTGTAAGGGGATGTTTTCATGCTTTCCCTCCTCTTCATCTACTTCTGTAAGGGGATGTTTTCATGCTTTCCCTCCTCTTCATCTACTTCTGTAAGGGGATGTTTTCATGCTTTCCCTCCTCTTCATCTACTTCTGTAAGGGGATGTTTTCATGCTTTCCCTCCTCTTCATCTACTTCTGTAAGGGATGTTTTCATGCTTTCCCTCCTCTTCATCTACTTCTGTAAGGGGATGTTTGTCATGCTTTGCCTCCTCTTCATCTACTTCTGTAAGGATTGTTTTCATGCTTTCCCTCCTCTTCATCTACTTCTGTAAGGGATGTTTTCATGCTTTCCCTCCTCTTCATCTACTTCTGTAAGGGGATGTTTTCATGCTTTCCCTCCTCTTCATCTACTTCTGTAAGGGGATGTTTTCATGCTTTCCCTCCTCTTCATCTACTTCTGTAAGGGGATGTTTTCATGCTTTCCCTCCTCTTCATCTACTTCTGTAAGGGATGTTTTCATGCTTTCCCTCCTCTTCATCTACTTCTGTAAGGGATGTTTTCATGCTTTCCCTCCTCTTCATCTACTTCTGTAAGGGGATGTTTTCATGCTTTCCCTCCTCTTCATCTACTTCTGTAAGGGATGTTTTCATGCTTTCCTTCCTCCCTCTTCATCTACTTCTGTAAGGGGATGTTTTCATGCTTTTCCTCCTCTTCATCCACTTCTGTAAGGGGAGGTTTTCATGCTTTCCCTCCTCTTCATCTACTTCTGTAAGGGATGTTTTCATGCTTTCCCTCCTCTTCATCTACTTCTGTAAGGGGATGTTTTCATGCTTTCCCTCCTCTTCATCTACTTCTGTAAGGGATGTTTTCATGCTTTCCTTCCTCCCTCTTCATCTACTTCTGTAAGGGGATGTTTTCATGCTTTTCCTCCTCTTCATCTACTTCTGTAAGGGGATGTTTTCATGCTTTCCCTCCTCTTCATCTACTTCTGTAAGGGGATGTTTTCATGCTTTCCCTCCTCTTCATCTACTTCTGTAAGGGATGTTTTCATGCTTTCCCTCCTCTTCATCTACTTCTGTAAGGGGATGTTTTCATGCTTTCCCTCCTCTTCATCTACTTCTGTAAGGGGATGTTTTCATGCTTTCCCTCCTCTTCATCTACTTCTGTAGGGGATGTTTTCATGCTTTCCCTCCTCTTCATCTACTTCTGTAAGGGATGTTTTCATGCTTTCCCTCCTCTTCATCTACTTCTGTAAGGGGATGTTTTCATGCTTTCCCTCCTCTTCATCTACTTCTGTAAGGGATGTTTTCATGCTTTCCCTCCTCTTCATCTACTTCTGTAAGCGATGTTTTCATGCTTTCCCTCCTCTTCATCTACTTCTGTAAGGGATGTTTTCATGCTTTCCCTCCTCTTCATCTACTTCTGTAAGGGATGTTTTCATGCTTTCCCTCCTCTTCATCTACTTCTGTAAGGGGAGGTTTTCATGCTTTCCTTCCTCTTCATCTACTTCTGTAAGGGGAGGTTTTCATGCTTTCCCTCCTCTTCATCTACTTCTGAAAGGGGAGGTTTTTCATGCTTTCCCTCCTCTTCATCTACTTCTGTACGGGGATGTTTTCATGCTTTCCCTCCTCTTCATCTACTTCTGTAAGGGGATGTTTTCATGCTTTCCCTCCTCTTCATCTACTTCTGTAAGGGGATGTTTTCATGCTTTCCCTCCTCTTCATCTACTTCTGTAAGGGATGTTGTCATGCTTTCCCTCCTCTTCATCTGCTTCTGTAAGGGGATGTTTTCATGCTTTCCCTCCTCTTCATCTACTTCTGTAAGGGGATGTTTTCATGCTTTCCATCCTCTTCATCTACTTCTGTAAGGGATGTTGTCATGCTTTCCCTCCTCTTCATCTACTTCTGTAAGAAGATGTTTTCATGCTTTCTCTCCTCTTCATCTACTTCTGTAATGGAATGTTTTCATGCTTTCCCTCCTCTTCATCTACTTCTGTAAGGGGATGTTTTCATGCTTTCCCTCCTCTTCATCTACTTCTGTAAGGGGATGTTTTCATGCTTTCCCTCCTCTTCATCTACTTCTCTAAGGGGATGATTTTCATGCTTTCCCTCCTCTTCATCTTCTTCTGTAAGGGGATGTTTTCATGCTTTCGCTCGTCTTCATCTACTTCTGTAAGGGGATGTTTTCATGCTTTCCCTTCTCTTCATCTACTTCTGTAAGGGGATGTTTTCATGCTTTCCCTCCTCTTCATCTACTTCTGTAAGGGGATGTTTTCATGCTTTCCCTCCTCTTCATCTACTTGTGTAAGGGGATGTTTTCATGCTTTCCCTCCTCTTCATCTACTTCTGTAAGGGGATGTTTTCATGCTTTCCCTCCTCTTCAGCTACTTCTGTAAGGGGATGTTTTCATGCTTTCCCTCCTCTTCATCTACTTCTGTAAAGGGATTTTTTTCATGCTTTCCCTCCTCTTCATCTACTTCTGTAAGGGGATGTTTTCATGCTCTCCCTCCTCTTCATCTACTTTTGTAAGGGGATGTTTTCATGCTTTCCCTCCTCTTCATCTACTTCCAAAAGTCCTGCAGAAGATTCAGCTGGACTGCCCAAATATCTTGCTAGTGACCCCCTTTTGGCCAAGACAGCACTGCTTCCCCCTCTTAATGCATATTTCCAGAGGCAATCATCACAATTTACCTCACTAGTTGGATTTCCTCACACAGGACAAGGGGTCCTTCATCCATCCTCACTTATCCACTCTTCAACTGACACGGTGTGTGAAAACATTTTGATCCCTTTCAACCACCTCTTTTCTGAGGACATTCTCAGGGTTTTCCAGGATGCCGGGGAAACCCTCAACCATAAAATGTTATATGTCCAAATGGAAAAGACTTTCTGCATTGTGTCATGCTCGTAATTAGGATCTTTTGCAGTGGGGGACCCTCTAGTCCTCTCTTATTTGTGTGAATTGCTCCAGTCTAGCCTGGCTTATTTTTTTACGAAGGTCCATTTGTCAGCCATTTCTGTTTGTCAGCTCTTGAATCCACCTGTGGCTTCTTGTTTTGAGATCAAACATTTCTTGAAGGCATCCTGCATAAGACTTTCCAGAACCACAGCACAACCCTCCCCATGGCTACAGCAAACCACTAAGTCAGAAATGAAAAACAGGGATAAAGCCTGGGAGCACTGACGCAAAACCAAAACCCCCTCAACTAGAAAGAAATTTCTAGAACTACGCAATAGAGTCAAAAAGCTAATAAAACAGGAGACATTCCGTTACTACCAGTCTGCCCTAGACTCCTCCCAACACAGCCCCAAACAATTCTGGTCCTCCATAAACTCCATCCTCCACCCAGGTAAAGTCAGTACCCCTCCTCCTAACATCCCTCACTCCTCCGAAAATATTGCTACCTCATTCAACACACACTTCACACAAACCCTACTACCACTAGCTAAGCAACACAACCCCCTTCCCCTCCAAACCACACCTTCAACTAGTAATCTCCCCACTGCCTTCTCTTTTTCTCCTGTACCTACCTCCAACATAAAAAAAACTCTTGACTAAACTTAAGCCCACTAAATTAGCAGCAGACAACCTCCCAAGTGAATACCTACAAATCGCAGCTGATGCTCTGGCCTACCCAGTATCCATCTAGATTAACAGATCTCTGTCAGAAAGTTATGTTCCCACACTATGGAAAGTATCACATATAATTCCCCTCCACAAAGGCGGCCCCTCCACAGAACTAACCGATTACCACCCCATAGCTATTCTCTCTCCACTCTCCAAAATACTAGAGAGATGCATACACTCTCATGTCTCAGACTACCTCCTTACTAACAACCTCCTTTGCAATACTCAGCATGGTTTCCGACCAAACCATAACACCACCACTGCCTTACTCTCCTTTACTAACACTATCCTTCAGCATAAAAACAACAGCTATCTCTCCTCTGCTACTTTCCTAGACCTATCTAAAGTATTTGACATGGTCCCACACAAACAACTCATCGCTGTCCTCAATAACCTATCCTTCTCTCAATCAGTCACCAACTGGTTTCAGAGTTACCTGTCTGACCGCCAACAATCTGTTGTATGGCAGAATGACATATCTCCCCAACTACCTGTCTCCATAAGGGTTCCCCAAGGATCCATCCTTGGACCCCTACTCTTCTCTGTTTACACCAATAATCTAGAATCTGCCACCAAACATGGCACACTCATACAATACGCAGATGACTCGACCATCATCTGCTCAGCCCAGACCCTACCCAAACTGCAAAAAGTCACACAGAAATCCTTTTCCTCCATTGAAACTTGGTTATCCGATGCCCAATTAATACTTAACCCAAACAAAACTAAACTACTCATCTTCCAACCCACCAAACATATTCAGAACAACTTTCACTTTAACATCACAGCAAAAGACAACACCACTATACACCCAACAGAACACACCAAATTGCTAGGAGTGGAAATAGACAATAAACTAAAATTTGACATTCACATATCCATGACCATAAAAAAAGTCCACAAAAAAATAGGAGCATTATACAGAAATAAGCAACTTCTCACCAAAGCAGCAAACATTTCAATAGCAAATTCCCACCTTATCTCCACCCTACTTTATGCCTCTCCAATATATACCAACCTAAGGCAATGCAATCTAAACAAGCTAGAGACCTGCTACAACAAAATCGCCAAATTCGCCACAGGGGCATCCTACCATAGTCACCACTGTCTCTCACTTGCTGAACTGGGCTGGCTTGAACTCCCTCACCTCCTTCAATGGTATCAACTCTCACTCACCCACAAACTAGTAAACCATCCACTAAATGTCCCATCCCTCCAGAATCTACTCCAACCCTATTGCACCACCTGACCACTAAGATCCAGCAACAAAAATCACTTACAGATCACTAACGTCAATAACTCTTGCGCCATAGCCAAATTATGGAACTCCCTCCCACCCACAATTTCCTCTGTACCATCATGCACCCACTTCAAAACTTTACTAAAAGTGCACCTAAAAACATGCTGGCTATGCCCTTGCAACTCCCACTCTAATATCACCCAACCCATCCGACCACTACCTTTCTTTCCACCCCACTAACTACCTTGATTATAGCAAGCTCAGATGCTCATAAGCCTAGTACTTATTATACAGGAGGAACTTCTTATTGTAAAATTTGTTAATGTCTGTTATGTACTTCGCAGATAAAGATTCTAGTTGTCTACTGATGTACTATGTTCTTCATCTGTAAATATGTTTGTAATTAATTGCTATGTTAATCAAATTGTTAATCGCTATGTAATCCAATGTAACTACTGTCTGTTTATTTTAACTTTGGAGCTTTTCTCCCCGGGCCTTTGCTGAAAATGGACCTACGTCCAGTCGGACACTCCCAGTCAATAAATGTAAATAAATAAATAAATAAATAAATAAATATTAGGCCTCAAAGAAACCTATTCGTCCTCCTTGGGACCTTAATTATGTTTTGGAAAAATTGACTCAGGCTCCTTCTGAGCCTGAAGATTCTGCTTCTTTGCAAAATTGTACCTGAAAGACTGTTTTGTTGCTGGTTCTTACTTCTGCACAGAGGATTTGTGAGCACCAGGCCATTATGGCCATTCATCCTTTTTTTGTTTTTTTACATGGACAGGGTGTCCCCCTGTACTAATCTTTCTTTTATGCCCAAAGTAGTAAATGAGTTGTCCTTCAGTCGGTACAACTCTCTTCCTTTTTCCCCTTCTCCTCAGTCTGCTAGTGAGAGGGTCCTGCATACCCTGCATTTACATAGACAGCTCAGGTATTATTTGGATAAAACTAAGGCCATTCACAAGTCTGATCAGCTTTTTGTTTCATTTTATCCCAGGACATTAGGTTTGGCTATTACTAAGTAAACCACCTCCTTCTGGATATCTAAGCCCACTTCCTTTTGTTATACTTTTCATGGCAAAACTCTGTCTACTTCTGTTACAGCTCATTTCACAAGGGGTATTGCCTCCTGTAGTACCTCCTTCAAGGGTTTGGACACCAGTTCCATCCTTGAAGCTATTTGGTCTTCAGTGCATACCTTTACTAAGCATTATAAGTTGGATATGTTTTTTTATGGCCAGAGCGGGTTTTACTGAAACCACTTTATATGGCTTTGTTGAGGACTCTTCTCAGCTTTCCACTTCTCATTCTGTTTCTTGAACTTTTTTACTCTCCCTTCTGTTTAGAATACTGCAACAGTTATGTAGAAGGATATAGTACAGTGGTGTAAAATCTTGCCAGAACAGCAGATGTCCTTCTCTTCACTGTTGCAGTATTGGCTCCCTCCATCCAACCCCCTCTTGTTTTTTCTGCTTTTTGTTTTAGATTCCCTTCTGGATGAGGGTTCCCCTTTTTCTTCTGCATTCTTTCCTTCTGGATGTGCATGAACTCCTTTGTCCTACAGGGACTGTTCTCTTCTGGGGCAATTCTATTCTGGGTAGTTTCATACATACGTCCCTTTTATGCCCTGCGTTCTGTGTGGGGAGCATAAGTGTGATATACAGCGCATACAAGATCATTAGGCCTCTGTGTACTGGCCACATATCAGGCTGCTCTAGGTGGAAGATCCCTTCTGCTTAGAATACTGCAAAAGTTACATAGAAGGACACAGTACTATTGTGTAAAATCGTACCATAAAAGCCGATGCCCTTCTCTTCACTGTTGCAGTATTCACTCCCTCCATCCAACCCCCTTCTTGCTTTTTCTGTTTTTTTGGTTTAGATTCCCTTCCCTACTGGCTGAGGGTTCCCCTTTTTCTTTTGCATTGTTTTCATCTGGATGTGCATGGACTCCTTTATCGTAAGGAGACTGTGCTCTACTGGGGCAATTCAATTCTAGGTAGGTGCGTTTGTATGTACCTTTTATGGCCTACATTTTGTGTGGGGAGCATAAGTGTGATGTACGGCGCATGCAAGATCATTAGACCTCTGTATACTAGCCGACTGTCTGGCTGCCCTGGGTAGAAGATCCCTTCGGTTTAGAATACTGCAACAGTGAAGAGAAGGACATCTACTGTTATGGTAAGATTTTATACAACTGTATTTTACAGTGCTCAGCACCTAGCAAATGTTCTGCAGAGTGTATAGGTGACCTGCATTGTACTAAGAGCTGTACCTCTGCATAGTAGCCATATGGAATTAGCATTACTTTGTGCAATTATACCCTAATTTTCTGTTTAACTAAGTATTGCTAGATTATCTCCTATCTAAACTAACCTGAGATTATCACCCTAAATACTTCAACCATAAACCTTTACAGCCTACCATATTATTTTCACTACAAACCCTAAGTACTACTATTTATTTATTTAACATTTGTTGACCATGAAAGTCCGGCTAGGTTCCACAGAGCCTATTTTCAGAGGAGGCCCGGGGAGAAACACTCCAGAAGCATGTCTTTAGAATGTGGGAGGAAATCGGAGTACCCGGAGGAAACCCACGCAAACACAGGGAGAACATGCAAACTCCACACAGAAGGCACCCCAGCCGAGAATCAAACTGGAGAACCACTTGCTGTGAGGCGACAACGTTAACTGCTGCACCACTGCGCCACCCAAAAACTACTAAAAACCTTAGAGCTCCACTCTTTGTCTTCTGCCTGCTTTGGGGAATTTTACAGTTTTACAGTTTCTTTGGCAACACCGTTGAGAAGTTTGCTGTCACCCCTATCTATAACCAGTCTAACTACATTAGGTGTTCTAAGGCAGTGTAAATAGAAGTTATGTACTTACCATAACGTTCCATGTGAGTTGTTTATCTTGCCTTTATTCTCACTGATGGGTTCGGAGCCGATCCTCAGCTCCGACACGGCCGATAGCAAGCTCAAGGTTTGCCAGTAGCTCGAGACCAGCCCCTTATCCCACAATGTACTGCTGGAATTACCTCAGATCTTGTTTGCTGCGAATAATAGTCTATACATATATATATATATATATATATACATATATACAACCTATACATACTCTCTTATATATATCTATGAAGAACAGTTCCCAAAGGGAAAGAAGAAATATTGAATAACCAGGATGGCACTAGCCTCTAAGTCGACAGTCAGCCAGGAGGGGGAAGGAGGGAGGGACGTGAGAATAAAGGCGAGATAAACAACTCACATGGAACGTTATGGTAAGTACATAACTTCTATATGTGAAGTTGTTAAATCTCGCCATTTATTCTCACTGATGGGTAGCGTCCCTAGCACCCTCAACCCTGGCTGGCTCATGGGAGTATGTTCCTCAGTACAGTAGAACCAAAGAAAGACCTATTCCTAGAAGACTTATCTACTTTGTAATGTGTGATAAAGGTATGGGGCTTAGACCAAGTGGCTGCAGCGCAAATATCATCAAGGGGCAATTTAGCTTGAAAAGCAGAAGAGGTAGAGACAGCTCTGGTAGAATGAGCTTTTGGTTTGTGCGTTAAAGGCATGTTCGTATTTTCATACACAAAGGATATACAATCGGATAACCATTTAGATAAGGTTGTTTTAGCCACTGAATTGCCTTTCCTTGCTTCTGAAAAGGATACAAAAAGTTGATCTGATTTCCTAATATCCTTAGTTCTGTCAAGATAAAATCTGAGCTGTCTGTGAACATCAAGTTTGTGCAGCATATATTCCAATTTGTTAGAGTGGTTGGGGAAGAACACTGGTAGTTCAATGACCTGATTGATATTTGACTCAGAACAGACTTTAGGCAAAAATGAGGGGTTTGTTCTGAGAGATACTCTATCAGCATGGAAGATCATGTAGGGTGGTCTGATGGATAATGCTTGAAGTTCTGACACTCTGCGGGCAGACGTAATGGCCACAAGAAAAATTGTTTCCAAGATAAGAATTTTAAAGCACAAGAAAAGGCTGGTTCAAAGGGAGGAAGAATAAGTTGAGACAGCATAAGGTTTAAATTCCAGGGAGAAAAGGGAATTTTGATCGGAGGTCTCATATGAAGAATGCCTTTAAGGAAGGTTTTGGATAATTTATGGCTCATAATATTTGAGCCATCAAGACCAAGGTGAAAATTCGAGATAGCAGCTAACTGAACTGGAACTGTAGCAGCTGCTGCCCCTTCCTGAAAAATTTTTGTAAAAAATTCCAAAATCAAAGATAGCGGAGCTCGAAAAGGGTCAATGTTCTGCACGTTGGCCCAGACTGAGAACCTTTTCCATTTACTGCCATATAGTTTCCTGGTAGATGGCTTGTGAGAAGACAAGAGAATCTGTCTTGTATCTTCTGAAATTGAATGAAGCCTGGCAATTAGGAGAAGCAGATTAGCCAAGCAGTCAGTTTCAAGGACTGCAGAGAAGGATGAAGGTCCCCTGACGGGTGCGTCAGAAGGTCCGGAACTGGGTCCAGGATCCATGGATCCTCCAACAGATGATGGTGAAGAAACGGAAACCAAATCTGCCGAGGCCAGTAGGGGGCTATGAGTATAACCTTCCTTCCCAGCGATTTTGCTTTCTGTAAAAATCTGGGTATTAATGGGAAGGGTGGAAATGCATAAAGGAGACCCAGGGGCGAATCGTGTAACAGTGCATCTCTCGGGGGATGACCCGGAGGTGGTATCAGGGCAAAGTAGCTTCTGCATTTTGAATTGATGTGGCTGACAAAAAGGTTGCAGCAAGGCTGGCCCCATTTGTGGAAAATCAACTCCGCAACCTGTTGTTTGAGAGACCACTCATGAGAGAGAACTAAACATGCGCTTCCCATATCTATCCATAACCCTAGAATCTCTGTTAGGGGGATGGATAGAAGAGAATGTCTCAGATACTTCCTTTTTGGTGATTGCAGCCACCACCATGGCATCCACAGGCACTCCTTTTGTCAAAAAAGGCTTATCCACTGTGGCAGATATGAATTTATTGGGTCTACGAGGGACAGGTTCCATGGCCTCCGGTGACTCCCACACCTTACAAGAGATCAGTTCCATGAGCTCGTCATAAGGCAGAGACACCCAAGAAGTGGAAGGTTGAGACCCAAAAGCCTTCAAGAGCACAAACTCATCCTCAGTAGGGGTCTTGGACTGCCAATCGCCCCTCTGACTAAGGATATCTAGTATCTCTGCAAAGGAGATATCCTCAGAGGGGGACCGAGGGGACCCTTCTGACTCATCTAAGTCCGTGTCAGATGTCAAAGACTCCTGTGGGAGTCCAAGTGCCTCCTCTTGCACAGTCTCTTCCTGGGCACCTCCCCAGTGGGGGGATCTGGGGAGGTCTCAGAAAAGAAGGGGACACCCTGTGGGGGTACTTGAGGCTCGGGGTCTCTACTACACTTAGACGGGTCGGTAGATGCAGAAGTAGACACAGGAGCTTGAGGGGAGAAGGAAAGCTGAACCAATGCTGATGTTGTCTTTGGAGACAAAACTCTCCTCATAGCATCAGAGGCACCATGGTTCCGACAAAAAGGCGTGGACGGACCCGAGAGTACCGTCCGATCCTCCCGCACCGAAACCCTGGGCTCTGAGCCGGAGGTAGGAGCCGAGCTCATCCGAGCTGAAGCCCCAAGAGGAAGAGTCGGCACCGACAAGTCAGTGCAACTATCCTCCCTGGAGCCGTCAGGAGAGCGTAGGCTCCTAGAACCCTCGGTCGGCGCCGAGGACATCCGAGTAGATGGAGCCGATACCCTCGGTGCGGGTATCGGCTCCAAGGGTTCTACTACCATCAGTTCAACTTCCTTCAGCTCCGAGAGTCCAGTACGGCTCGGAGGAGGAGTAGACAAGTCCAGATCCATGGTCTTTGGCACCGACGAGCTGGTCGGAACCGACAACAATTTGGCAAGTCCTGGTGTCCTGGTGCCTGTAAAAGCTTCTGCACCAGCCAATCCAAGTCCAAATCTGAAAGGCTGACTGAAGACTTAGCTGAATGCACTGAAGGTGCTGACTGGAGCAGAGGTGAAGAAGGAACTTCAGAAACCGGCTCCAATACTGAGAGCTGGCTCCGAATCAAAGGTACACTCGGCTCCGACGACTGTGGAACCGATGACCCTCCTTCTGAAGTTTTAGCCTTTTTGGAGACCTTATCTGAAGACTTGGATTTTGCGGATTTGGAGGATGTACTAGCACCTTCATGGCTACTCAAAACTTCCGAAAAAGATTGCTGTAGCAATCCCCTGTCTATAAGTTTTCTCTTTCTCTCCAAGAGGACTCTTGAAGAGAAGGAGTGACATGCTACAGGGGTCTTGGAGGTGCTTGGCCCCCAAACAGTAGACACATTGAATGTGTCCGTCAGTGACGGACATTTTCTGCCCACAATCTGGGCATTTTTTGAATCCCGATTTGGGATGGGATTTCTCCCTATCATCTGACATACTGAGGAGAAAAACAGTAAAATAGATTCACAAACAACTAAGCCCAAACCGGGCACTATCTACAACAGTATTTTATATATATATATATATATATATATAGTATAATACAAATATGGGGCTAAGAGGTCCCCAGAAAAAGCCTAACTACTAAATAGGGATTAATATTAGGAAAAGGGGCTAAAGGTCCACACAAACTGAAAAGCCAACAAAGCCCTAATTTTTAAACTATTAAAACTATCTAAACTATCTAAACATATATATATATATATATAAAACAAAAAGAAAACTTTGTAAAGACTTGCTGTTAATTTGTTTCTAAAATGGTCCGAGCTAGCTGGATCACCGAGATCTCTCTTATGCATTGTGGGATAAGGGGCTGGTCTCGGGCTACTGGCAACTGTTAATTGCTTCAACCAACTGACAGTACAGCAAGTGAAAGACATAAATATTTAATAAACATGGAGGCAAATCTTTTGTATCAGCTCACTATCAGTAAGCATCATACATTCACAGCACCTCACCAATCAGAAAAATGTGCCTCTATAATTAGACATACACACTCCACACTCACCAGACTAGACAAGAACAGGGTGACTGTATGCTGCCTGTCCACTGCGAAGATCCCTGATGTCAAAAGGGCCTGGGGGGTCCATTAAACCATATGTGATGACCCACCACTGGACCAGTAATCAAGGAGCCTCAATCCTCACCACTGGTAACAGTGGGGTGGGGGCCTACACTGGGAGGACAGCAAGGTACACACACAGTATTTCCAGATACAGCTCTCTGTATCGAGTGCAATTTCCCTTAAGAGCACACAGAGAGCACAGTCAGTCGAGGGCTCGTTCCTCACACTTTCTCCAGATCCCCAAAAAGACCTCCCCCCACTGGCAAAGCTACAGAGTTGAGACCTTAGCCAAGTGACCAAGTCAAGACATCCCGCACCCTCTCTGTCCAACCAGTGCTTTGTGTCCCTGCCCAAGTAGCTGACACAAACACTCTTTGAGGTTTGATACACACATGCACACACACACACACACACACACACACACACACACACACACACACACACACACACACACACACACACACACACAGGAAAGGCTGACACAGGTTTACTAGCTATGCCCCTTCTGCCAGGACTGTAAGGTAGTTTTTCTTGCCACCAGTCACTCCTTATCAGCTACTTTAAGGCCCTTAACAAAGGGTGTCCAATTTTACCATGTAATGTTACTGTTAATTCAAATGGTAGTCTGACCAAGAGCAAGGCTATTAAGAGTGGCCCACATAGTGTCACCAAATAAACATGCAAGAACTCTCAAAACTTAAATATCTCTACACAGGTCAGCCACAATGAAAGGTTTAAATATATACATTTAATAATAAATAATAAAAGAACAAGAAAATACTAAATATATATTCACAGTGACATGAGAGTTTAAAACCACAGGAAATATTTAAAACAACATGAAGGACAGTCTCAAATAAATAAAGAAAAATATCTAAACTAAGCTTCAGTATATTCCTGACTGAATCTAAGAGAAGGCCAGTTTGTGCATCTCAGTAGGATGGCATCTGATGACAATGATTTTCTCAGTGAAAGTAAATTTCTTACTGACTTGTTTAGAGCTAGGGGCTATCCAGAAGCATTGCTCACAGAAGTGTATGGTGAAGTTTCTGAAGCTAGAAAAAACAAGTTTGCCCCTACCTTTGGGAACAACTTTTTGGATCTGAATGACACTTATTCAACTGAGGTTAAGGTAGACAACGTGTATTATAGTGCTCTGGTAATCACCTGTGATGGGGAAGCCAGACTTGCCAGAAATATTATTGAAGATGAATGGGGTAGATTTGCTAGCACCTCTGATTTGCAGTATATACTTGATAAGCCTTTTAAACGTATTTATAGAAAGGGCCATAGTATTAAGAAATCTTGGAAAATGCGGCAAGTAAGGCCAGTAATTGTTATTCTGGCAAAAGGGGTACATACAAATGTGGCAGTTGTGCACAATGTCCTTATGTCAAAACTGGTGATGCATACTACCTGAAAGTTAGAAATAGGTTTATTAAAACAGTGGGCTTTGCCAACTGCAATACGAATGGTCTTATCTATTTAGCCTTTTTATTTCCTTTCAGTTTTGCCTATATAAAATGTGAGGTATTTTATATAGGCAAAACTGAAAGGAAATAAAAATTTAGCATGTATGAACGCAGATATGATATAAGAAAGATGAATTTAAATAATGCTTTATACAAGCACACATTAAACTCTACAGGAGCAGAGTTTTAGTTTTTTGTGATTGAAATACTGCCCATTGACCTTGGGAGACATGTCTAGCATACAGAGAATTATACTGGCAGCTAGTGCTTGAAGCAAACAAACACCCTGGTTTAAATGGGGTCTACTTTACGCGCTCGAAAGCTGAAAAATCCGCATCCAAATAGCGCGACATGTAAAGAGCGAACCGCTAATACATCGAGCGAACGAAACCGCGAAAGTAGAAATATTGAATTTTCATAGTTGGCCCATCTCCGTAAGGTAAGTGTGCGATAGTTATGGACCTTAGAGTTAGGGAGGGGTTAAAGTAAGTACATAGGTAGGTAGTGTATGTAAGGTTTTGTGTAGGTAATGTATGCAAGGTTTAGTGTAGGGTTTTGTCAAGTGTATGTGTGTGGAATATTTAGTTTGTTTGGGTATAGCTCCGTAGGGGAAGTGTGCGGTAGTTACGGACCTTAGGGTTAGGGAGGGGTTAAGGATAGTGCATAGATAGTTGTGTATGATTGGAGCTTTGGCTGGCTAACATCTACCTGAAATCAGCTGGACGTATAAGTGAATTTAAGTACACTTTTATCTGCTCTTTTGCATATAGTACTGTACTTAATTTATTTATTTGTGTTTTTCACAGAATATTAACTCAACTGAAGTTGTGGCTGTCTCTCTACAGTTAGTTCCCCACCTACCCTCCCTGTTCTTGTTTTGGTGTTAATGTTGGTAGCTTTGAAATTGCCCGCCCCTCTTGTAGATTTGTATTTGGATACTCCTTCTGGCCCCATCTCATTTGCTCACTCAACTGAGTGCAGTGAGATCATATTCTGATTTCAGGCACTCCTACTGTGTACAAAGAGAGCATTTGGGAAGGACAAACCCTGTAGCCTCTTAATCCTGCTCTGTTCCCTCCCTCCCTCAAAAAAAAAAAAAAAAAAAAAAAAAAATATATATATATATATATATATATATATATATATATATATATATATATATATATATATATGTGTATGTATGTATGTATTTTATTCCGCTGCTCTTACTGTAGCTGTCTTAGTTGCTCTTCTGCGCGCTATCTGTTCAGTCACTCTTACTCTGCACTTATTACTGCTTGTTAGAAGCCTTCTAATTTACTGCCTTCTGCACTTGTTTTTTAGTCATTTGTTAATTTAATTGCATTTATTTGAACTGTACCTGCCGTGGTGTTGCTACACACTCGGGTGTGCTGGCCTGCACTACAATTTGAATTGTATTTACTTCTGTTAAAAAAATTCTAAGCTTGTTTCCTGCCTTTCCTGTAACTAGTCAAGTCCAGATACAGACTTACTGTATCCAGGACTGTTAGTCAGCTTCTGAGCCCCCCCAAGCCTTTCTGTGTTGGAGGGAAGCCTTCTAGCTTATCAGTGGGAGTGGTAAGCACTAGGTAGCCTATCTACCATGGGAAGAGTGGGTTTTGGCCCTGAAATTGTAGTTCATTGGCCGTTTGGGCAGTTTTTCCATCTCTTTCTACTTTCTGGTTAAAAGCCTGTTTTGCGTTTGGTCCCCGCCTTTCCTATAACTAGTGTAGTCCAGGTACAGATTTTTTGTATCCAGGACTGTTGTTAAGCTTCTGAGCCCCCCAAGCCCTTCTGTGTTGGAGAGAAGCCTTCTAGCTTATCAGTGGGAGTGGTAAGCATTAGGTAACCTATCTACCACAGGAGGAGTGGTTTCTGGCCCAGAAATGATAGTTTATTGGCCGTTTGGGAAGCTTTTCCATCTCTTTCAACCTTCTGATTTAAAAGTCAGTGTTTGCGCTTGTTTCCTACCTTTCTTGTTACTAGTCTAGTCCAGGTACAGATTTGCTGTATCCAGGACTCTTTGTAAACTTCTGAGCCCCCCAAGCCTTTCCGTGTTGGAGGGAAGCCTTCTAGCTTATCAGTGGGAGTGGTAAGAATCAGGTAGCCTATCTACCACAAGAGGAGTGGTCCCTGGCCCAGAAATTGTAGCTATTGGCTGTTTGAGCAGTTTTTTTTTTCCATCTCTTCCAACTTTCTGGTTTGAAAGCGGCACTTGTGCCTGTTTCCCACCTTTCCTATAACTAGCCTAGTCCGGTTACAGAGTTGCTGTATACAGGATTGTTAGTAAGCTTCTGAGCCCCCCAAGCTTTTCTGTGTTGGAGGGAAGCCTTCTAGCTTATCAGTGGGAGTAGCAAGCACTAGGTAGCATATCCTCCATGGGAAGAGTGAGTTTTGGCCCAGAAATTGTAGTTTATTTGGCCGTTTGGGCAGTTTTCTATCGCTTTCAACTTGCTGGCTTAAAAGCCTACGTTTGCACTTGTTCCCTGCCTTTCCTGTAACTAGTCTAGTCCAGGTACAGATATGCTGTATCCAGGTCTCTTTGTAAGCTTCTGAGCCCCCCTAGCTTTTCTGTGTTGGAGGGAAGCCTTCTTGCTTATCAGTGGGAGTGGTAAGCATTAGGTAGCCTATCTACCACAAGAGGAGTGGTTCCTGGCCCAGAAATTGTAGCTATTGGCAGTTTGGGCAGTTTTTTTCTATCTCTTTCAATGTTCTGGTTTAAAAGTCGCACTTGTGCTTGTTTCCCACCTTTCCTGTAACTAGCCTAGTCCAGATACAGAGTTGCTGTATCCAGGACTGTTGGTAAGCTTTTGAGCCCCGCAAACCTTTCTGTGTTGGAGGAAAGCCTTCTAGCTTATCAATGGGAGCGGTAAGCACTAGGTAGCCTGTCTACCACGAGAGGAGAGGTTCTTGGCCCAGAAATTGTAGTTTAGTGACCATTTGGGCAGTTTGTCTGTCTCTTTCATCTTTCTGGTTTAAAAGACCACATCTGCACTTGTTTCCTATCTTTCCTGTAACTAACCTACTGGGTAGCACTAGAAACCCTTAAACTGATACAAGCCTTCTAGCTTAGAAGAGAGACTTTGGAGTGATTAAGTATCAGCTTTCTGTACTTTCTTGCTGTACTTAACTATTTTCTGCCTAAACTCAGACTTCCCAGCATTTATTGTGATTTAAAAGCTTGTTTTTTTCACATATTGTACTTATTTGACTGTCTGCACTTTTAAAAAGTTTTTTGTTTAAATAATTTGTTTAACTGTTGTAGGCTACACACTAAAGTGTGATAGCCTTTTCTGATCGTTTGTAGTCGTTTAAAGCTGTTTTAAGTGTATTTTTTACAGTTTTTGCCTTATCTTTCAAAAAACCAAGAAAACCAAAAAAAAAATCCTTGTTTCCCACCTTTCTAAGCTAGTACAGTCCAGTTTTCAGGCTAGTGCTGAATTCAGGGCTGCGACACTATTTTCTGAGTTGCCCATACCTTACTTGGATAGAAGGAAGTTTCTCTGTTCACCTGTGAGAGAGGGGAGCTTTGAGCAGCCTATCTGTCCCTGGAGGAGTGGTCTCAGCCCAGAAGTTAGTAGTTTATTGGCCATTTTGGGCTAATTTCTATCTCTTTCATTTCCCGACTATAAAAACTGCATTTGCACGGTTTTGCGCACCGGGCAGTGCTGGTTAGCTACAGTTAAATTATTCCCGACTCCACTAAGTCTCCTCTTCAGTTTTTCCTTGAAACTGGTCTAACTCTCAACCTAAGCACTCAAAAAGCATCTTACAGCCCAACACTTGCTCAGACCTAATATCAAGCACTAATATACCCTGACACTGATTGCCCAGCAGGGCAAGGCTCTTTATTCAACCCTCACCAACCAAGCGACTAAGCAGCTCACCCTACTATTCAGGCATGACCAAAGGGCAACTTCAGGTGCACTCTCCAGTCCAGCTGGTTAATCTGGGTATCCTGAGGCAATGTTACAACTGCCACATGTACACAGACAACCCTTTCCTCCTACCACAAAACACTAACATATGCGAGAGATACAATTATACAGCCAAACTGGAAGCTAAGCTGTCTCCACCCAAGACAGGAACAGACAGTCAAGAGGAGAAGGTTAACACCTGCACCACAACTCCAGCCGCACAAAGACCTACTAAAACAGCACTGGCAAAAAATATACATAAATACTCCAAATCATACTTGGAGGCTCTAAATAAAAACCTGCAAAAGCATCAGAAACCTCCAAAGCAGACACCCAAACAACCTGCACTTCCTGTCACAAACCAGACAACACATAAAACACAAAATCAGTGTGCCACATAATCACAGCTCTTAAGGCGAAATAACATACCTAACACACTAGTAATAGGTGACTCTATAGTCAGGCACACTGATGTCCCACTCACTAGGCTGGACAAGCAGAAGGTTACTGTTAGCTGACTGTCGGGAGCCAGAATCCGCCACATAACACAAGCACTCAGGTCACTCCAGAAAAAGTACAAATATGACTCTGTCATTGTTCATGTTGGTGTGAATGACCTGAGATGTACCTCCCTGGATTACATGAAAAGAGATATGGAAGAGCTTTCTGATCATGTAGCCAAGGCTGGTATGACCCTGACCCTGAGTAGCATCCTGCCCTCAACAAGAATGATACCTCAGTATAAAGAAAAAAATGATCAATTTCAACAATTGGCTAAGCTTCTGGTGTCATTCAAAGGGGATCCAGTGTCTGCCAGCCTGGGACGACATGCTCGACAAGCCATGTTGCTTCGCAAGAGACGGCTTGCACCTGCCACCCCTAGGCTTTCGAATACTGGCCAAGGCTCTTGCTGCTCCCATAGTGCCTTTTTTAGGCAAGGCTCAAAAGTCAAACCCACCTCCATAAACAGCACAATTAACAAAAAACTGAGGGTTATGCTATTCAACGCCAGGAGTTTAAATCTCAAAATGCACGCGCTAGAAGCACTCCTCAGTATGGAGAACGTTGACATCTGTGCAGTAACTGAAACCTGGTTCAAGGCTCCAGGGAGCACCCCAGCACTACCGGGCTACAACTCATACCACACGTTTCGGCCACAGAACACGGACCGAAACACAAAAGGAGGGGGTGTATCCATATCCATATTCATCAAGGATACCGACACATCCAGTTTAGTGGCACAGCATGATACCTCTGAGATCATCCATGTGCAACTAACATCGGGCAAATCTGCATTGCAAATTGTGGCCTGCTACAGATCACCCTCCATGACCCAGGACCACCACGCCACCTTTCTGGAGACACTGGAAAGCATGCAGGTCCTACCGAACACCCTGATATTGGGCGATTTCAATTACCCTACCATTCACTGGGAAAACTACTTGAGTATAAATTCCCAGGCCCAGCGCTTCTTGGAATTCATCAACTCAAACGCCCTGGATCAGCTAGTAAACTCCCCTGCCAGAGGTGAAAACATATTGGACCTGGTCATCACCAACATGGGCGACAGGTGTTCCACACCGGAGGTCAACCCGTCACTGGTTAGATCATAAACTAATCACTCTGGATGTCCACACCCCACCACCACCCCCAACTAAGGAAACCACAGTAAAAAACTTTTCTAAGGCAAACTTCACCTTACTTAAGACATAGCCCCCATGCTAAAGGATAAAGCTGCCCAAGATGCAGAAACCTTTACAAATGCACTCTATGAGCACCTACAAGGATGCATGGATCATACCATCCCTAGCAAAACCAAGACTCACTCCTCTAAGAGAAGAAAACCAGTTTGGTGGACCTCTGCAATAAACAGGCTATACAATAGAAGGGGGAAACTAATTCAGAAAAAAAGCAAATCCCGAGAAAGAAAGACATCCCTGATCAGTATCAGTAAAAAAACTAAGTTCCCCCATGAAATCATCCAAAGCTAACTTCGAAAGAAAAATAGCCAAGGATTCAAAAGATAACCACAAAGCCTTCTTTAGCTATGTTAAGAATCTAAGTGGCAACTCGCAGATATGCACTGAACTAGTGCAAAATAGCACAAAATATACTGAACCTACTGCTATTGCCAACATCCTGGCAGATAGATTCAGTGCAAACTTCACCCCCCTCTCACACCCAAAAGGGCCCACAACAATACCAGAAAAGTGTAGTGTCCCAAAAAATCACAGACGCACAGGTGAAAACAGCCCTTTCAAAAACCAAAAACACAGTGTCAATGGGACCAGATAGTGTCCCAGGCTAAGTCTTGCACGAACTACAGAACGAACTAACCCCCCCACCTCAACATGCTGTTCAACCTCAGCCTCTCCACAGGATATGTGCCCAAAGAATGGCATACAGCAACGGTTATTCCTCTCCACAAAGGAGGGGCACAACTGACTCTGGTAACTATCGCCCCATATGCATGACTAGTCTGGTCTGCAAGGCTATGGAGCGCAACATCATGGAACTCATTAACAAAGACATTGGGAACCTCCAAACACTTGACCCGACCCAGTTCGGCTTTGTTAAGGGCAGAGCATGCCTACTAAACCTGGTTGACTTCTTTGAGACAGTCACCAAGGCCATAGACAAGGGAAAGGTGGTTCACACAGCCTACCTTGACCTCGTCAAGGCTTTCAACACCATTCCCCACTCGGGTATTACAGAAAATCTCACCAGCCTGAATATAAACCCCTACGTCATGGGATGGGTTGTCAACTGGCTTACAGATAGAACTCACACAATAAGATTAGCAAGCTCCAGGTCCGACTCTAAATCAGTCACAAGTGGTGTCCCGCAAGGCTCGGTCCTGGGACCCCTACTGTTCGGCATATACTTCTCAGAAGTACAGGCAAACACAGGAGGACTATGGCTAACCAAGTTCACCAATGACTGCAAACTGGGAGCCATAATTGACTCTTTGGCTGACACGGACATCCTCCAAAAGGGCCTTACTGAGATGGACATCTGGTGTCAAAGTCCTGGCCTCATGCTAAATGCCAAAAAATGCATAGTCATCCCATTTGGGAAAAACAAAACACCCACGAATTGCCACATAGGTGACAGCCCCCTTAATGCAGAAGAGGTAATAAGAGATATGGGGACCCAGGTAGATAGTAATCTCTCCTTTGACAATCATATGGCCAAAGTAGTTAGGAAATCCTTCTGTGTGGCCCATCTAATTACTAAAGGGTTCGCATCTAGAAATAAAGAGGTTATAGTGCTCCTCTACTCGTCACTCATCAGACGCATCATAGAGTACAACGCCCCATTTGGGATGTACCTCAGAAGACACTTCCAACAGCTGGAAAGACCACAAAAGTACCTCACCAAGAGGATTACTGGCCTCAAACATATGTCCTATGCAGCCCGACTGAAAAAACTCCAGCTGTACTCAGTGGCATATCGCTTACTCATAGGTGATCTCTGCCTGACTTACAAAGCCATGTCCAACTCAGAATTGATGGACATGCTCCACCTAAAGAAATCCAAGTCACTGTGAGCCACGCGCTCTAGTGAGCTAAACCTCGCCACAACAATAAACAGAACATGCTGGAGGGATAGATACCTGTCACAGAGACTCTCCATGCTTTGGAACAAAATTCTAAATTACATCAGGCAGAGCCACTCACTAACACTCTTCAAGAGAAACCTTGACGTGTGGATGGGTAACAGAAAATACACCCCTGGGATCATTTCATTGGCTCTGCTTGACAGAGGCAAAAGCCGACACACTCTGGCTAGGCTTATAAATGCCCTCAGGCAGATAGCCTAGTACCTACCTATGAACCTATGTGGGGTATAGTGTAGGGTTAGCAGTACGGTTTTGGTGCTTTAATTTAGGGTTAGAAGTAGGGTTTTGGTTAGTGTATGTATGTGTTTTTTTAATTGTGTTTGGGTAGGTAGTGTGTTGCGGGTGGTGGGTTGGCCGACTATGACGGTTCGAGGTTTTAAATTTCGCGCTTTAGTACGTTCAACGTATTAACGGTTCGCTCTTTATGTGTCACACTATTTGGATTCAGGTTTTTCATGTTTCGAGCTCATAAAGTAGACTCGTTTAAATGACATGGTCTCACTGAAGCTTGTGTTAAAACTGATGGCAGCTAAACTTTGAAAATGATGTTCAGTTTTATCTTTTTCATCCAGTAGATGGTTCACAGGTTGGTACTTGGCTATCAGCCCTAGGGCCTATATAAGCCTAGTCATAACAATTCCCTGGCTATTTCTTCCCACACTCAGTCTAGCAGGGCGACTGATGTGATCCTCGGGGTGAATTTCCTTTCATCCATCCAATCGTCAAGGTTCCTTTTGAAGAGGGCCAAAGAGGCACTCTGCTTGACATGTATGGGCAATCTATTCCAGAGTCTGGGGAGTCTCTGGGTCAGGAACCTATCCCTCCAGCATGTCCTGTCCACTGTGATGACAAGGTCTAGATCCCTGGAGCGTGTGGCTCTGAAGGATTGGGATTTCTTTAAGTGTAGCATGTCCAACAGCTCTGGGTTTGACATGGCCTTGTATGTTAAGCAGAGATCTCCTCTGAGTAGACGATATGTGACAGAGTATAGCTGGAGTTTTTTAAGGTGGTCAGCGTAGGGCATCTGCTTTAGGTCTGTGACTCTTTCAGTGAGGTATTTCTGCGGTCTTTCCAGTTGTTGCAGATGTCTTGAGAGGTACATACCAAATGGAGCATTGTATTCTACAATGGGTCTAATGAGGGATGAATACAGAGGGACAATGACCTCCTTTTTTTCTGGATGAAAAGCCCTTAGTGATGAGGTGTGCCACATAGAAGGATTTCCTGACTGTTGTGGCGATGTGGTTATCGAAGGTGAGACCACTGTCCACCTGTGTCCCTAAGTCTCTTATCACACTTTCGGTGTTTAGTGTACTGCCACCTATATGGTAATTCACGGGTACATGTTTTTTCCCAAAGGGGATAACTATACATTTCTTGGCATTGAGCTTGAGCCCATGGCTCTGGCACCAAGCATCTGTTTCTGTAAGGCCCTTTTGTAGAGTATCCACATCATTTGGGGATTCAATAATGGCTCCCAGTTTGCAGTCATTTGCGAACTTTGTTAGCCAGAGTCCCTTAGTGTTGGCCTGTACTTCAGAGAAGTAGATGCCAAACAAGAGCGGTCCCAGGACTGAACTCTGAGGTACTCCACTTGTCACTTGTCTGGAGCTGGATATGGAGTCGGCTACTTTTGCAGTGTGGGTTCTATCAGTAAGCCAGTTAGCAACCCATTGGGTGACTTAGGGATTAATGCCCAGCTTAGTAAGTTTCTCTATGATTCCAGAGTGGGGGATGGTGTCAAAGGCCTTGGCAAGGTCTAGATAGGCTGTGTGGACCACCTTACCCTTGTCCGTGGCTCTGGAGACTGATTCGAAGAAGTCAATCAGGTTCAGGAGACAAGATCGGCCCTTCACAAACCCAAACTGGGTGGGGTCCAGTGTTTTAAGGTTGCCAATGTCTTTGTTTATAAGTTCCATGATAATACGCTCCATGGCCTTGCAGACAAGACTCATCAGACTGATGGGACGGTAGTTTCCGGGATCCAAGGTGGATCCCCCTTGTGGAGTGGGATAACTTTAGCTCTGCACCACTCAGTGGGCACGAAACCTGAGGTGAGGCTATGATTAAACATGACACTTGGTGAGGTGCCAGTTCATATTGTAGTTCATGTAGTACACAGCCCGGGATGTCATCTGGTCCCATGGATGCTGTATTCTTAGCTTTGGAGAGTACGTTTTTTTACCTGTGTGGCCATTATTACCGGAATTTGGCAATCTTCCGGTATTGAGATGGGCCATTTAGGGGTGAATTTGTCAATTAATCGATCTGCCAGGATATTGGCAATATCCTTGGGATCAGTATATTTAATGCCATTCTGTTTTAGCTCAGAGCAGATCTGAGCATTGCCATTTAGATTCTTGATATAGTTATAGAATGCCTTGTGGTTGTCTTTGAAATCTTTGGCAATTTTATTTTTGTAACTAGCTTTGGAAGATTTTATGAGGGATCTCAGTTTCTTACTGAGGCTGGTAAGGGAGTTTTTTTGCATCCTGAGATTTTCCTCTTTTCTGCAACAGTTTCTTTCTTTTGTTGTAAAGTTTGTTTATGGCAGGGGACCACCAGATTGGCTACCTTTTTTTGGATGAGAGCATCTTGGTTCTGTTTGGGATGGCACGATTCATGCATGAGTGAATGTGCTCATACAGTGCCTTAGTGTAGGATTCAGCAGTTGAACTTTCAGTTCCCGTCTGCATGGGTGTCATGAAGTTTGTCACTTCTGACTTGAGTAGCATGAAGTTGGCTTTGGAGAAGTTTTTTTATGGAGGTTTCCTTACTGGGGGGTGGGGGTGGGATGTGGATGTTAAGGGTGATTAGCTTATGGTCAGACCTGACTAACGAGAGGGTGACCATAGGTGTGGAGCATCGATTTCCCATGTTGGTAATGACCAGGTCTAGGATATTGGAGCCCCTGGTGGGACTATTGATTAGATGATCCAGGGCGTTGGAATTTATGAATTTCAAGAACCGTTGGGCAAAGATGTTGGTACACGAGTAGTTTTCCCAGTTAATGGCAGGGTAATTAAAAATCACCCACTATTAGGGTGTTTGGTTCTATCTTAATATTTTCCAGTATGTTTAGAAAGGTGTAGTGAGAATCTTGGGGCATGCTGGGGGATCTGTAGCAAGCTACAATGTGGACTGCAGTCTTACCTAGTGTTAGTTGCACCTGGAGAATTTCAGACACATTGTGTTGGGCAACTAGCCTGGTGGTGTGAATATCCTTGGTGAATATTGACACTCCTCCACCTTTAGTGTTTCGGTCCTGGTTTAGTGGCTGAAAAGTGTGGTAAGAGTTGTAGCCAGGTATTGCAGGGGTGCTCTCTGGAGCATTGAACCAGGTCTCAGTTACTGCACAGATATTGATGTTCTCCATTTTTAGGAGTGTCTCGAGCGAGTGCATTTTGAGGTTTAGACTTCTAGCATTGAGTAGCATTACCTTCATGCTTGTACCTGTTACGGTGGTGGTTTTGTCCTTTGAACTTTGCCTAAAAAAGGCACTATAGGGGTGGCAAGAGCCTTAGCCAGTAACCTAAATCCCAGGGGCGACAGGTGCAGACCATCTCTGGCAAAGCATCGTGGTCTGTCAGTCATGTTGTCCCAGGCAGACAGATACTGGATCCCCTTTGAATGACACCAGAAGCTTAGCCAATTGTTGAAGTCATTCATTTTGTCCTTATATTGTGGTATCATTCTGGGCGAAGGCAGGATGCTACTCAGGGCTAGGGTCATACCTGCCTGGGCCACATGATCCGAGAGCTCTTCCATGTCTCTTTTCATGTAGTCCAGGGAGGTACATCTCAAGTCATTCACTCCAACATGGACAATGACAGAGTCATATTTGTACTTGTTGTGGAGTGACTTGAGTGTATGCTTATGTGGCGGATCCTGGCACCCGACAGGCAGCTGACTGTAATTTTCTCCTTGTTCAACCTGGTGAGTGGGACATCAGTGTGCCGGACTATAGAGTCACCTATGACTAAAGTGTTAGGTACGTTGTCTTGCCTTAGGGGCTGTTGCTGGGTGGCACACTGGTGTTGTGAGTCATGTGACACTTTGGTGTTTGTTTGCGTTTCAGCTTCAGAGGTCCTTGCTGCTTGGGCAGGTTACAGTTAAGGGCCTCTGCATATGTGGATTTAGTGTTGCTATATGTGGGTGTTGGTGGTGTGGGTTTAGAAGGGCTATGTGTTGCTTGAGGTGTAGTATGGGTGTTAACCTTCTCCTCTTGACTGTCTAGCACAATCTTGGGTGGAGAAAGCTTTGCTTCCATTTTGGCTATGTAAGTGCATCTCTCACAGGTTGTAGTGCTGGGTGGTAGGAGGAGAGGGTTGTCTGTGTACATGAGGCAATTGCTGCATTGCCCCATTATGCCCAGATTCACCAGGTGGACAGGAGAAATCACCGGAACCTGACCCTTGGACATGCCTGGTTTGGGTTTTTTTTTTTTAAGTACAGGAGTTGTTTTCCCTTACCTTAGCAAGGTACTTTGCAATTATAGGCTGTTTAGTGCCTACAATTAATTTCTCCTTATTAACAAGGAGAGTTGAGTGCTTGTATCAGTTTAAGGCTTCCTAGTGCTTTCCAGCAGGTATTAGAGCAAGTGCTAGTCACAGGGATGCTTAAAGGTGAGATGAAAAAAAATGCACACTGCAGTGTGCACTAGAGAAGTTAGATGTGAAAGTAGGTAACTTAAGTTTTACCTGTTTAAAAAGTTAAGGTTTAGTGGAGAGTTACTATTTTTAAAACAGCAAGATGGATTGAAAGGGTGGTCACTTTTGTATTCTGGTACTATGGAATACAGTAGGATGGCCAATAAATTTAAATAGTTGAAGGGGAGTGATTTCAAAAATGATGATTGTATGATTACTCACACAAGCCAGTGAAAGCAGAGAGGAAATGAGATATATGGTCAGATTAACATAAGAGGCAGGCAACTAGAAAAACAGTGGTATTTAAAGAGACAAATGTAACTGGGTGAGAGGGTGGGAAACAATTCTGCCTTACTCAGAAGAGACGGAGCTGTGATCTCTTTTGAAGGTTTAATATGCAGTTAAAGCAGAATGCAAGTAAAACACAAGGTAAAGAAAACAAATCACAGTATTCAAAATATAAAAAGGCAATAAAGTAATACAAAATACAACAAATAAAAGCAAACTAACCTTTCCTTCACAGCAAAGTGTAGCAGAGTCTGGATGAGCCTTTCTGGTAATGGTGATGTTTTACAAAGTTCTTATGTATAGCAGATTCTTAAGACATTTTAGGTTCATGAGCATTTTTATACATATCATTTTTTTAAATGTTATTTATATACACTTATACAGTTTATTTGTATTTAAAGTCTTTCAAACATTTATTTTATTTTACTGTACTATTGTATTTACAGTGGCTTTAAGTGTGTTGAACAAGGTTTGTATGCACAGTTTCATTTTTCATGCACTCAACAAGTTTGCACTGTCTTTAAATTTGGAATTTTTTGTTAATTGATCAATTAAGGACTATATAAATATTGTGGTCAGAAGTTGGTATGCTCATCTGATGAAGTTGTACTGACGAAAATGCGGTGATTCGGTTAAGGCATTTGTTTTGTTCGTGTGTGCTCAATAAAGTTGGTGGTGCTATCTGGTAAACCTTCAAGTGCCTTATTTCTTGGTTAAATATGCAAGTACTCTCAAAACTTAAATATCTCTACACAGGTCAGCCACAGTGAAAAGCTTAAATATATTTAATAATAAATAATAAAAGAACAAGACAATACTAAATATATATTCACAGTGACATCAGAGTTTAAAACCACAGGAAATATTTAAAACAACATGCTGGACAGTCTCAAATAAATAAAGAAAAATATCTAAACTAAGCTTCAGTATATTCCTGACTGAATCTAAGAGAATTACTGTACCCTAAGAACTTACTATTATAGAGCAAGGAAGATGTTGTGGTGAATGGTTAGCTTGCAGAATGACATCATTTCTTGTCATCTGACTCTATCCCAGGTGAAAACTCCAC